>NC_135479.1:140212274-140523585 GCF_052094955.1 Ictidomys tridecemlineatus | reverse complement strand
ATGAATATATACATAAACTTGGCAGTGATTGTTTTGGAACAAGGTGTATAACTTCAGCCACATAACCTAACTTTTGAGTTCAGTTTCCCTGATTAGAAATCAGGGGTACCATATTAAGCTGAGAACAGGAGAGAGAAGTACTATAACAGTAGCCAAAGCTGTTAGGGACATCATACTTGGTTCCATTTGATACTGGTCTACAGAAATCTCACATTCCTTTCTAACTGGTACTTTTTCTTCTTAAATAATTAGCATAAAAGTCCCACTTCCCCTGTTACTTTAGAAAAACTCTTGCCATTTTCCCTAGATTTTGAAGAGCTTATTTATGGTCCCACATTCACAGATCTTTACACCTTCCCCAGAGGAGAGAAAGTGACCTGGATCAATAGGTCTATAAGGTTTATTTTTTAATTTTTGGTACTGGGGTTTGAACCCAAGAGCACTTAACTGTTGAGCCACACCCCTAATCCTTTTTATTTTGAGACAGGGTCTCACTAAATTGTTAGGGCCTTCCTAAATTGCTGAGGATGGCCTCAAACTTGCAATCCTCCTGCTTCAACATCCCAAGTTGCTGGGATTACAGGTATATGCCACCATGCCCTGCAGGTTTATTTATTTATTTTTAAAGTAAATGATACTTCCCTCCATGCCAGTTCTACAGGAATAACTTCCTTTCCTCAGTTATCAGGAAACTGGATACACTCCATTCTAGGCGAGAATTCACTTCCAATTGAACATCAAACAGTGAAGACTTGCAGCTGCACCTTAGAACACCAATTCTTCTTTCACTCTTACCTTCTCTACATGAAGGGCTGAGTGGGGACTAAGCCACCGGATGTCTTTCACAAATTGCCAGTAATCAGTTTGGCGGCAACAAACCTGATAAAGGAACACACAAAGTGAGCAAATCACTACCATTCTGGACCATATCTAGTTTTACTATTGACTTTCAAAGACAGAAAAAAGAGCATAATCTTCCCTTTCCTCAACAAAAGTTCTCAGCAGCAATCAAAGGAATATATACACATCTTCACCCTTTTAAAGATTGTTTAAAACTTCTTTAATCGTTCTTCTGAACAGGTGTACATGCATATGATATACACAGCATACAGTGGAAGTAATCTCTTTTCTACTTCTTTCTACCATTCAGTTTCCTAAATAGTAATTCTTAAAGCTGGTGAAGAACTATTAAAAGCCAGAGATAAATACCTTCAGTACTTACTACAAACAAAGTCAACTAAAGAAACACTTGCTTTTCTCATGCTACCCAGTTCAGGAAATGGCTGTATTTAGAGTGAAAGGAAATGCTCAGTCCTACATAAAATGGTCTTAGACAGGAAAAGGCCCAAATACGATAACAAAATGCTTACATCATGAAAACCTAATTGATTTTTGAGAATCCTTCACCAGACTATCCAGCAGAAGTTAAAATTGAAATTTAAATAATTTTGAAAATAAAGAACTAGCACAAGTATCAAGAGACAAACCAGTTAATGGAACAGAATAAACAGCCTAGAAAGAGACCTTAAAATATATTAGAACCTAATATATAATCCAAAAAGCATCTCAAAAGTTGATAGTAAGAACCATTATGAATTATTATATACTACCAAATTAGAAAACCTAGAACACATAAATTTCTGGGTACATATAACCTAACCAATAAACTATGAAGATGCAAAACCTAAACAGAGGGCTGGGGTTGTGGCTCAGTGGTAGAGTGCTTGCCTCACACATGTGAAACACTGGGTTTGATCCTCGGCATCACATAAAAATAAATAAATAAAATAAAGATATTATGTCCATATATAACTAAAAATGTTTTTTAAAAAACCTAAACAGACTAATAACAAGTAATGATGTTAGTCAGTAATAAAAAGTACACCAAAAAGAAAAGCCCAGGACCAAATGGCTTTACTGACGAATTTTATCAAAATTTTAAAAAACTAATATTACCAGGTGTGGTGGTGCACAGCTATAATCCCAATGACATGGAAGGCAGGAGAATTGCAATATCAAGGGAAATCTGGACATAGTAAGATCCTTTCTCAAAATTAAAAAAAAAAAATTTTAAAGGGCTAGGGATATAGCTCAGTGGTTAGCCCTGGTACTGCCAAAAACAAACAAACATAAATAAATAATAAAATAAACTGAATACCAATTCTTCTCAAACTATTTGTTTATTCGTTTATTAGTTTCCTTCCAGAGAATTTGAAGGGAGGGAACTCTTTCAGTCTCATTCTATGAGGTCAGCATTACCATAATATCGAAACCAGACAAGGATATAACAGTAAAAAGAAAAAAAAAACATACTAATTAGTATCCCCAATGGATGTAAATATAAAAATTCTCAACAAAATACTAACAAATCAATTCCAACAGCATATAAAAAAGACTGTATTTCATTATCACTGACTGAGTGGTGCACACCTGTAATCCCAGCAACTGGGAAAGCTGAAGCAGGAGGATTGCAAGTTTGAGGTCAGTCTCAGCAACTTAGCAAGACCCTGTCTCAAAATAAAAAATATAAAGGGCAGGAGATATGGTGCAGTAGAATGCCCCTAGGTCCAATCTCTAGTACTGCCAAAGAGAGAGAGAGAGAGAGAGAGAGAGAGAGAGAGAGAGAGAGAGAGAAAAGACTATATACCATGATCAAGTTGGATTTATCCTGGGAAATGTAAGAATGGTTCAACATATACAAATTAATAAAAATAAATCACATCAGAATGAAGGACAAAAATGATATTATCAACCAATAGGAAAAGATAGTATTACACATTTTAAATTTCTTTACAGGGCTAGGGATGTAGTTAAGTGGTAGAACACTTGCTTAATATACTGAAAATTCTGGGTTTGATCATCAGCACTCCAAAACAAAAACAAACAAAAAAACCAACCCTCAAAAAATTTTCTCTTTATAAAATAAAAAACAGTATGAATGTTCATTTTATAAAAAATAAAAATACATAAACAGCTTGAACATTTGTCTGAAGAGTCCTGATTAGATAAATTAGGTTATATACATATGTGTAATATTATATATACATTAAAGATAAAGCTGTATATTTGATGAAAAAGTGATGGCTTCCCAATTCTTCTTATTCTGGGAAAGAAGCATTTTCTCCAGTTAGGTATAGATGATTCCCTAGAATAACCATGCACTTTTATTACAACCAATAAAGGTGCAGCTTACCAAGAATGTTATTTTATGTTCCCAAATCTATTTTTGTCAATTGTACTTGTTATAATTTCACATTTAAAATTATGATTATGCACATTGAGAAAATAACTGGTATAACCAGATGTGCTGGTGTACGCCTGTAATCCCAGTAGCTAGTAAGGCTGAGACAGGAGAATTGCAAGTTCGTGGCCAGCTTCAGCAGTTTAGTGAGACACTAAGCAACTCATGAGACTCTATGTCAAAATAAAAACTAAAAAGTGCTAGGTATGTAGCTCAGTGGTAAACTTGAGCCTGGATTAAATCCCCAGTATAAACAAAACAAAAACAAAAAAATCCTGATATATTTATGAATACTAAGTAGTATGCTCTGAAAAGCCTTTTCAATAAAGGTAAGTCATAAAGACTTGAAGTCAAATTAGGTAGAGGCAAGACAATTTTTAGAAGTTTAAAAAAAACATAAAAATATAGATTTTTATATTCATATTATAGGATCTTTAAGTTACTGATTCAGTACAAAGAAATTGAAACTGGAAATTCTGTATGATGTATTATAGGTGTGGTTTATATAAGAAAGATGATGTAGAAATTCTCTGGAAAGAAACTAGTAAATAATAGTTAACTATGGGATCAGAAAGGAACAAGATTCCTCACTATATTTTTTATACTTTCTAATGTTTTTAACCACATAAAGTAATGGTATATTCAAAAAAACTGAAGATATGAACATAAGTTGTAGAGTGATAAACAGTGATACTACCATTTTTAGAAAGCATATAAATACATGGGAAAAAGTTCAAGACAATCTGACAAAATATTAAAGTTGTTATTACTTGGTGTTAAGATTATGGGTGACATTTACTCTTATTTCTGGTATTTGCCAAATGTTCAACAAATAAGAATTTATATAATTTACATACTCAGAAAAAAACACAAATCTTTTTCATTATTTTTGTTATTTTTAAAATTGGGCTAATTTGCTATGAACAGTTTCTTCTTGGTGATGGAAAAGCAGGGAATTCTTTGACTTCTCCTAATTCAGCTATCTCAGGGTCTGAGTGTCTCTACATTTCCAGTAGTAGAATAGAGATTATAAAATATGCCTTGCTTCATGGAAGGACTAAAAGGTAGTCCAGATACAGGCTGTCAAGGAAAATAAGATCCTTGATTAAGAATACTATCATGGGCTGGGGTTGTGGCTCAGTGGTAGAGTGCTTTCTTTGCACGTGTGAGGTACTAGGTTCATTCCTCAGCACCACATAAAAACAAATAAAAATAAAGATATTGTGTCCATCTACAACTTAAAAAAATACCATCATGATGCTATAGCTTTTCAAATGCCCTAAGTGATTAAAAAACAATAATTCATATTCCATTACACATCCTTATGAAAACACAGGAGACATGACCAACATGAAGCATTGTATCCCTCCCCCCCCCCAAGGATATAATACCCAGAATAGCTTGATGACACAGCAGCCTGAAACCCTTTGAAAGCCTTAATCTTTTGGGGAGGAAGTGAAAAAGGAAAGATAAGTCCTTGACACAGTCTTTATTTCTTAGATCTTTTAAGGCAGAACAAAGCAGTAATGAAATTGGCATGAATCTATTGTTTTTTATTTTTCCCCATTAGAGCTTCTACTTGAGAAGTGTGTGTGTGTGTGTGTGTGTGTGTGTGTGAGAGAGAGAGAGAGAGAGAGAGAGAGAGAGAGAGAGAGAGAGAGAGAGACAGAGAGAGACAGAGAGAGAGAGAGAAATATATGACAGATTTGCCTGGTTTGCTCTGCTTTTATTTATTAACACTACTGCTGTCTGGCAAGTGATCACATACTCTGATGCTTTTTATTCTGATGACCAGGTGCTTTCACAGATATTATACTTTCAATAACTGGAACAAAATATGCTTCTAATATTATGCATTTACAAAGCATCTTTCTCTTAAGAATCTCATTGACTTTACTATTTCATCATGACACATTTTCTTTTTCTGGTACAGATGATAAACTATCTAATTATATGGTTAAGTGACTACTCTAGATGAAAATGTAAAATTAGTAATAGGGCCAAGAAAAGAACCTATTTATTATTGAGACATAAGTACTTTAACCACTAAAGGCAGCACCTCTGACTTGGTATCTATTTTGGTCATTAGTCCAGGAAGTTTGCAGTTTTTGTAAAACATGTTGCTATGATTCTTGGGTACTGGCTCAGCACACTTAGTAAGTCAATGTTACAAATTAGTATAAAGAATATCATGAGGAAGGATAATCTCATGAGAAAAAGTAAGTTTAGTATTGATTGTGCTTAGCCTGTAGGATGGACAGCCATATGGCAAGATATAGGAAATTGCTAGTCTTATGGACCTAGAATTCATCAGAGAAGTCTGAGCTGGGCATCATCAATACATGAGTAATAGTTACAACAATGAAAATAGATGAGATTGTTTCAGGAAAATGTACAGAGTAAGAAGAGACAAGGACATACAGGAGAACACCACAAAAAAAATCATAAAGGAAGAAATTTGCCAGGCTCAGTGGCATACACCTGTAATCCCAGTGGCTCAGGAGGTTAAGTCAGGAAGATTACGAGTTCAACTTGAGCTTCAAGCAAAAGCAAGGTACTAAGCAACTCAGTGAAACCTTGTCTCTAAATAAAATATAAAATAGGGCTGGGGATGTGGCTCAGTGGTTGAGTGCCCCTAAGTTCAATCCCCAGTAACCGCCACCCCCCCCAAAAAAAGGAAGAAATTTTAGGGAAAGAAACTGAAGAGTGGTACAAATGAAGAACAATAATCCTATGACATAAGATATTGTCATATAAATCAGGATTTCATGATGGTCAACAATACTACACATAAAATAGTATTCAAAGGAGAAATGCTCATAAGATTAGGTAACATAGATGTCATTTTTCTTAAACTGCACTGTTAAGATCACCAGCAGTGAGGGCAGACAACAGAGTTCAGTGAGTGAATGTAATTGTTTTGAAAATTTCAATGTTCTTGGGGCTGGGATTGTGGTTCAGCAGTAAAGCGCTCATCTAGCACATTTGAGGCCCTGGGTTCGGTCCTCAGCACCACATAAAAATAAATAAAATAAAATAAAAGTATTGTGTCCAACTACTTCTAAAAAAAGAGGTTTAAAAAATTTCAATGTTCTTGATTACACAGAATTACAAGTAATTGGAAACTAAAATAATGAAGGAATATTAATTACATCTTATATGCCACAAACTACTAGACAGATTTTTCTTCATTTAATTTTCTTCACTTAATTTTTTCCATCAAGATTTATTTTATAAAATAAATATCATTATCCTCATCTGAATAGACAAAAACGGCCAAGGCTCAAAAAAGTTAAGTAATATCACCTAATAGTGAAGATTGGCTGACAACTATATTTTCTAATGTTTTTCATGTATTACCTAAGTCTCACAGCAACCCTTGGAGGTGGGCACCAGTGAACATAACTTACCCATTACTACATAATTTATGGTGACACTGAGATTAAACTATGAGAAGTGTGGTCAGGTGTAATCCCAGCACCTCAGGAGGCTGAGACATGAGGATTAGAAGTTCAAAGCCAGCC
Organism: Ictidomys tridecemlineatus; assembly: GCF_052094955.1. NCBI lineage: Eukaryota > Metazoa > Chordata > Mammalia > Rodentia > Sciuridae > Ictidomys > Ictidomys tridecemlineatus. The sequence continues at coordinate 140,516,820 of NC_135479.1, read as the reverse complement.
TCAGCAACTCATCAAGACCCTAAGCAACTAAGTGAGGCCCTGTCCCAAAATAAAAAAATAAAAAGGGTTTAACAACGACAACAAAAAAAGCAGTGCAACTTTAAAGTCCATAATTATTGTCATTTTATTTATTATTATGTCATTTTATTTCCCAAGAACTTGGGCATTGAGTCTATATTTTGATCTACATACTATTTGATTCCAAAGACTTTTGTCAGTCCATTATACAATGTTGCCTTCATATTCCTAGAATGGTGTTTTATATTTTATTTTGGTAGAAGGAATTAAACTCAGAGGTGCTTTACCACCAAGCCACATCCCTAGCCCTTTTTATTTTCAGACAGGGACTCAATAAATTGCTGGGGCCCCACTAAATTGTCCTTGGATTTTTGATCCTCCTGCTTGATTCCTGCCCAAGTCACTGGGATTACAGACATGTGCCACTGCACCTAGCTCCCTCCTTCCCTCCTTCCTTCCTCTCTTCCTCTCTCCCTTCCTTTCTCCCTCCCTCCCTCCCTTCCTTCCCTCCCTCCATCTCTCCCTTCCTTCCCTCTCTCCCTTCCTTCATTCCCTCCCTCCCTTCCTCCTTCCTTCTCTCCCTCCCTCTCTCCTTCCCTCCTTCCTTCCTTCCTTCCTTCCTTGTACCAGGGATTGAACTGAGGGTCATTTAACAACTAAGTCACATTCCCAGCCCTTCTTGTATGTTTTGAGACAAGGTCTCACTAAGTCCTGAAGACCTTGCTAAATTGCTGAGGTTGGTCTCAAACTTTAAATTCTCCTGCCTCAGCCTCCTAAGGCATTGGGATTACAAGCATAGCCATGCAGTCAGCTGGAAAGATGTTTTTAAAATGATGACCATTAGAATTCAGCTCTTTAAATGCTCGTGTTTTTTCTATCTTCCAAGTCCTTTAAGATACAGGAACTCACCTTCAGAACTTACTCTGAATAGAAAAATTCTAATCTAAGCTAACTTTCCCATTGAATTATAAAAATACCCAACAGGAACACTGGTTTAAAGATATTTTTCAGAAGCAAAATGACATGGGAGGATATGAGTGTTTATAAGTACATAATTGTGCTTATATTTGTGAAGTTTGATGTTTTAAAAGACTGTACTAAACCCCAATGACTCACTAGAAATTTTTACCCATAACAAAACCTTATTTGAAACACTGCAAATGGAGTAATTGCCAAAGATAAAGCAAAAACCATTAAGTATTATAGGATTCCATTTATTTTTGAAACTCAACGTTATTAGAATTGAGGATATAAAGAAAAAGGAACTCAACATCAAATAAAGTTTATAACAAAAACACAAATTAAAATCAAAACTATCAAATGTGTTCTGGGATGCTCCTAAGAGAAAAATCCTAATGTCTCAATCACTATTAACTACTCAAGCTAATCTTCACTTCTCTTCACCTCGTTTTCACTAGTCATTTCTAAAACTGCTGGAGTTTTCATGTGAATTTTGAGGATGAATTCTCACTAGCCCTATAAGTAAAGTATTTAATTCTTTCATCCTATTACTAATTTAAAGCAAAGATAGTAATAAAAAATTTTGAATTTAGGAAACAATGAAAAATCTAATTCAAAGAGAATCGGGAGGGGGGTGTTGGGATGTGAACCATGGTTTTAAAACAAACCTAAGATTCGGGGGGGGGGGGGGAAGCCTCTTGACTTTGGTTGACTAACAATAGTCCTATAAGCGGGATATGCCTGTAATTCCAGCAGCTCAGGAGGCTGAAATAGGAGGATCGTGAGTTCAAAGCCAGCCTCAAAGCAAAGCAACTCAGTGAGACCCTGTCTCTGAGTAAAATCAAAATAGGGCTGGGGATGTGGCTCAGTAGTCGAGTGCCCCCAAGTTCAATCCCCAGTACCCAAAAAGAAAAAAAAAAATGGTACTCCAAGATATCCACATCCCAATTCCTAGAACCTGTGAATGTTACCCTTTATGGCAAAAGGGACTTGGCAGTTGTGACTAAATTAAGGATCTTTTGGCTGATACAGTACTGCACATCTATAATCCCAGGTACTCAAGAGGCTGAGGCAAATTCAAATTCAAAGTCAGTCTGTACAATTTGTCTCAAAATAAAAAATTACAAGGCCAGGAATGTAGGTCAGTGGTACAGTACCCCTGGATTCAATCCCCAGTACTGCCAAAAGAGTAGGAGGGAGGAGGAGGAAGAGGAGGGGAAGAAAGAGAAGAAGAAGAAAATGAAGAAGAGGAAGAAGAGGAGGAGGAAGAAGAAAAAGGAGGAAGAGGAGGAGGAGAAAAAAATTAAGGAACTTGAGATGGTGAGATTATCCAGGTGGGCCCTCTGTAATTACAGGAGTTCTTCTAAGAGGTATTGAGGATAGAGGAAGGGGCTAGGAGCCAAAGAATTCAAGGAATGCAACTCTAGAAGCCAAAAAGGCAAAGAAATGGGAGAATCCCCTAGAGCCTCCAGAAGCACAGTCCTGCAGATACCATGCTTTTAGCCTAGTGAAACTTAAGTCAGAAATGTGACCTCAAATAATAAGTTATAATAGTAATATTATTATTATTATTAAAATATATAACATTATATACTCATATATAATAATATATACTACTATGTTCTATAACAGATTGTATATATAATTATATATTATTACATATTATATATTATACACAATAATATATTATTAAAATAATATTAGTGTTTTAATAATAAAATAACTTAAAATAATAAGCCATTAAGTTCATAGTCATTTGTTAAAGCAACAACAGTTAACATAAACTGATCATTGATAATATGCTGTCACACTCAGCAATTTATTCATTCCACTGACATCCATAGTACATCAGGCACTAAGTAAAATGTTTTGGATCCAAAAAAAAATAATGTATTAAATCTCAATCCTACCGTCAAGAGCTCACAGACAGACTGAGGTTGTGGTTCAGTGGTATAGTACTTGCCTGGCATGTGTAAGGCACTAGGTTCAATCCTTGGCATCACATATAAATTCTACTGATTTATATAGAAGTTATGTATTGTTTCTGTCTACAACCAAAAAAAGAAAAAAAAGCTCACAGACTAGTGCCCTTCACCTTCTCTCTGCCAAACACCTTAATGCAACTGTTAACTATTTGTTTCCAACAAGTAATACAGAATTAGAAAAAAATAAAAGAAGATTTCTACATACCTGGTCATGTATGAGCCCATGATAGAGAATGCTCTGCATGTCCCTACAAAGCCGCTCCAGGCCACCATACTTGGACCAAACATTGGGGCTATTGGCTGACACCAAACCTTCAACAGTAGTCTTCAAATTGCCCAGCAACTGCCAGTGCTCTCTCCTGCAATTATATCAATGTTTAGTTAAATTTGTTATACCTGATTTCTGATCATACCAAACAAAGTCTAAGCCAAGGATCCTTCTGCCCACATTCTAACCTTCTCTCCTCAATTCATTTTACACTTGAGAATAGACTCAACTCTTACAGGATAAAACTATAAAGAACACTAAAATTAAAAAGAAGAAACAAACTATCAAAACACCCTTATTTTACATGACACATTATACTTTGTGAATGATTTTCATCTACTGCCTAATTCAATCCTCACATAAGTAGTCTACAACTCTGTGTATTTAGGAGTATGACATATTAAGATCCATTTCTGAACAGTGACAGTACAAGGGCAAAAAGATGAGTGCATTTACTTAGAACCAGAAATCTTTTACCAAATAAGCAAACAAAAAGCCAAAACACTACTTTGTATTCAATATTACTTCTAAGCACTAAGTACAACATAGGAAAGGGCAGAAAGTATTCATGTACATACTCACATAAATATGGATAAGAACACAAATGTCCTCCATGATTTTTAAGTTAAAATTCAGACAAAAATGTTTTAAAGTTTGCACTGAGTCACTTCAGGAAATGTTCCCAAACCAGTCCATTATCAGCTCATTCTCCTAGATGACTTGATGTACTTTGGTGGAAAAGTTTGAAATTGCTGTCCTAGAAGATCCTCAACTTTTCTCTTAAATCTCCATTTTCTCAATATAGTTTCCAACACAATAAAAACTCAAAACCAAATGTAAGTGAATGAAAGAGTTGGCTATATGCTCAATCAAACTAGGCAAGGAAAACATGAGAAGTGTCAAACTCTGCCTCTTGGGCCCCCATTCGTTATGTTGCACACTTTATCTTCCTCTTATTTCTTTTTAGAATATAATTCCTTCTTCAGGGCAATGATTTCTTCAGGGAACTTTCACCATAACTGTTTTATATCATATAAATATCTATGGGGGGGTCCTGAATTAAAATCTTTTCTATCAATACTCCAAATTAGTCTCTTTTGTTAATTTTTGGAGATATTTTAGGAAAGTAGATGAGGAAAGTAAAATTCATAAATAAAATCAATGATAGATAGGGTATAAGAGTGTTATCTCAAAAGGGAGGTCCAGATGGATCTCACTCATGTCTTCTGCTCTGAAGGTCTTGTGAACAAGAATTTATTTAAATTGGAGACAACCAGTTACCTTAACTTTATCTCATTAAACATGGATCACCAGACTTGTTCTATGTCTATATCAGAGGGACTAACGTGATCACTAAAATGCCAACTGACTGCCAACTTTTTGCTCCAACTATGCTTTATCAGAGCTAACCTCAGGTCTTCTGACACAGTTTTCACATTCTAACAGACTACAGTCAAGTCTTACAGGCCTGAAAACCAGTCTGGCTTAACAGGTGACTCTGCATATCTGTGTTCTGATTCATTCTACATTAGCTGTCAAAGAATAGCAAGATAAATTCCACAAGCAAACATCAAATACCCTATCACCCTAGGGCTTTGCTTCCAAAGTTATACAAAGAGCAATGAAATCCTCAAAACTATGAACTTTCAGATCTACTAATAGCTTCCTTTGGATGATGCTAAAGAACTTTTCTTTCTCCACAGTAACATTCCCTTGAGTTGTCAAAGCTACAAAAGAATGTGACTTTTATTCCATAATATACTCAATAATCTATATTTGGGGTGTGTGTGTGTGTATATGTGTACACACACACACACACACACACACACACACACACACATACATATATGCTTACCTAGAAGTAAACCAAACTTTTTTAAAAAATTGATTTACATGATTAGTCTGTGTCTTCACCTTGTTAGTGTCCTCTACTCTAATGATACAATTATCATTTTCAGAGTGTTGAAATACTAAATTCAATTGATGCCCATACATAGCAGTTGGATTAATCCATTAGATGCAAGCAAACAAATCACCATGGAGAAATCAAATATCCTTTCCCTATTTAACCACATTTTCAGCTGGTAAGGCCAGTTTTTCCTAGCTTAAACCTGTTTGGTAATAATTATTTGTATGGTATCACCTTTTATTCACAAGTAGCCTTTACCTGGACACAGTATATTAGATTGAGAAGTGTATTAGGTTGAGAGTAGTCCTTGGAAGAATAGCTTTCACAAGTACACAAAATGTTTCTTCCTTATACACCCTAAAATAAAAGCATGTATTTCTAAGTCTCTCACTCTCTGCCAAAGAGGAACTAGGCCGGAGTGCAAGGGAAAGCATAACTCACCTCCACCTAAATCATTTTCATCAACTCACAGTAAAACCAATTTCAGAATAAAGTCCCACCTAATTTTTAAAATATTTTTTTAGTTCTAGATGGACACAAAATCTTTATTTTTATTTTTATGTGGTGCTGAGGATAGAATCCAGTGCCTCATACACGTGAGGCAAGTGCTCTACCACCACTGAGCTACAGCCCCAGCCCCCTACCTAATTTCTTTTGAGAGGATTTTGACTACATTCCTCCTTTAAAGAGGAATAGAAATTGCTTAAGTGACTCAAGGACATCTAGAGGAAAAATAATTTTCCTAAATGCCAACTCAGTCTTAAGTTTGCCAAATTATAATAAGGAGTACCAAGATTTAAACAAAAAAAAGTTACAAACAAATCTTATTTTTAAGAAACTTGTATTATCATATATATGTAACTAAAATATAATTAATAACTAAAAATAAGTGATATATAATAAATAAGGGAAAGTACTTTGCAAATATAAAGGGAGATTCAATGGAATAAATATATACAGACACATCATCAATCTCCAAGTACTCTTATTAGTGGTAAAGAGAAACAACTTCAGCTCATCAGCACATGCCTTCCATCCAGTGACTTTTATCTAGATTGGGTCATGGTATCATTACCTGATACTTCACTACAGTTGAAGATCAGTCTGTACTAAGTAAGGAGAGAGAAGTATGATATTCATATAATGAAATACCATGAAAGAATTGAAATTCTTGATCAAAAAGGTTCCAAAGCTAGTGACAGTATATTAAACTATAAAAAGGCAAAATGTAATGTTACATTTATGCCACAACATAAACACACTAAAAAAAAAATGTTTATAGCGGTAAATTTTGGTGATATTAAGGGAACACAGAGAAGAGGGGAAAAGTTTAGTGTTCTTTGGAACCAGTAATTAATAATGGATTGATGATCTGAACAAAGTTAGCAAACAAGAAACTGGAAAGCACCATAAAGGATTTTTTTTAATACCCAAGTATCAGGGGCTTCCTAGGCTGAAAGACTGTGGTCAGGTAAGCCCCTGGGAATTTTAATTCTAGAAAACACTTCCTGGAAAGAAGTAATGGGTTCCTCCTCAAGGGAGAGGGAAAAAAAATTAAGAGAGATAATTATTGGTAACACTGAGGTAGCAAGAGACTCCCACACTTAATTTGTGTTTAGTACTTTTTTCTATCTGGCTACATATTTTCTGTTTTTAACTATACAGTTTTAACTTGTAGACTATAGAGTTAAGTATTTATGCTGCTTTTAATATAGAAAAACCAATACTTGACTCTATTATAAATAGTCTCTCGGCTCTAGGGTACTTAGGAGAACCTAATTATTGGCCAGTTCCATCCCTTTAATGGTCAAATCTTAATATCTGGGAGGAAATAGGCAGTATCTATAGCATACTTGGTGACTTCATACCTATTAAACCGATGTCTCACCAACCATACTAAATTTAAATGATATTGAACTTAGTGAATTTCAACAATGAGTTAGATTTAACCAAAGGCAGGAGAATCCCTTATGTCAGAAAACTAACCATGGATGATGTTCAGACTTCCTGGTATGAAGTTCAAAGATTTTAAATCACTGGGCCCCAATCTTAACACCAATTTTCCTGCTCAGTATTCTTTAATTTGAATACAATATAGACTACCTCTCTCCCTATTATAAAATGACAATCTCACTTCTATTTCTGTGACTTCATACAGATCTTTTCATTTTGGAATGCTTCTTGTCACCCCATTCAGGGATTAAGGTTCACCTCTAGCTCAATCTCTTTTCCAGAGGTTCTAAATTATCTGGTCCACTATAATTCCTTTATTAGCGCTCCCATAATATACATCATTGATATACCATTCCTCCTATTAATACTTAAAAACTATTATTTAAATTGTCACATGTGATTAGTGGCAATCATGTTGGACAAAGTAGGTCTATAATCACCCAGACAATATGATGAAACTTGTGGAGTAAAAGATCAAAAAAGAAGAGGAGGAGGAGGGGGAGAGGGATAAAGAGGAAAGAAAAAAGAAAAAATCCACCTAACAGAAGTGATAAAGCTATAAAGAAGCAGAAACAGCAGGGTGTGGTGGGGCATGCCTGTAATCCCAACAATTTGGGAGGCTGAGGCAGAAGGATTGCAAGTTCAAGACCAGCCTCATCAATTTAGCAAGGTCCTTAGCAACTTAGTGAGACCCTGTCTCAAAATTTTAAAAAAGAGTGGGTCTGGGGACGTGGTTCAACGGTTAAGCACCCCTGGGTTCAATGGTTCAATCCTTGGTACAAAAAAAAAAAAAAAAAAAGCAGAAACAGCTGTGAGGAGAAAGAATATTGAGAAAATCTTCAGGCTTAGGGTTGCTGTAGTCAGCTGATTTGACTCCCCCTCTTGGGTTCTGACAATAGCAGTTTTCCTAAAAGTTACAAGGGTACATTTCTATGGGGTGTATGTTTCATATTGTTTTGAGTACTACTAATTGAATTAGCAGGGTGAACTGCTAAAAAATCATATGATTAACCTGCTTTGCTATTGTTCTATATGAATTGTCAACCCTTAGCATGATCAAAGGGAAAAGGGAAAAATATGAAGCAAAAATAAATGTGAAAAAAATGAAAATGAATAGGGAGGAGAAATAAAAGGTCCTTTCAATAGCAAGAGTACCACTGGCACTGCCCAACTGTAAAAGCCATGTTCAAATTGTTAATCTTTTCATTTCCTGAACAAATATTCAGGAACATCAAATATATGTCAAGAACTGTGTTAGGAAGCTAGGTTATTTGAGCAGGAGGGTCCCCATCTCTCAGGGAACTCAAAAAGTAATGGAGGAAACAGGCACTTAACTATGCTATGAAGGCACTATGCTGTGAAGTGAGAATGGAAAAGAACAGGTTAGGGTTACCTTCTAAAGAAGTTGTTAAAGGATGACTAAGCTTTCCTGGCAAAGATGGAGGTACTACAGGGACTGTGGAGAAGCAAGAAAAAGAAGAGCAAGAGAGATGTGAAAATGGCCAAATGTCTGGGGCTAAGGTTGTGGCTCAGTGGTAGAGCACTCACCTAGCATGTGTGAGGCCCTGGGTTTGATCCTCAGCACCACATAATGAAAATAAAGGTATTGTGTCCATCTACAACTAAAAAAGAAAAGGGCCAAATGTCATAGTTCTGTAACTAGGAGATTCATAAGGGATAACAAACAGATTGAATACTGGAATTCTGAGTAAAATACCATAGTAACTTTGTTTCTCAAAAATTAAATTAGTAGCAGTGTGAAGACGCTATTTGGAATTGTTAAACTAAATTCAGACAGGAAGATTGGTTGGTATACAAAAATAATCCCGATGAGAGATAACACTATTCTGCATGGTTTGCATCTGCCCAGAATTCATGACATTTTATTTTGGTGACAGAACTCTCGATTTTCCACAGGGGAACCATACCTCTACCATACCTCTGTTAAAAATTAGGCAGCCACGCATATTGGCACACACACATACCTCTACCAATTAACTTTGATTCATGAGGTTCCAAGAAGGTCTCACTTGACCCTAGGATCCAACATTGGGTATATAATTTAGGTCCAACTGAGTAGCATATTCCATATGTTGATCACAAGAACAGGAACTCAAATCAGAACAAAAAGAGTCAGTCCCAGGATTTTTGTTTTTGCAGAAGCTATTGGGACTATGTACTTTTTGTCTTATTGGGACTGCCAAACTTGGAGTTGCTAAGAGTTATCCTGTAAAAGTTTGCCTGAAAATGAAACCAACACATCAGGAAGCAGAGCTCACAGACCGGGACAAATCCTTGACTTTCAGAACCTAGACTGACCATGCCTAAAGCAAGACTATACCCTGATTTTTTTTTTGAATTTTTTTTCCTTTACTTCGAAGGAAAATCAGGAACAGAATTCATAGAATCTAGTGACTAGATATAGGAAATGGAGAAGAGGGAAACATCAAATTTCATTTTGAGGCTCTGGCCTCTAATTGATTGGAAAATGCTATTAAGACAGAGAACAGGAAGAGAAGTTTTTGGTCAGCTGAATGAATATAGTTTAGAGATACTAAAAAGTATCTTACCACTTAAATTCTGATTCTATCTGGATCACTGTACCAGGTATACTGAGGAGTGTATGTAGCTGAATTCCAAGCTTAGAAGTAAACTTTATAGCCTAAGGCAGTCTAGGGGGACAGAACGATGCTAGAAGGCCCATTCCTTTAACTGTTCAGTAGTTTCAGCAGACAACCTCTATACAACTGGCATTTAAGAAACCCTAGGGAAAGTTAACAAAATGCATCATGGCACTTTGCTAGTGGATAGCTAGCTGGCTGGAAAACAATAGGGGAACCTATGTCATAACTACACTCCCAGGTTGAAGTTAAAAATTAGGCAGCCACACATATTGGCACACACTTGTAAATCCTGCTATTCAGGAGGCTGAGGTAAGAAGATTGCAAGTTTGAGGCCAGCCTGGGCATTTGAGACCCTGTCTCAAAATAAAGGGCTGGGGTTGTAGCTAAACCAGTGACAGAGCATCCATGGTTCAATCCCTAGTAATGCTAGAAAAGAAAAAAAAAAAGCCCAATACCTCAGTCTCCAATGTTTTCAACTCAGAGGAGCTATGAAAGGAGGAAGAACATCTCTACTCTTGCAAATAGTAACCCGTGGAACACAAACCCACCATGTCTCAAGAAACCTGGAGATTGGATGGAAGCAGAAAATTATTTGCAACTAGTACATACCAGACACTCTGAAGAGCTTTGTGCACATTATGTAGAATTATCATAGTCTCTCTAGCTAGAAAGTATTATTCTTCCCACTGATTTGGGATAAGTAACTTGACCAAGCAGAGGAGCTAGGATTCAAATGTAGGTCTGCCTGGCTTTAAAGTTTATGTCCATTTCACTATATCAACTGCTTTCAGAAAATGTACTGAAGTTCTATCCTTTATGTTTAAAAATGATTCCAACTCATCAGGAAGACTGTTTATGAATTAGGTATAGTAGTGGCCATAGAAAGGTTATGTTCCCAGTGCAATATTCCAATTTTCAGGCATAAGGCATATATTTACCAATTATCTATCTGGAGCTAAGGAGAACATAAGTACCAGGAAGCCTCATGAAACACATTATGAGTTCACTGCCTACTAACAGAGAGAAAGCAAGTCTATAACAACAATATCAATGACTGTTGGGAAAAACCCATTGATTAAATTGTTTTGACAAAAGTTAGCTGGTTAAAAGATAAACATACAAAAATAGACAAGAGCTGGGGCTGTAGCTCAGTGGTAAAGTGCTTGCCTTGCACGTGTGAGGCACTGGGTTGATCCTCAGCACACATAAAAATAAATAAAAATACTGTGTTCATCTACAACAAAATAAATATTTTTTAAAAATAAACAAGCAAAGATATCTGAAAAGGAGATGTGGTGTTGGCCTGAAGGACAGGAACAGAAAGGTACCTATTTACATATTTCATTGTCACTATTAGCATACTGATAGGCAGCATAGTAAAGATATTAAAAATGCAAATTCTGGAGCCCTGTCCATGTCTCAGCTTCCTCATCTGTGAATTGGTAGTAACTAAAGTACCTACCTCATACAGTTGTTAAGAGGATAAAAAAAATTAATATATGTAAAGCTTTTAAAACAGTGCCTAGCATATAGTAAATAATTATTTGATAAATAAACAACTAATGCACCTCCAGCTAAAAGGGGAAGGAAACTGAATTTAAATTTTGACTCAGACTGCCCCACATGAACTAGTAAAGGAAAATCAAAATAACTCTAAAACTTGTTTAGTTTCACAGACATCTGGAGGAAGAATAAATAGCCAACATAAATAAGCAGAAACTGAAAAATAGAAAAGGGAAGTAAAGTGTTCAGTTTTACTTAGTGCACATCATTCATAGATCTCCGGCAAAACCCCCAAGTTCTGTCAGTCCAGACTTTGTTCAGCTAACCACAGGGTACCTGTGCACAAAAAGTGGAGTCACCCTTAAAACAGCAAAATCTTCACTCAGGCACATTTCATTTCTCCCCTGAGGATATTTTCTCAGAGGTAAATCTGCTTCTAAACTTTGGACTTCAGCTACTCCTAGACCATTACTTGTCTGAAATTGCTTCTAAATGTCAAGCAAGACTCCCTTAAGCCACATTCCTGCTGTAGTCCTGTCACCATTCCAGCCTCTTTAAGAGGTTAAGACCAGTTTTGTTGTTGTTATTATTACTGCAGTGATGGTGATGGAACCTTGGACTTTCCTCATACCAGGTAAGTACCCCTGTGAACTACACCCCGCCATAAGTAAGACTAGTTATAATGAAGCAAACCCAAATAGGAGAAACACCTCTACAGAGTCCAGTTGATCATTTTGGCAAAGTAGTTTTTAAAATATTAAATCCCAGGACTTGCGGTATAGTTTAGTGGTAGCATGTATGAGATCCTGGCTTCAATTCCCAGCACCTCAGGAAAAACCCAAAATACTGAAATTCCCTAATTTCCAGAAGACACGGACTCTCTGACAATAAATAGTTCCAAATAAATGTGCACTTGCTTAGTTTGCATCGTGCGGAAGAAGTGAAAGGTTTGAAGACGAATAGAAAATGACAGAAAGGCCCTTTCGCTCTGACAAGTGATCCAGCACTGACAAAGGGCATGCACACAATTTCTAGTCTCACCAGCGAGTCACTATCCCCACGCCACTGCCATTACACACACTTACTTTTCATCCACGGGCCTTCCTCGCCTTCTTCCCCAAACTCATCTTATATTCTTCCCCAAACTCTCCCTTCTTCCCCAAACTCTCTTATATTGGTCCAGCCTGCTGTCACCGCAAGTTTCAGCCCAAGTACCAGTCTGGTCTCCTGCTCCTATCTATAGACTCGGGCCTATAAAATTTCACTACAGCACCTCAGACCTTATCTCCCAGACTCTCAATACCCACCTCCTCTTTAACAGTCTTGAATCTGGGGGTCAATCTTTTCTGCTCCCCAGCCCTCAACGAATCTGACCCATCTTCCCCGTCCTCTCCACGCCCTTCCAGTCCCTCCTCTCAGAAATTCTTCCCCGACGTGTAGCCCGGGGCAGGCACCCGCAGGTTTGTGCGCCTGACATCTCTCACAGTGCTGTCGAGACCTCCCAAACCTCCCGGTGCTCAAACCCACCTACAGTCCCCGACTCCCCAGCTCCCTCCTAGCCCACCTGCTCTCCTCGGGCAGGAGCTTCTCACAGCCGCCAAGATCCATTCCCGTGCCTACGGCCGCATCCGGGGCTGCGGAGCCGCCACCTAGCTGAGGAGAGGCCGCCCGGTCGCTTTGCTCGACAGGGCGCCCGGAGCCCCGAAAGGGCAGAGGAGACACCCAAGACTGGTGGGCTGAGAGTGATGCACAACCCTGGGGCGGCGGCAGCGTCAGTGACTGCTGTCTCAGCTGCGGTTTATATCCTTGCCACCCCCACTTCCGGCTCCAAGAACTACAACTCCCAATAAGCCCTTCGACGATCCAGTCGCTTCCAGCATGCACCGCTCTACCCAATCCGAGGCTGGGCTGGCGACGAACAGCAGACCTCAGTACCGGGTGTGCGGTGTTTGCGATCTGGTAGGAACTGGGACCTAGATCACGGATAGACGCCTGGTTTCAGGAAGTCGTTAAGATGCGGACGCTTACGCATTTATGTCCTCTTACCGTGGGAACTGGACTCAGAGGTGAAAACTAGGAAATAACGCCGGTCTAATCCAAGTTCGATTAACTCTACTTCAGCCCCCCTCCCCCCCGTTTAACACCTGTGGTGTTGGCTGACCTCAAGCATTTAAATAAAGGGTTCACATACTCTGAAGGACATAAGTCGCTTTGGGATCACAAAATTAAAGAAGAGGGAAAGGTTTCGGGGAATGGTTCCCTGGAAGACTATTGTCAGCGCAGTTTTTGAGGATGAGCAGGAGTGAGCCAGGAGAAAAGGGAAAGCGAAGATAGAGAGGACAGAACTGGAAGACAAAAGGAAATATGCTGGTTTGGGAACTGCTGGTTCTGAGTAGTATTCAAAGCTGGGAAAGGGTGGGAAACAATGATGTGGCATTCGGGAGCAGGTATCCCAGATCATGAAAAGCCATTTTAAGGAACTTGTATTTTAAGACTGAAATAATTAGTATATCAAGGATATACAAATCACATGATTTGATCAAATCTTAGAAAACTAACTTTAAAAATGTGGAGACAGGACGGGGTATGTACTAGATAAGAGTAGAAGTCAAGACAGCGAAGACTTGGAATCCTTACAAGAACCAAGCAGGTAATGCCAAAGAGTAAAGTGAACCAGTTCCAAGAAACAACAGGATATGGCGGGAATTCTGAACTGGAAAGCTCAGACCTCAACGAGAAGGGAAGTCTCACCTTTGCTGTAATTGAATATTGTCAAATTGGCATATGAGCCTAGGGTTGCGGCATATTCTTATTTGTCAAAAGAAGTTGGAACCTAAGCTGCGGTGTAGCTCAGTGACAGTGTGCTTACATAGCATGTATAAGGCTGTGCAAAAATACAAAAAAAGCAACTGAAATTTTAGGTACAATATCCAAATCTTTAAATGTTGTCAATAATTTTTTGGGGGGGAGCAAAAATTTTTTTAAAATTTCGACATTACACAGATCATACAAAATTTGTCTGTAGGGCCAGGGCTGTGGCTTAGTGGTAGAGCACTTGCTTAGCACATGTGAAGAACCACATAAAAATAAATAAAGGTATTGTGTCCATCTACAACTAAAAAAAAAAAAAAAAAAAAAAAAAAAAAATTTTCTGGGGCTGGGATTGTGGCTCAGTAGTAGACTGCTTGCCTGACTGTGTGAGGCACTGGGTTCAATTCTCAGCACCACATATAAATAAATGAATAAAATAAAGGTCTATCAACAACTAAAAAAATATTTTAAAAAAAATTGTCTGTAGGCTGCAGGTGGCTCTCAGCCCTTGGATTGTTAGTTTGTAAACCCAAGCCTAAAGCAGTGGCTGTGAAAACAAGGAGGTGCAGATTACAGTAATAGGATGATATAATCAATATTGATCTATGAGCACTGGATATGACAAGGGAAGGATAGGAAGGGATCAAGGATAATTTCATGAAAAACTAATGACTACTAACATGACTTTTAGAAATTTTCAGACTTGGGAAAATTGTGTGTGTGTGTGTGTGTATTAAAAGTGAAATGAGAGAAGCTTTTAATGATAATTACGATTTCATTTATATAAAAATTCTTTGTTCAAACTTTTGTCATATTTTCCTACTAAAGAATTTATGCTTTTTAAGAAAGGAACAACATTAGTCACTGGGATTTTACTACTTTCTGTTTCTACAAATGTATGAAATTCACTTTTTGCATATACTATAATCCCAAAATAATGCAATGTGATCTCAACACATGTTTACAATCAGCTCTAACAGGAAATCCTAAAACTATAGTTATAGTACAAGTTCCAAAAAACAGGATTTTCTTTTTATATCCAAGTCTGGGTTTACATGTATTTTCTTTAAAGCAGTTAGTAAACACCACAAGAATCTACACTAGCTGTGTATCCATACCCTGAACTTCTCCTTCATCCATCATCATAATCCTAAATCCTTTGTGTATTATTCCATTGCTTCCCTTATCTAGTCTCTTTCCATCTATCTATATTCCTAAAGAGTGTTATTTAGATTTTTTTATGTTGCAACATTATAAAAAGGATTGAGAAATATTCCATGGGGTCTCACTTTTTTTTACTTAATACTGATAAAATTCATTCATGTTGTTATGTGTCACTACAGTTCATTGATTTTGACTGATGCATATTAGTCCATTATATGAACAGTTAGTTCATACATTAGTCCATTTTATCACAGTTTATTCATTCTCTCTCCCATTGATAGACATTTGAATTTTTAGAGTTTTGCTCTTGTAAACTCCTTCAATGAACAGTCATATAGGTCTTTCCTTGTATATAAGGAAGAGTTTCTCTTAAGTGTATATGAAGAGTGGAATTGTTGTTCTAGTTCTTGTTTGAATCATGGGTTAGTAGGTGCATAGTTTTTAAAATAACTAGTTATTAAATTATGACTAATTATAGTCAGTATTTAAAATAACTAATTAATTAACTAAATGAAAATACCATGCTTGGAAACAGATGAGTATATCATGAACCAAGGATTATGATTAACCCAATTTTGTGCATCTGAAATGCAAATACAAAAAAATTGCCAAATATCCAAAAATATCTAGCATCATGGTTCAATAGTGTCACACAAAGGCAGTGGCCTTACTTAGCAATTACTTAATGATTTTTTAAGCTTTACTCCAAGCAGATTTATTTAACCTAACGAAATTTTATATACAAAGGGATCTGGACATGCTGCTTCAAAACATAATCCTTATTAATATCCTGATACGTTGGCTAAAAAGCAACTCACTCTAAAATAAACAGAAAAGTATTCAATGCATATTCAATGAATGGCTTAATCACTGCAACTTAACTATTTTAAAAAAAGAGAGGAGAGAGAGAAATTTTTTTAATATTTATTTTTTAGTTTTTGGTGGACATAACATCTTTATTTTATTTTTATGTGGTGCTGAGGTGAGCACATTACCGCTCAAGCCACATCCCCAGCCCAAACTTAACTAGTTTTGTAAGATAATTAACATAGTAGGATTGAGTCCCTATGACAGGATGCTGGGAGAGAGATCAAGAGGCCGTTTTGTGCACTGCCACAGTGATGCTATCATGTTTTTGGATCATAATGTTCCCATCATCTGATTCTAGGCACACCACAGGAATATCAGTGGGGTCAGAGGTTAGCTTAGCTGCTTGTTGGGCTAGAACATATATAACCCCAGCATGTTCATCTGACAGGGTCCCACGACAGCCCAGATTAAGTCCTTGTGAATCTGTGCACAGGACTCCAACAATGGACAGATTCTTCATTGTATCCTCCAAGTGCTGCTTCAAAGTCGCCTCCATCCCACTCAAAGGCCACCTCGGGGCAGGACGCTGCAGTGCAGCCAGTCCTCAGCTACTTAATGATTTTTAATTAAAAATTTTTTATTTTCTTGCAAGACTAGAGATAGAGCATAGATCCTCTCACATGCTAAGCAAACACTCTACTATTGAACTATATATACCTCCATCCCTGAATTTGTATTTTTAAAAGTCACAAAACTTGAAGAAGTTTATCTGATCCTGATCAATCTATTTGTTTCCAAGTTTATCAGAATGCTATTTTTATACAAACAGTAGGTCTTACAGAACCACTGGCAGAAGGCCAATTTCAGCTGGGCCCAGTGGCACATATCTATAATCCCAGCAGCTGGGGAGGCTGAGACAGGAGGATTGCAAGTTCAAAGCCAGCTTCAGCAATGGCAAGGCACTAAGCAACTCAGTGAGACCCTGTCTCTAAATAAAATACAAAATAGGGCTGGAAATGTGGCTCAGTGGTTGAGTGCCCCTGAGTTTAATCCCTGGTTCCCCACTCCCCACAAAAAAAGAAAGCCAATTTCACTCAAGGATTGTTTAATCAAATAATGGATTTTTAAATTGTTGTGTTTTTTTTTTGTTGTTGTTGTCAATGATCCTTTATTTTATTTATTTATATGTACTGCTGAGAATCAAATCGAGGGCCTCATACATGCTAAGCAAGCCCTTTGTCACTGATCCACAACCCTCACCCAAATAATGGATTTTTACCTATTTGCCAAAATTTGTTCTTAAGGATTAGTATTCTTGAATATATAAACAATATATTAAACAACTAGCAATATAGTCATGAGAATGTTCTCTTTTAATATATTCACTAAAATTATTTTAGCAACATTTTTTGTAATAATCAAATTTTAAATCAATGTCTTCCACTTGCCAAGTCAAAAAAAAAACCTTGAGAATCAAATACACACACGTATATAAAAATAGGAAGTAAGAAGGGGGTGAGGGAAACCTTCACAATAGAATGTCAACTAACAAATATAAAGGAATTGATAGAAAAATCACTATTTTGCAACCATCATAGTAATAATTATTATGATTCAATCAAGAGTCAACTATCATGGGATATATCTCAGTAGAAAAGTGCTTTTGTAGCACACATAAGGCCCTGGATTTAATCTCCAATGAAACACACACACACACACACACACAAATTTGTTCTGAACAGTATATTTACATAATCTCAAAATATCTCCCCATAGATATGACTTCATTACAAATGGGGGGAAATACCTTTACAATCATCTTAACCAAATGATCTAAATTAAGATCACCAATAAGACAAAATGACATCATGTGTGTTCTTATGTTAGACACTGAAAAGTGCATGTGACTTGCATAGTATTCCTGACAAAAATGAATAGCCTCAAAGTAATAAGAAGACAAATTCAAATGGAGTGATAATCCATGCAACATGTGGTGCTTGATAACTCAAGCCTCAAAAATGTAAATATTGGGGCTGGGGTTGTGGCCCGGTGGTAGAGTGCTCGCCTAGCACATGCAAGGCCCTAGGTTCAATCCTCAGCACCATATAAAAATAAATAAATAAATAATTGAAAGGAAAACAAGGAACCAGGAGACAGGCGAGAGAGAAATGGAAGATGGAGACCAGGCAGAGAGTTTATTTGTCAGAGCTGACAAATAAAGGCATATCTCTCCATAGACAAGAGAAGTAAAACAGGCTTGGGGTTTGGGACTTTTATGGGGCAGGCTCAGGGATTAAAGGTGAATAGGTCCTAAAGCAGGTTAAGGGTTGGGTTGATATGAGGGAGTGGTGAGCCTTTCTCAGAAACACAGTAGGGCGTAGGGCGGGAAAGCAAAATTTTTCTTAAAATGGTGGCTGTCACTTAAGATGGCTGTGCAGATGCTAAGCAAGGACCTTACAGTGTCCACTACAACTGAAAAATAAATATTAAAAAAAAATGTGTGGGGGCCAGGGTTGTAGCTCAGTGGTAGAGCACTTGCCTAGCATGCCTGAGGCACTAGGTTTGTTCCCTGGCACCACATAAAAATAAAAACAAATAAAATAAAGGTATATATACACACACACATATAGGGCTGGGGTTGTGGCTCAGAGGTAGCGTGCGCGCCTAATACATGCAAGGCCCTGGGTTTGATCCTCAGTACCACATAAAAATAAATAAAACAAAGGTATTGTGTCCAACTACAACTAAATAAATAAATATTTTAAAACATTTTTTAATGTAAATATCAGCTGGGTGGAATGATGCAGGCCTATAATCCCAGCTACTCTAGAGGCTGAGGCAGGAGGATGTTAAATCCCAGGCCAGCCTAGGACTCTTAGGAAGACGCTGTCTCAAAATAATTTTTGTTTTAAAAGAGGACTGGAGATATAGTTCAGTGGTAGAGCACTTGCTTGTCATAGGTAAGGCCCTGTTCAATCCCCAGCGTGGTTAAAATAAATAAATATCAAAAAGGACTAATAAAAGATATTAAAACTTTTTCAGATTAAAGGAGAGGCAGGTCAAAGAAATGTACCACGTGAACCTGGATTAAATTCTAGACTGGAATAAAAATTGTATAATGCCATAGTCTGGCTGGGCACAAAATAACCAAGCCGCCACGAGGCACTTGTAGGTTCAAACAGGAACTACTTTATTGCCCAAACTCCACTTGCACTCCCCAGCCCTCAACGGGGCTCCGGAGAACTCAACTGGGAACTCCGCAACTCAAAAGTAGGGGGGGGGCGCCCCGAGGCAGCAGGAGCCTCCCTATTGCTGGACAGCAGGGGTCTATATACAACTGAATACACAGTCTGTTTCAATCCAGCATCATCCAGTCACTGCAATTATACACAGCTTAACTTAATTATCATCATCTTAATGGCTCCCTGGCTTCACCTCTCAACCACTCCTTCTGGCAAAATGCCAGGCGCCATCCCAACTCGGCTGTGGTTCTCAACAGTATAAAGGCTTTTTCAGTATTGGCAAAACTTGGTTATGGACTATATATTGTATAATAGTATTACATTAATGTTAAGTTTCCTGAACTTGATAATTTGAGTATGTTTATATTAAAGAACATCCTTAGAGATATATTTTAAAGAATTATGATTTCCGTAACCTCCTCCCCAGTAAACTGTAACAATAATCATGTCTATCTACCTACCTATATGTAGACAAAGCAAACATGGCAAAGCTTTCATAATGTAAGGGTCCGGTGGAGCGTCGGAGAAAGAGACCACAAGAGACCAGCCTCATGCAACAAGCAGGGGGGAATTTTATTGAACCAGCATGCTGGGGCTCTGTGCCCACTCAAGAAAGGAGAGCAGCCCAGAGCCCAGAGCAGAGGTCAAGCAGAGCTTAAGTACACTTTTTGGAGGGGGGGGCTTTGCATAATCAGAACAAATCATCATGAGGCACAGGAAAAATTAAACAACAACTCTGGGACATGATTAGTACATTCATTGGCAGGAACAGTCTGGGCAGGGGTGATTGGTCACTCCTAAGCGGGGTACACATTTAAACTGATTGGTTTTGGAGCCTGGATGCTTACGTGCCGAGCTACTTGGAGCCCTTAGCTATTAAACAACCAGGGGACCAGGAGAAATATTTACTGGGCAGTTCAGGTATTGTCCTAACAGCTACAGGGATTACAGGTTCCAGGGGTAGCAGAGGAATTTTAACAATACCTGGTCTATTACTTTTTAGCCCAGGCCTTGCAATTTAGAAACTTTACAATGCCCAGTCTTTTACACTTTAACTCAGGCTTTTGCAGCTTAGAATCAGCTTAGAAATTTAACTTTACAATAATTTGTAAATCTAAGTGAAGAGTAAATGAGTATTCATTGTATTATTTTTGCAACTTTTCTGTAGATTCAAATGTTTAAAAAATAAGAAACTTAGTATGGTTTTAATTTTTTTAAAATTTTTTAGTTGTAGTTGGACACAATACCTTTATTTATTTATTTTTATTTGGTGCTGAGGATTGAACTTAGGGCCTCGAATGTGCTAGGCAAGTGCTCTATCATTAAGCCACAACCCCAGCCCCTGGTTTTATTTTCTTATGATTGTATCCTGATCAATATAATCAAAATGTTAGTGTTTCGCATGGAAATTTCTTAGCTTATGGTGATTAAAGTTTGAAAATATTTTAAAATTAATTTGTTTTCCCTGTAGTTTGTAATTTTTATTAGTCTTCTTAGCCAATTTTGCCCAAAACCAATTCACTTAATTTACCAAATGTATTGATTTACCAAAATTCTTTTTCTTTTAGTCATATACACTGTATGATTTCAATAACTTTTGAGGGCTGAGGATGTAACTCAGTGGTAGAGCAATTGCCTAGTCTGAGCAAGGCCTTGGGTTTCATCTTCAGTGCTGCAAAGAATAATAAAATAAAATGAAAGAGAAAAAAGAATTTTGCCAAGTTTTAGTTACCTGGTTTTTATTTTGTCTTTACATAAAATTTACACCCCATCTAAGCATTTAAAATTGATTTGTTTCTGCACTTATACAGGAAAGTTTATTGCCAGCCTTGGACAATGCATACAAATTTGGAATTTTTAATTTTAAAATGAATAAAAACTTATTGTGTACTGAGCATTAAAACCTTAACAGCTGAGGAATGTTCAATCTGTTCTTGTTCCAACTTCTTACAGCTTTAACTAGATTGTGGACCCAGAGGATAGATCCTCTAGGAAAGAGAACAGAGTCAGTTCAGAGACCAGATTGGGCAGGGAACCTGAGGAGCAAAGAGAAGAAGCATAAGGAAAAACAGGAATGCCTAAAGGCCACATGACCCTAGAATTTTGGTTCCACTGAGCCTTCCTAGACTACTAATCAATCCAATATGAATTGAGGATATCTTGTGTGTGTGTGTGTGTGTGTGTGTGTGTGTGTGTGTTTTGCTGAGGTCTGAAGCTGGGGACTTGTGCATGTGATGCAAGCACTCTATCCACTGAGCTATATTCCCAGCCCCAAGGATACCTTTTAAACAAATAAATTTTATCGAAATAGGGGGAAACTGTGTGATTTATGAAAATTTGTTTAGTTTTTTTTTTTTCAGTGGGGGTGGGGGGGTGGGTACAGGGATTGAATTCAGGGGCACTCCACTAAGCCACATCCCTAGCCCTATTTTGTATTTTATTACACACAGGGTCTCACCGAATTGCTTAGCCTCATTAAATTGCTGAGACTGGCTTTGAACTTGTGATCCTCCTGCCGAAAATTTATTTAGTTTTAGAAAATTCTACAGTTGGCCATTTAGTGAATGGACCTAGAACCCCTGATGGTCAAGACCCCTATCCTGCCCAGAGAAGGCAAGATCTAATAGGACAGAGCTTCCTATCCTCTCAGTCCAGGAAGAATTCCCCTTCAAGTTCTACCCAAAGCAGCTTCTCAAAGTTACAGAAAAACTGATAGTCAGGGATGTGGGGATCAGTACTAGTCCTGGAGTGGGCAGGCTCCTCAATAACTCCTGAGATTTTTTAAAGGCAGCAGCTTTTGGCTGTCGTGGTTAACTGAATTCCCAGCATTTAGCACTATCTTGCTCATAGTAGGAATTCAAACTGTTTGCTGAATGAATGAATAAACAAATGAGATTAAAAAGCAAAAGCCTAGAACAGCAAAAGGTTAAAACAAAAGAAATAAGCAAAACAGGAGAGGAACAAAAAGCTATATATAACAAGGTAGAAAAACAAAACAATCAAAAAACCTATCATAGCAGAAAGCACTGACAAAGGCAAGAGAATGGGAAGAATTGAGCATATAAGAGAAGAAAAACTGTATTTATATATAAGTAGCTTACTGGTTAGTATACTAACTAGTGTTTTGTTATTTCACATATAAAATACAAATTTTACCATTCCCTTATACCAGTATAATACACATTACATTAACAAATGAATTCTAGAAAATCCTCTTATAAAAAGCAAAAGAATTAATTCCTGTGTGTAGTGCTGAGGTTTGAACCTGGGGCCTTGTGCATGTGAGGCAAGCACTCTATGGACTGAGCTAGAAATTATAAGAAAGACATTACAAGAAAAAGAAGTTACATACTGAAAAGACAAAACTCCTGGACAAAACACTAACAAATTAAATGTAACAATATATAAAAATGATAATACACCATGACCAAGAAGATTTCTCTCAGAAATGTAACATTTGAAAATCGATGTAATTCACTATATTAGTAAATTTAAAAAGAAAAACCATTTCATTTTTGTTAATAGGTTTAACAAAGTATTAAATTCAATATTCATTTATGAAAACTCTCAGCAAACCAGCAACACAAAGGAATTTTTTTTAGGGGGGGTACTGGAGATTAAACTCGGGGGCACTTGAACCCTGAGCTACATCCCCAGCCCTATTTTATATTTTATTTACAAACAGGGTTACACTGAGTTTAGCACCTCACTTTTGCTAAGGCTGGCTTTGAACTCTCAATCCTCCTGCCTCAGCCTCCTGAGCTGCTGGGATAAGAGATATGGGCCACTATGCCCAGCTAGAAGGGAACTTCTTTAACCTAACAAAAGATATCTTAAAAAAAAAATTCGATCATATTTAAGGGTGAATGAATGCTTTCCCTCTGAGGTTGGAAACCAAGCAAAAACATTCATTTTAACTTAACCATGATTAAACATGGTTAATATCAGGTCTCTAGTTAGTGCAATAAGGTAAGAAAAAGAAATTTTAAAACATACAAATTCGAAACAATTATGCTAGGTGAAATAATCCAGTTTTTAGAAAGTACATTCTATATGATTCCATTCTTCTAAAATTCTAAAAAGTGCAAATTAACCTATAGTGACAGAAAAGAGAACGGTGGTGGCCCATGCAGTAGATAAGGGGAAGGATTACAAAGTAACGCAAGTAAAGTTTTGGGAATGATGGATATATTTATTATTCTGATTATCGTAGTATTTTCATAGGTATATGCGCTGCATACTATATATATTGAAAACTTAGGTATGTCTTTTTTTTTGGTCTATCAACATCTCAATAAAACTGATAAAAAGAAAATTTAAAAGGCATATCAAACTAGCTTTAAAAGGTTAAGGGGCTGAAAATGAAGCTCAGTGGTAGCTTACTTGTCTAGCAAGTATGAAGCCCTGGAAAAAGAAAAAGAAATCTAAGGGAGGAAGTATATTAGTTGTGCTTATAAAAAGAGAGTCAGAAAATGTTAATAGGAAAGTATGGTATGTTGTTAAGGTTGCCAGATATAGCAAATAAAAATGACTCACAGTTAAACTTGAATCTCAGATAAATGAATAATTATTTAGTATAAATATATCCTAAATATTCATAAAACAGTCTAGTGAAAAAAAATGTGGTTTATCTAAAACCTGGGACATACACTAACCGGTTGTTCATTGTTTATGTCTGAAATCCAGATTTAATGGGTCCTGTATTTTTCCCTGCTATCCTAGATGTTGTCTTATCTATACTATGAAATCAAGCCTCTAAAAAGGGTGACTGCTGGAATTGTTTGTTTTGATTTAGCTAAAGTTATTGAACAGCTATATGCTTGTGCCCAGCATAGTGCTTTATTCATAGCAGGTGCTCAGAAAATACTTTTTGCTCTGCAAACTGTGAGAAGATAGGAACTACATCCATCTTGCATCCATTCTATTCTTGGAGTGTATTACAATACCTGGTGCTCAATAAGTACATGATTAAATGAATAGCTGACTCTCATGCCTCAGAAAATTGCAGGGTTGACCCTTTAACCTCAGCCCTTCTAGCTGGCTGATAGACTTCTTGTACAAGGCCCAGTTCTGATTTTTTGGCTTGTCTCCTTCTTCATTTTGCTGTGTTGTTTTAGAGGTTGCTATTTTGTTTTGTTTTGTGTGTAACCAGACCTACTATTACATACAATGCATCACTCTTGTTCTCTTACTTTTCCCTTTGGAATCTGGGGAGGTTTCCCTGAGACTCTGAGACCCTCAGCCCCAGGGGAAACTTGAAAGTCCAAAATGCAACAGCCAAGAATTGCTTAATGAAAATATTGAGGCATGTCTTTTTTTGAGTTAAGATTTGGGTTAGGGCTCAAGTTTTGAACAGAAGACTAAAATAAAAGGAAATCTATATTATTTAGTGGTAGGGAGGATTTTATGTATTTGGGGTTTCTTTATCTGTCCTATAAATACCTAAATACAAAATGCTTCCAAATGCTAAGTACATTAATTTTCTTAGATAAAATTAGGAATTTAACCTTAGGTAGTTTACTCCTACAAATGAACAGAGCTTGTAGAAGTTATTTATATTGAGAGAGGGCTAATGTGGTAAAACATGTCTTGTGAGAAGGGGATTTTAGAACTGTAAGAAATCCTAGAAATAACTTAGTATAACTTATATAATTAGTACTACTACTTTCTTGTTTTGAAGATGAGTATAAGGTCCAGAAATCCTCCCAAGATCACATGATTAATGACTGAAATGAAAAGTTATCACTCAAAAAAACCTAGGTGTTCCACTGATTTTTACTTCTACAAACCACTTTCCCTAGTTATTAGCAGGGAAAGGTGGAGGTTATAAGACAGAGTAGTAAATCAAGACCCTTAAGCAAAAAACAAACAAACAAAAAACCTTGTGCCAAGGTTTTTTGTTTGTTTGTTTTTTTCCTTGACAAGCTGAATTTTATTATTATTATTATCTTATTTTATTTTATTGCAGAACTAGGTTTCGAACCTGGGGGCCTCACATATGTTAAGCAGGTGCTCTACCACTGAGATACATCTACATCCTTTCTTGGGTCTTTCTTAGTTAAAACCTTCCTTCACCATTAAAATTTCTTGTACTCCTCCACAGGTGTATCCTAGGCTGATTCACTCTTCCTGTATAGTTATATTTTTGGCAGGGGTAAGAAAGCCAACTTGACCTGTGAGAATAAAGAGTTATTTATAAATTTCCAAAAGCTTAATAAAAACCATACATTTCTTCAAGACTATCCGGGCTTTTACACACACACACACACACACACACACACACACACATCATGTTTCTTTGCTTACAGTTAAGATATGTACCTTCCTGGAATGGCTCTTGGTTTTTTCATGCTACAGTTACAAAGAACATTCACATGTAGTTTTATGATTAAGGTAACCCTAATTATCAAAAAAAATTATCACTTGCAACCTTCCGCTTTTAATTCAGACATGTAAAGGGAAGATAGGACACAGATATTTTGTTGTTGTTGTTAATAAACATTAGGAAATAAGTTATTAACAAAAACAATGTGCAAAATAAGAAATATTTAAAGACATGGAATCCCCAAGCAAAAAATAGCCAATTGTGTCATTGCTATTGAAGTTGAAAACCACATGACATTATGACATTACTAAATTAAGCATAGGCTACATTGGTTTTGAGATACTTTAGGTCATCACAAAGTTCTGCCTTGTTCTACGCTAATGAAATTTTAGGAATTGAAAAGATTTCCGAGATTTCTTGGTGGACAGAATAGCTGCCTTTTTTTTTCCCCCTTAGATGCAAATTATAAGGACAAAATACCCAAATGCTTCCATATGAGCACTTTGAGGGAGAAGAAGAAATGAGGTAGGAAGAAAGAGGGATAACACATTTTGTAAACAGGGGGAAAGTTATTAAGTAGGAATTCATCAAATGTTAATAAGTTTTCCTATAGGAATAATTAGAAAAAAAAACCCACAAAAAACAAACCCGAATCCTACCAATTCCCAGCGCAAATGAGAGAAAAACGCAGTTAAATAAGCAGGGATACTTACCCTCCCAAGGGAAGAAGAGGTGTTATTAAGGTAATACCGTGCCAAATACTTTGAGAGTGCTGATTGAGAGGTGGTGGAGATAAGGTAATGTTAGTATTCACTTTTATTGTTAAGGTGACGCAAGAAGAGTCACTGCAGTTTTTGTGTTCGGACGTGGCAACTCCGCAAGCTGCAAGTGAAGTAGCGTGCCAGGGCGAGAAAAACTGGGACGCAGTACTGCAATCTACGCTCGCAGGGGTCTGTCTGTTCCGCCTCCCCAGGCTGCAATCAAGGTTTGCGTGTACCGAAGCACAGAGGGTCTTTCCGCAGGAGGTACCGATGGACACGGAGTATCATGGTATCATTTAAAACGTGATTTTGAGGTGCTCAGGGTCTAGCATCCCTCTAGCATCCCCCTACTGTTAAAGCCCGGGTCTGGCCAGCGCACAAGGTAGAAGCTCCTGTGCTTCGCCCCGACCGGCAAGGGCCGCTAGGAGCTAGCGCTGGCGTGAGCCGCTCTTGCCAACAGCTAGTCTCGATAGCCCCTTACCCCGCCCGCTGCCGCGGGTAGGAGGGCGAGGACGCCGCCAGCGCGCGTGCGCGCTCCCTCGGTGCAGCTAGACTGCGTGCGTGAGTGGGAGGTGGCAGGCCTCTGACTCTGGCCTTCCCGGCTGACTGTTCCAGCGCGACGTCTCCAGCCATGAACCGGTTTGGTACCCGGTTGGTGGGAGCCACCGCGACCCCGTCGCCGCCGCCGAAAGCCCGCAGCAATGAAAACCTCGACAAAATCGATATGTCTTTGGGTGAGGGGCCGAGTTGGACCGAGTAGGAGAGGGGGGAGGTGTGGGTGGAACCAAGTGGCGCGGTCTGTGGGGGAAGGGGGCCGTTGGTCGCGTTTGCCGATCGAGTTTTCTTGCGGGTGGGCGGAACCGAGCTGGGGGTCCAGAGGGGCACCCGGAGCTAGACGCCGGGTGCCGGAGTCCAGCCTTAGGGATTCCGGCGTCCCCTCAGTGGAGGCTCTCTCAGTGGAGGGGCCGTGGGGACGGGGACGCTGCGGGCCGGAGATTTGGAGGGTCCTGGGGTGCGTGTACCCCAGAGGGGCGCCACCACTGGCCGGTTACCCCGCTCTTTGTCAGGGAAACTCCGCGGGTTTCCCTTGAGCGTGTTCGCCAGGGGCGTTATTGGAGTGGGAACTGGGGGAGCTGTGGTTTCCTAAGACCCTGCTGGGTCCGTGATGGGTTTAGAAGAGTGGTTCCCGGCCAGGGCTTGTTGGGCACAGCCGCTCAGGCCTACTGGCTGCTGACGGGCGGCCCCGGGCCCTGGAGCTCTGTCAGAATAATCGTTAGGCAAGGAGCGCATCAGACGTGTGTTATTAGGTGTGTCTAGAAAAGCACATTCTCCCTATCCTGGCCCCAAAGTTATTAGCTAATTAGAAAAAGGAAGTAATAAAAACCGAGGTATTTACGTGGATCACTAAAAGCCAGGTAGAGCACGGGGTGGGGGAAAGGGGCGGAGGGTCCCGCACATATAAGAAGGGTGGCCTAGTTTGGTGCTATTACATAAAAAGCAAGGTTGGTGATTCCCTTAAAAATTTACATCTAACACTACCGAGGCACCAACTTGGATGGTCCAAAAGTAATTACATTTTTGTCGGGATTCAAGTTATGGTATTAGATGTAATCAGATCTGCCTGCTCTCTTTCCTGCAGTATTTCAAGGATTTGAAAAGTAAATGCCTGACTAGTGGATTTAGAGGTGTAAGCTTTCTAAGGACGGTATTTAGGATAGTGTTCGGCCTAAAAATATTCTTTTAGTTGCCAATTCTTTCCATTTGTTTGTTTCTTTTTTGTTTTGATTTATCTGGGAAGTTCTTGGTCAGAAGTCAAGAACTCTTGTTTTCTAGGATTGCCACAGGTCAGAACCCAGTGTGGGAATTAACTAAGTTAACAGAACTAGTATGCTTGCCTTCAAGTTTTGTCTTAACTGTTTTGTCAGTAGAAAGCTTAAAAGAAATGAAGAATCTTTTGACCTAAAGCTAAGAAAGTGTATAACAATATTTATTGTTTAATAATATCTGCTAGGCACTGGACTAGGCATTTTATATGTTGCCTTTGTTTATCTACATAATAATTCTATGAGGATTATACTCCTAGTGATAAACAGCATGGAATCTAGAGACACACTCTCAGGTGGGGATACTGCTTTTTCTGCCACTTACCAGCCATGCGGCTATAGGCAAATAACTTGTCAGCGTCTCTTCAGTTAAAAGGTGTTAGTAACAGTTTATCTACCTTATAGGTTTGTTGTAAGTATTAAATGAGTCAGTATGCATGTACAAACTGCTTAGAACAGTTTTTGGTACATAATAAGCACTGTATTTT
This sequence comes from Ictidomys tridecemlineatus, assembly GCF_052094955.1. Classification (NCBI taxonomy): domain Eukaryota; kingdom Metazoa; phylum Chordata; class Mammalia; order Rodentia; family Sciuridae; genus Ictidomys; species Ictidomys tridecemlineatus. The sequence goes on along the minus strand of NC_135479.1, from coordinate 140,488,176 downwards.
ATTTTTACACTACATATAAGCCATTGTTGTTATTCACATTTTACATAAATCTGAGGCATGGAGAAATGAAGTAACTTGCTCAAAGTTATATAGTCAAGCCCATAAGTGGTAGAACTAGGATTTGTTTTCTTCTAGACCTTCAAGCTCCAGAGTGTAGGGAAACGTTAAATATGTATTCTCATAACTAACATTTCTTAAGCTTGCAATTTTTGTTTTTTGTATGTATTTTGTTTGGTGATTATGATATTCAAGTGAATGGAGGGATAATTATCTTCACTGTGGAGAGTTAAAATAGAGCTCAGTCTCTTCTTTTTTTTTTTTTTGAGACCGGGTCTTGCTATGTTGCCCAAACTTGCCTTGAACTTGCAATACTCCTGCCTCAGTCCTCCCAGTTGCTGGGATACCAGGTGTACACCATGGTGCCTAGCCAAATTCGTATTTTGAATATATTCTCAAGGCTCTGAGCTTTTATAGACTTCTAGTCAAGAATAAGTAGCAACTTGTTAATGGAAAGTAGTATTTCAAAAGTAGTGTCTTCTAAGTATTTTCTTTCTGCTTCTTGAGAATTTAACATGTTCATATATTTGATATGAAACCTTATCTTGTTAAAAAGATGGATTTTAGTATCTTTTTTTTTCCTCCTCTTTTACTTGCTGGAGATTGAACCCAGGGCCTCAGGAATGACAGACACTTTACTGCTGAGCCACAACCCCAAACTTATTGTCTTTAACTTTTAACTTTTTTTTTTTTTTTTTTTTTGGTGGTGCTGGGGATCAGACCTGGGCCCTTGCAGCCTTTCACATGCTGAGCCTGTGCACCCTTGAACAACACACTCAGCCCTGGTGTCTTTAACTTTGACAAATCTTCCATCCTTCCTTTCTTCCTTTCAGGGATTGGGCCCAGGGGAATTTAACCACTGAGCCACATTCCCAGCCCTTTTGTTGTATTATATTTAGACACAAGATCTCGCTTAGTTACTTAAGGCCTTGATGAGTTGCTAAGGCTGGCTCTGAACTTTCAATCCTCCTGCCTCAGCCTTCTGAGCTCTTAGGACTACAGGCAGGCACCACCACACCTGGCTGACTTTTTTTTTTTTTTTCAGTTGTAGATGAACACAATACCTTTATTTTATTTATTTATTTTTATGTGGTGCTGAGGATGGAACTCAGTGCCACCTCATACATTCTAGGCAAGCGCTACCACTGAGCTACAGCACCAGCCCCTCACAAATGCCTTTGTGCTTCTCGATTGCTCTCAAGAAGACAACAACATACTTTGGGGGAGATTTGAAGTATTTAATATGAATAGTATTTGTGAGAAGGAGTCTTATAGATTACAGGTGGATGAAGTAGAGCCATTAGCATTGATCCTTAAAATCTATAATATTTCTTTTTGACTTAGAAAACACTGATTCTAGTCACATAGATTATTTGTACTTTAAACAATTTGGAAAAGAGAATTGAAGTTAATCATTGTTAAGTTTTATTTTGAAGTTGTTGATTATGTACAACATAATCTTTGGTTTATTTGCTTTATCAATCATTAAAATTAATATTGGCGTTAGGACTGTAGAGAAAGTGTTTGGATATTTCTTAAATAAGGATTGTTGACTTTTAGTAATCTAACAGATATAAATAGGAATCTAGAGTACATTTAGTGTTCCAATCTTCATATTGTTCTCTTGTGGTGTTAGTAAAATGTGACGTTTATGAATTATCCTGGAGTTGTTTGAAAGTGTTTTTTGTTGAGCTGGGGATGTGGCTCAAGCGGTAGCGCGCTCACCTGGCATGCGTGCGGCCTGGGTTCCATCCTCAGCACCACATACAAACAAAGATGTTGTGTCTGCCGAAAACTAGAAAATAAATATTAAAAAAAAATTTTAAAAAGTGTTTTTTGTAAATAATAAGGCTTGCAGAAATTACAGAAGTCAATATAGAAAAAAAAATAAAAATAACCCTGAATGACTTTGCTAGAGGATGTAACCATTAGCAATTTTTAAAATATTACACCTTTATCATGGCACTTGCGTTCAATTTTGTATTTGTTATTTGAACATCTGATTCATCAATTAAATATACTTGAGAACAGGGACTGCATTATACTTTTGTTGCTTCTATTACAGCACAGCCTTACGTATACAGTCATTGTGCAAAGTACATACTCAATAAATATTTGTTGAGATGAATTTAGAAATTTTGGTCGGCAATTTACTTATTTTTTTGACTACTTATAGTTTTCTTTAAAAATTTTTTTTTGTAGTTGTCGATAGACAGCATGCCTTTATTTTATTTGTTTATTTTTATGTGGTACTGAGGATCGAACACAGTGCCTCACACATGCAGGGCAAGCGCTCTGCCACTGAACTACAGCCCCAGCCCTCACCTATGGTTTTAATAAAAGGTGGTCATCTTTTTAAAATGGAGAGTTCTGTGATTATGGAAAGTAAGCACAATATGAATAATTTTTGTAAATGACTTTTTACTTATTTATATTCATTAGGGAAAGAAGTGCTATGGACAGTAGAACTCTTCATTTGTTAGTAGATCTGTTTGGGCTATTTATTTGAACTTTCCCTACAAAAACTTCCTGCAGAACACCAAGCAAAATGGCTGATTTGGGCTTTATCTTATTATTAGTAATGTCTTTTTTTTTTTTTTTGGTAGATAGACACAATACCTTTATTTAATTTATTTATTTAAAAATTTGAATGCTTTTATTTTTATTTATTTTTATGCTGAGGATTGAAAGTGCCTCACACATGCTAGGCAGGTTTTCTACCACTGAGCCACAACCCCAGCCCATTATTAACCTCTTAATGGCAATGCTTTCAAAGTAGAAGTTAGGGACAAAGGAAATCTATTAACTAAAAATGAGACTGAGTAATTAGTCAGTAAATTAAAATGAAAATAATTTTGGCATTTCCTCTGTTGTAGATGATATTATCAAGTTAAATCGAAAGGAAGGAAAGAAGCAGAATTTTCCAAGACTGAATAGACGACTCCAGCAAACTAGTACTCGGCAATTCAAGATGAGAGTACGGTGGGGGATCCAGCAAAACTCTGGTAAGTTTTGAAAGTAAGTTTTAATGAAATGCTGTTATTTGTGGATTCTTAGTATACTATCTTTATTTTTTAAATTAGAATATTATAATTATACATGGTAGTTAGGTTCATTTTGACAAAGTCATACATATAGGATTTGAATTATCCCATTGCGGTTCCAGTTCCCCTCCCACTCCTTTCCCCCATGCTCTTTTCTCTACTGATCTTCCTTTTGCTCATTCATTCATTTATTTTTTTAAGAAACATTTTGTTTTAGTTGTAGTTGGACACAATACCATTATTTTTTTGTTTTTATGTGGTGCTGAGGATTGAACCCAGTGCTCTTCCCATGATAGGCAAGTTCTCTACAGCTGAGCCACAACCCCAGCCCCATCATTCATTTATTTTGATTGGTGCTTTGTATATATACATAAAGGTAGAATTTCTTGTGATATATTTATACACGCTCATAGTATGATTTTGGTAAATTCATTCTGTATTTCCTCTCCTTTTCTGTTCCACTGACTTGCCCTATAGCATATTGTCTTTAGAAAATACATAAAACCTGGTTTTCTTTTTGGTACCAGGATTGAACCCAGGGGTGTTTAACCACTGAGACACACCTCCAGCTGATTTTTATTTTTTATTTAGAAACAGTGTCTCACTAGCTAAATTGCTGAGGCTGGCTTTAAACTTGGAATCCTCTTGCCTTAGCCTCCCAAATCACTTGCATTACAGGGGTGTGTCATCATGCCTGGTTAAAACCTGTTTTTTCAAAAATTTAAGTTTCCTTAAATAGGTGATGATACTATTTTATTATAAGAGCTGGAGTTCTGGCTTAGGGATAGAGCATTTGCCTAACAAGTGTGAGGCACTGGGTTCAATCCTAGCACCACATGAAAACAAATAAGGGCATTCAGTCCATACGCAACTAAAAAAAAAAAAAAAAAAAGAAGCCTCAAAATAGAAATAGTCAAAATCATACCTAGGGTTTAGGTTAGGAAAGATTTTATGTATCATGAAATCCTAGCTTCTTCCCAATGACATGTTCAAATAGAATAACTCCAGTTTAAATGTTTATTGAAAGTGTGCCACTTCACAAGACCTATTTTTGGAGATGATTCTACTTACTAGAAAGTTCTCTTAATTTGAATTAAAACATGCTTATCTATTACTTCTACAGTATTATAGGAAGCAAACACCCTTTTCTAAATGAGAATCCTTTTAGTATATGGAGTCAGCTATATATTCTGCATAGAAAATTACATCCAAACTTTTTCCTCCCCCTTTTGCAGTGCTGGGGACTGAACCTAGGGTTTTATGCCTGCTAGGCAGATGCTCTACCATTAAGCTACACCCCCAGTCCCTACCTCCAGATTCTTTTTCTTATCATCTAAAACCTTTAGGATTTGCTAACTTCTCCAGAGGTAACACTCCAAATCAAATGCTTTAGATGTTATCTGAACTCTACATATATAGTTACTTTTAGCAGTCTGGAAGCTTATTTATTATTTTGTTCTAAAATGAATTTAAGGCAGAAACTGAACGCATATATATTTGAGATATATATATATACACACACACAAACACACATATATATATGATTCATTACTTAGCAGTAATATCAGCATTTTAGAATAAACTTTTATTCAAATAAAAAGTAAATTTTTTTTCATATATAAAAATATCATTGGGCTGGGGTTGTGGCTCAGTGGTAGAGCACTTGTTTCACATGTGTGAGGCACTGGGTTTGATTCTCAACACCACATAGAAATAAATGAATTTATAAAAAGATTACATCAACAATTTTAAAAAAATTTTTTAAAAATCTTTGAGAAACTAAGTTTTCAATTGACTTTTTTTTCTATATGTTGAAAAACAAAATGTAATCCCCAGTTGGTTGCATGTAATTTGTTCTATGTTTAACAGCTAATATGTCAGCATGTCCTTAAAATATGTCTAATGGAGATTTGATCCTACCAAAAAAAAATTACTCTCAATTTTATTAAATAGCTGATCTAAGTTAGTAAATTTTATGATAGGATATTTAGTTGTAGCAAATAAATATGTAATTTCATTGATTTATATTTAAAGATTTTTTATAAATGTTTAGTATACCATTTTATATGTGATATTATATGCATACTGTGTATTTTAAAGTAACTATTTAGAGTTCATTGAAACCATGTAAAGTTGTGGTCTTTTGCTTTAAGGAATTTCTAGTAGCAGAAGTAAGATAGAAAAGATAAAGAGTGTGAGAAATATCATAAGAGAATTTTGGTTAGTTTTATTGCACTTCAAGTAGGGGTTTTGTGCAGTGAGGATCAGGGGTGATTTAATAGATAAGGTGAAATATGCTCTAGCCCATTAAGGATCAGACAAACTTTCTTTTATGGGATTTATGATCTGAGCCTCAAGATAAGTGATATCTAGCAACAGCTTAGATATCACAAAATTGAGCTTGTACTTGGTTTCGTTTTCTGCTTACATGTGACAGGTTAAAATAGAACAGCTGCCACTGTTAAGTATACCATGAATGTGCAGAGAGACATGGGAATGTCTGAAATTCTTATTGGCTGGGAGCAGTTTATTTCCATATTGTAACGTCAGTGAGGATATTAGTTTGAGGTAAGAGAGCAGAGTAGAGTTGGCAGATACTCATTATGATTTTTGATTGTTATAAGTAAGTAAATGAAATCTTTCTAACTCCATGATAGAGATATGATTTAGGTACTCTATAAATACTTAAAACAACCTAATTGTCCTTCAGTGATAGAATACTATACAGCAGTGGTTCTCAGAATGTTGTCTGGGCACCTCAAGGGAATCCCCAAAACTCAAGGGCCCACAAGGTCAAAAGACTATTGTTCTACCAGGACCTTAATTGTGTTTTTATTCTCATGAACTTACAGTAGACTTTTCCTGAATATATATATATATATAATGACATGATAATTAAAATAGATTGGAGCAGAAGCAGTGACTTAGTTCAGGCTGCTAAAACTAGGCGGCTTATAACTTCAGAAGTTTTATTTCTCAGTTTTATAGATTGGACCCAAATTAGGATGCCAGCAATATTGGGTTTTGGTGAGGGCCTTCTTTGGGGTTGCAGATTATGGATATCTTGTGATAGCCTCACATGGCAGAAAGGGATAGAGAACTCTCTGGGTCCCTTCTATAAGGCTACTGATCCCATTCATTATAGCTCCACCCTTGTGGCTTTAATTACCTTCCAAAGGCTTCTGAAACTATTGAGGCAAATGATATATATGTGAAAGAAATTCATAGAAGGGATTAGTGTAGGGATTTAAAAGAGGAAATTTTCTCTCTCTAGTTTTAGTGGTTTTCAAGGAGAAACAGAAGACATTGAAAAAGGATGATACATATGGGAACGATGTACTATAAACAAGTAGAAATAGAATGTACCATTCGATAATATTCTACCACTTACCTTTATTGTTTTAATCAGTTTTATTCCTGTTAATGAGACTTTCTCATCAGTCTCATCCAATCTTGAAACTGTACAACATTAATGGATTCCTTCTCCCTTTAATTTTTCTCTTTGCCCTACTAATTCATTCATTTTGAATATTTTCAAATTTCTCGTTCCTTTCACAATTTTTTTCATGTCTTGTTTGAGGGGCACAGTAGTATCTGAAATGGTCCTACCACCTTCTGTTTCCTTCTTTCAATCATTCCAAAGTACTCCTTGTAGGTTATTATAGTTTGAGTGTGAATGTAGTGACCCCCTCATTCTTTGTTGCAGTAGTCTTTATCCCTCTTCAAAGCCCTGTATGATTTGAACTCAACATATCCATTCACTTTTTATCCTTTTCCCTAGACTGTCTCTTAATATGCTGTGGTTGCCCATATCTTTGTACTTCAACACACTGACCTGAAATCTTCATATCATTTTGTAGTAACTAATCTAGAGACTACTTTTTCTGTGATAGTTGTTTTTTCACCTTGGAAGTGTATTATTGATTATATTCTGCCTTTTATTTTCCTTTAATTTTTATAGCCCAGTGTGGACATACATTCAGTTTTTGGAGCCATACCCACCTGCACTTAGATCATGGCTCTCTTTTTTTCCTAACTTGATTTCTCAGTAATCATTGTTCTTTGCCTCACTTTGCTCAGCTGCAAAATTAAGATGTTAGTATAAACCTCAAGTTCTTAAGCAATATAAAGCCTTTTTTTAGCACACTGCCTTGATAGTTGTTCATTGTTTAAAACAAATAAAAATAGCAAGTTATAGATTTGAGTTCATGTACAGGTTCCTCAACATGGTTTAATCATATACAAAACAGCAGTTATTTAAGATTTTTAAAGAATTTGTCTTTATTGGTTTTTTTTTATTATAAAATTAATAACAGTATCATTAGGACTAAGGCTGAACCACCTGAAAAAGGAATAAATCTTCATGTATATGTATTTTATATATATACACACACACATATATACATATATATATTATATATATATATATATATATATTTTTTTTTTTTTTTAGTTGTTGATTGACCTTTATTTTATTTATTTGTATGCAGTGCTGAGAACCAAACCTAGTGCCTCACACATGCTAGGCAAGTGCTCTACCACTGAGCTACAACCCCAGCCCCTGGGAAAGGAATAAATCTTGAAGACTCCCACTTTCTCCTTCTGAGTTCCTGACCTTGTTGGAGAGGGTGAGGCCATGGTCCTCTGGATAGAAAGAAGTTCATTGAGTTTCTATGTTATGGAAGGCTGCCTGTGGAAATGGCCATCTTAAATTTACTAGAGGAATAGGCAGGGCCAAGAGCGAGGCAGGCGCCTAAGACACAAAATTTAAGACATCACTCAAATTTTGTCTTTCTGGCCTCTCCATAGTATTAGCCTAATACATTCTGGCAAGGTTGGTATCACTTGGTGTCCTATGCCATAGGAATACACCTTGAGAAGCACACTGAAAGAAGAAAAGCCCCTTTATCCTCAGATCTTTTCAGAGCACTCTACTTACAAAGCTTAACATTATGCTAGGTGATAAGAAAATAATTTTCCACTATCAGAGGCAGGCCAGTAATGGGTGAATTGGAAGCTAAAAGGCAATATATTGGTAAGTGGTTCATTCATCTTAACATAGGTTTTTATAACTAACTGTCTTTTGAACTCTGGTCTCAAAATTACTAATAGGGACATCACAGAAAGTTTCAAGAGTTGACATATGCAATCATCCCCCTCTTAGAGAATCTTAGCACACATTAATTCTGAGAACTCCTACAGTAGAGAAAATATTTTAACTTTATTTTTAGCTGTGAAACTTTCTTGTTGCAAGACCTATTAGGATGTTACAAATTTGAGTATCAGATAACATTCAAAAGGTATTCTCCCAAAAATAAGATGAGACTGCCCTCTATCACAGTTTTTACTTTGCATGATCCTCTGAAATTTCTGGATGTTGCATTAAGAAATTTTAAAAAAACTGAGGTCTTGAAAGAGGGAATATCATATCATTGTAGGTGACATAATTATCACCCCCAAATCCCAAGAAAATTAAAGGAAAAAAGAAATTTCAGGTTGGAGGGTGTAGTTCAGTGGTATAGTATTTGTTTAGTATTTGTGACGTTCTGGGTTCAATCCCCAGCACCAGTGGGAGTGAGGAACAGGGAGAAGAAATCTCAAGAAAATAATTTGAAAAGGACTATAAAAATTAATAATTGATTTCAGTGCAACAGCTAATTACAAAATAGTAATTAAACCTAGGGGCACTTAACCACTAATCCACCTCAATGGAGGAGAGGAGGCTGGGGTTATGGCTCAGCAGTAGAGTGCTCGCCTCGCACGTGCAAGTCCCTGGGTTCAATCCTCAGCACCACATAAAAATAAATAAATAAATAAATAAATAAAATGAAGTTAATTGACTAAAATTACCAAAAAAAAAAAAATTTAAAAAATCTCAGTAGCTTTCTATAGTGCCGTGAATGATAATATGAAAATTATTAGAAAAGAATCTTTTTTGTAACTGACAACAAGATGTATAAAATAGGAACAAGTTTAACATGCAAGATTTATGGAAAAAAATGGAGCTATGCTGAACCAATTAGTGACAAAATAAAGACTTTTATAGATTGGAGGATATACCATGTTCCTGAATGAAACAGTTCTGTAAAGATGTCAGTTATTGAAAAATTAATATAATTTCCTTGTCAAAACATTGAAAGAAATTAGAACTTACCCACAGAAAACTGACTCATGAACATGACAGTTCATGAATGGAAGAATACAGATGGCTATAAAAATGCCTGGAAAAATGTTTAAAAACGCCTTTTAAACGGAAAAATGTTTATTCTCACTAGTAATCAAACTACCAAAAAAGGCACATTTTTCCCAGAGACTAAATGATAAAGATTAAGAATGATAATGTTTATACTTTCTATCAGCAATAGAAGAAAAGTAGCACCCTTCTTTAAGTTCTTCAGAATATAAATGAATGCACTCATTCTGGAAAAGATGTTTGCAACTTAAGTAAAAATCTTTAAAAGAGTTTGCTTTTACTCTTTTCACCTGGTATTTCACCTTCTTGAAATTTGTGTCTTAAGAAAATAGTCATGGATGAGTGTAAAAATGTTTTGGATCCAATGTATCTTAAAAAGTAATGCAATAAAACAATATAAAAACATGAGATAATATTCATAGCATAGTATTAGTGTTAGGCTATAAGATAGTACTTAGAATATAAAGTTATAGTTGCTACATGATTGATTTGGTTCACCTTTTGGGTATTTACTATTAGAAAATGATAGTAGCACGTAGTGCAGTAGTAATGGTAGTATTGGCTATGCATAGTCAATTTTGAGTTGCTTAAATATAGTTGCAAATTAATGTTATATATTTGTAGAATTTCTACAGTGAGCATGTATCTTTAGTAATTAGGAAAAAAAGTGTTTAAATCAGTAAGGTTCATGTTGGAAAAGCACAGTAATGTTACCTGCCACAGAAATGAAAATAATGTCCATTGACACTCATTGGAGAGTTGATAAAAAGCAATTTGAATAGAATAGGGCTGAAAGTAAAGAAGTCAGATTGCAATGGAGTAATAAATGGGAGATGAGAATGATTCTATTTTAAATGAGCACTACTAGAAACAAGTGTGAATCATGTAATAATAGATATCATTTAGCTCATTATATTCAAAGTATTATCATTTAAATATATAATTAATACAAAATCATTAGTGAAATCTTTTACATTATTTGTACCATCTTAATTTAGTCTAATAGTAATTCAGGCATTCAGTAGACACATATAGGGCTGCAGAGTTGGCTTACTGATAACAGCACTTGTATAAAATGCACCAGGTCCTGGGTCAGATCACCAGCACCCCTGCCACAAACACACAGAGCTTAGTGGTTTTGTGTTTAGTGTCTACCAGAATGCACAGATACAGTCTAGATTGTCCTGTTAAGAAAGTAGTGACAGAAGAGAAGGCTAAAGGGAACGTGTGAGAATCATCTATTCCTTTGTAGTTCAATGCAACCACAGAACCCTTCTCAATGGACTTTTATTCCCTGTTTAAAAATGAAATATTTTGTGTAATTCAAAAGAATATGGAAATAATAAGTAATAAAATACTCATATATCTACTCTTTCGAGCAGTTGAGTATCCTTTGACTCTCACAGTTGCATTCCTAAATTGACATTGTTTCTTCTCCTTTGGAGATTGAATCCAGGGGCATTCTCCACTGAGCTACAACCCCATCCCTTTTTATTTTTTTATTTTGAGACACGGTTTCACTAAATTGCCTAGGCTGGCCGTGAACTTGTGATCCTTCTGCCTTAACCTCCCAAGTAGCTCCCACCACATCCAGCAATGTGTCTTTTTTCCTTTTATAGGTTTTGGTAAAGCTAGTTTGAGCCGTAGAGGAAGAGTAACACCTGGAAAGAGACGTCCTTATGGAGTTATCACTGGTCTTGCTGCTAGGAAAGCAACTGGAATTCGAAAAGGGATTAGTCCTATGAATCGTCCACCTCTAAGTGACAAGGTAGAATGATGACTTCATCCTGAGTTAAAAACCCTTTTCCTTTATTTGTACTTACATTTTTATGAATAAGCTTGAGAAAACTTTCTTGGTACCTAGAATTGAACCCAGGGGCACTTAACAACCCACAGCTTCTTTTTAAAATTTTTTTTAAGTATATTTTAGATGTTGATGTATGTTTATTTTTTATTTATTTATATGTGGTTCTGAGGATCAAACTCACTGCCTCACACATGCCAGGCAACTGCTCTGCCACTGAGCCATAGCCACAGCCCCTATTTTTTAAATTTTGAGACAGGGTCTCACTAAATTGCTTAGGGCTTTGCTGAATTTTTGAGGGTAGCCTTGAAACTGCAGTCCTCCTGCCTCAGCCTCCCAAATTGCTGGGATTATAATTATGCACCACCATGCTCAGCTGATTTTTATTTTTTATGCAATTTTTTAGGGATTATATAAAAATCTTGATAACCAAATAAAAATAATTTCTAGTCATGAGGAACACTTAAATTTCCTCATTCTCAAATAGTCATCTCTCCAGACCTATGGAGAATTGATTCTAGGACACTCCTCAAATACCAAAATTTGTAGATGCTTAAGTCTCTTATTTCAAATGGTGTACTGCTTGCATGTAACTTATGTACATCCTCCTATATAATTTAAATAATCTCTAAATTGCTTGCAATACCTAATACAATATAAACATTATGTAAATAGTTGTTTTAGTGTATCATTTAGGAAAACAGGACAAGAAAAATAAGTATATTTAGTGAACTCAAGATATAAAGTTATCACAGTTTTGTGATTATAATGTACCAGATACTTTGAAGGAAAATTACATGCAACAATGGCATCATGAAGGATGGTCCTTGGTGGTGGTGGTGGTGGTGGTATTATTATTATTATTATTGCTTCTGGGGATTGAATTCAGGGGCACTCAACCACTGAGTAACATCCCTAGCCCTAATTTGTATTTTATTGACAGATAGGGTCTCACTAAGTTGCTTAGCATCTTTCTGTTGCTGAGGCTGGCTTTGAACTTGCAGTCCTCCTGCCTCAGCCTCCCAGGCAGCTGGGATTACAGGTGTGTTACACTGCACCCAGCCCTTGGTATTATTATTATTTTTCTTATTCTTTTAATATTCATTTTTTAGTTGTAGTTGGTCGCAATACCTTTATTTTATTTATTTTTATGTGGTGTTGAGGATCAAACCCAGCACGTTGCATGTGCTGGGCACGTGCTCGCTCTACTGCTGAGCCACAACACCAGCACCCTTGTTGTTATTATTAAAAACAAAATACAAAGCTTGGAGTAGGCATCAGTCTGATCTGTAGTTTTTCTCCTATGTTCTTGATAGTCTTTATCCTTGATTTTACATTTACTTCTTTTAAATGTTTATGAAAATTAATACTTTGTTGTTTACCTTGTGTAGTCAGTAGATGTTTATGAAGCATTTCTCATATGCTTAAAATAACAGGGGAATCCAGTAAAGTGTAAAATATGGTCCACAAGGTCAAGAACTTTAGTCTTTCATGCAAGATATGGAAACCTAAATTAAGCTTTAATGGTGGATTTAGTTTAATACGCGATGGAAAGAAAAGTGGACATTTCATCCTTTTTTTTTATGATATTGAATTTTCTTCTTTTCCTCTCTAACCATTTTGACTCCAACTTCTTTGCTATTATACCCTCTGTTCTTTCTTTTTCACATATTTATTTTGGAACTTGGTCCTCTTATCCCTTGCTTTAGTGTGTTAATAGAATATCTTTAGATAATTAACTTATAAATAAAGAAGGTGTATTTTGACTTATACTTTGAAGGTTATAGTCCAAGACTAGGAGGGGCAGGACTCATAGCTTTAGGCCTTTGACAGGTGCATGTAGCAGAGCAAATTGCCTTCCTCATGACCAAAAAGACAAAGAGGAAGGGGCAGAAATCTCATAGTCTGCCTCCAATGATCAGAGGACTTCTCTATAAGCCCTATCTCTTGAAACTTCCATAGCCTCTCAGTAGCAATACCCTGGGGACACCTATAACACATGGACCTTGGGACTTATCTAAACCATAGCTTAAGAATCAGAATCATGCTTATATAAAATATTCCATAGTTTTCATCTCTGTTTTTGATTCTTTTTTTTTGAGTTCCAGAATCACATTTCCCCATCACCTACACATCCCCAGAGAACCACAAGAAATTAAGTGTAATGTGACTGTTGTCATTTTAGTTTCTCCATCACCCTTATTCACAGATCCAAGCAGTTGTCAGTCTCTGTCCATTCTGCATCAGAAATGTTTACTGTAGTAGGTTTTATTAACAAAAAGCAATCCAATTAATATAGTTTCTTGCCTTCTGAAAGAATATAGAACGATATTTTCCAGTGTTAAAAAGGAAGGCAAATCTTCTGAGACAAAATGAAGTACAAAGGAAACCTGTTGCAGTCCTCAAGAGACCTAACCAGTTAAACAGAAAGTAAGTACTCAGGAATAAGTAAATAATGCACTGTACTGCATTAATAAATACTTCTTTTAGTACGTGTTCAGAAGAATACATTTATAGTGATTCTTGTTATTTTCAAGACAGATATTTGAGATATCTGATCTGAAATCGTACATGGAAGTATTTAGTAATAGTTTCCTTATTTCTTGGACACTGTATTTTGGATGACTTGAACTAATATAAATTTATTTAAAAGCATCACTCTTCTTTACCTCCCTTGACAAATAGAATAAAATCATAAGACTGATCATTTTGGTAAAAATTCTATCACCTCAATTAGAATTATTTAAAACTGGAAATTCTGGAAGTTGAATTGATTATTCAGTCTTATATGTCTCTTACTACAACACTGAATCATAATGTAGATTATTTGTGGAAAAAGCAAACTGGAAAGAAAAATTTCTGCATGAATGTTTCTTCGGCTGAAATTACTTTCATAATAAAAGGAATAATACAAACCTAGAAGTTATACCTGTTGTGGCATTCTGTTCTATGTAAGGATAAAGTAGGCAGAAAGGAAGCTGACAAGCTGTGAAATTATCTTATTTCAGTGTCCAATACCATTTATTTATCTCATAGAAGATAATTCATATCAAATCTAGAATGAAGTCTTTGTATAAATGGAATGGCTAGAATTGCAGTTGCTCTTTTCATTTTTGAGAATCATTTGGTAGTACCTTTTGTGAAAGGGATCCTTCTCAAATAAGAACCTATTGTTTATATGAGACTTACATGTTACTTAGGCTAACTAGAGGAATTTTGCATTTTAACTTCTGTACTGCTGGAAATAGGATTAGGTAGCCTGTTAAGCACCTGTTTATGTAGTAGATAAATAAGAATTTTTTCTCATATTTTACCAACTTTCTATTGAAAATAGAAGGGAATTGGTAAAAGTCAAATCAAATGTAATTTATGAACATGAAACAATAGGAAAGTGAAAGAGTGTCTCTCTGTGGTTCATACTAATATATAAAGGTTTCTGGGTTAGTAGGAAGAGAAAGCTGAAGGAGGAAAAGTTATTTTCAAGTCTTATGTTTGGTTTTCAATTTGACATGAATGTGCCTAGGTGTGATTGTTTTTTACTCATCTTAAAGCAAATCTGTAAATTTACATTTTCACCAAATTTATATTACAGGAATTAGCATTAAAATGTAACCTTGTAAATTTCTTCAGACGACAGGTGGAATATTAGAGAATTGAATATTTGGAAAATCAGATCAAAATTAGCCAGTTTGTTTAATGATATGCTGCAGAAGGAGATATTTAGAAATCAAATTCAATAGATTCATTGAAATAAGTGAACAGTTTGAAGTCTTTGTTACATTCAAGTTTTCAGCCTATGAATGTAATTATTTTGCTTATTTTTACTCAAATATTTGAAAGCAAGGTATCTGAGATAACACATGACATATTTGTTTTTGTTGCAGAAATAACATCCCAGCTAATTTTACCAGGAGTGGAAATAAATTAAGCCATCAGAAAGACACTCGTCAGGCAACTTTTCTTTTTAGAAGAGGCCTAAAGGTATTAAGAAGCCTTAATGGTGTTTTCTTTTTACCCAAAGAGAATCCTTTACTCTTAATCATAGTCATAGCTCTTAGTTGAGGCAGGGATTACATTTGGAATGTGGGAAACAACTTTAGGTTAGTTCTTTGTTACATTTCTTTTTTTGCTCTCAGTAGCAACTTCTTACAAGAATTTAATTTATTATTTAATAATAAATTTGTATTTTTCACTTGTTCTAATACAATAACCCCAACAGAGATTTTGCCAGAATTGCACAGGCCCCTCTCCTGTACTCTTAAACACGCCACACTGAGTTTTAAAGTGTTTCAATGCATGATAGATGCTTGAATTCAAATTCTTTGGGATCCACTGCTTTCTCTTTATCCCTCTAGGTTCAGGCCCAGTTGAACACAGAACAACTGCTAGACGATGTAGTAGCAAAGAGAACTCGTCAGTAAGTTTCAATTTGTGTTTTCAAGATGTACTTTTAAAATTGACAGAACATTAGCTACTCCATTTACCGTGTGCCCCAGTCTGAAAGAAATTAAATGAGATCCAAAATGAAATTAAGCCCCAAGTAAATCCTATTTTATTTTTACTCTTTTCCCTCAAACACTTGAGTTTGCACATGTCATTGTTATAATAGTTTGAGAACCAGGTAAATTAGCATATTTATTTTTCATTGCCTATTGTTTTATTTTAACGAAACAGCTTTTTGCCTGTCCCCCCACCGTAACTGCTTTTATATGAATAGAAAATCTAGTAGAACTTTTATAAAATTTGTAAAACTTTGAAAACAATAGAACATTATTCCTTCACCATAATCTTTTTTCTCTATATCCAAAAAATGTGTTTCTGTTACAGTTACACTCCCCAATTGTGAGTTGTAACACTCTAATTATCAAGTTTTGAGATTAAACTGTTAAATATTATGGCCACTTTGGGGAAATTAAAACATAAAATGTGGTCATGGTTGAAATATGACACTAAGTTTAGTAGGGCATGATTTTGAGCAATCAGAATATAAGAAAAAATGCTATTCGAGCCTAATGCTGGAAACATTCTTTAGAAGAGAAAGTATGACACTGGAAACCATAAGAAAAGAATTAATAGTCTTTTGTTGCTACTGCAGTGAATCATATCTACATAATAATGACATAGTTCTATTTGTTTTGACCTTTGAGATTCAATTTGTAGACAAAGCATGGAATGGTTAATTTGAAAATAGAATATAATGTAGATGTCACATTTTCACAAATGTTAATATAAAAGTAGAGCTGATAAATAGTGGGAGATAAGGTGGAAAGAAAGATTACAGGAGTATTATCCTCCCATACAGTAGAGGGGTTTTTAAAAGACACTAATATAAGAAATAGAGATTTAAAATAACGTAGCCTACTGGTAGGAAACTGCATGAACACTTCTTTTAGTGAACTGGAAATTACCAGTAAGCAGTAAAATTAGGAAAGATTAGACATGCTGTTTCTGGTGAGTGGGAATGGGGAGGAAGCTACTGGGTTGAGAGGCTGGTAGGTTTCATTAGAGGCCCTTCTGTTTTTATTTTTTAAATATATTTATTACACTGATACTTAGCTAAATATTCAAGTGTCCAGTTCCTACAGCCAAAGTGCTGATTTGTTATATATAAGCGTCTGTATTTCTTAAACCTAGAGAAAATAAATAAGGGGCTGGGTTATAGTTTAGTGGTATAATGCTTACTTAGCATGTATGAGGCCTTGGGTTTATTCCCCAGCATCAAAATAAGTAGGTAATTTATTTTTATGTGGAAAATAATATAGGATTTATAAACTTCCATTTTAATGAAATTTTTATTTTTTTGAAACTAGATGGCGTACTTCCACTACAAATGGAGGAATTTTAACTGTATCCATTGACAATCCTGGAGCAGTGCAATGCCCAGTGTAAGCCTTTTCTTTCTTTTTACAAGAGTTGTAGCACTCTTAGCATATGAGATAATAGAAACGTATTGAACTTGTACTCAGAGTACGATGCCCAGTTTGGGATAAGGTGAAATGTAATGATAAGATAATACTCATGGGCTGGGGATACAACTCAGTTGATAAAGTGCTAGCCTCATATGTATAAGGCCCTTAGTTCAATCCCCAGCACCACACACACACACAAAAAAGTAATACTCATGACACAAATTGGAAATAGTATAAAGTTTAAAGTTAAAAAAAAACCTCTTGGTTCTGTAGCCTCAAATAACTCCTTGTTAATAGTTTCTATTATTATTATTAGAATTATATATTATTATTATTATTATTATTATTATTATTATTATTATTATTATTATTTTACTGTACTGAGAATTGAAAACAGAGGACCTCTACCACTGAGCTACACTTCTAACCCTTTTTAGTTTTTGAGACAGGGTCTCAATGAGTGCCAAGACTGGCCTCAAATTTGCTATATTCCCACCTCAGCATTCCAAGTAACTGAGATTATATATAGGCGTGTGCAGCTACCCTCAGTTTCTTTTATATTTTTATTTTAAAAAATTCTATGCAGGGCTGAGGTTGTGGCTCAGTGGTAGAGCACTGGCCTAGCATGTGTGAGGCACTGGGTTCGATTCTCAGCACCACATATAAATTAATAAATAAAGGTCCATCAACAACTAAGAAATATATATAAAAAAATTCTAGGCATATAAAGTAAATGTATATTTTTAATGTATACATGATAATAAATGAGATGATATTACACATACTACTCTCTTCTTCCTCTATTTTGGACGTCTACTTTTCAGACCACAGTGACCTACCTTTACTCTTTAAAGCCTTAGTGGCACATTCTCTTATCTAGATGAACTTAATTGTACTGTAAACTTTCTATATTTATGGAGTTTCTGATCTTTTGCCATCTTGATGATTAAAATCAAAAGAATGTTGGATGGTTCTCTAAGAGCTTACAGGTTATTTTCGTAGAAGACCAAAACTTGGATATCACCATTCATTTGAAATTGTTAAAAACCTTCTCATTCTACCTAAAAGGATATTCTATGAAAAATAATAAATTTTAATCTCTATAGTTATGAACCAGATACTTTTTTTAAAGATTTTTTTTTTTTTTTAGTTTTAGGTGGATATAATAGCTTTATTATATTTTTATGTGGTGCTAAGGATCAAACTCATTGCCTCACGTGTGCTAGGCGAGTGCTCTACCACTTGAGCCACAACCACAGCCCCCAAATACTTTGTTTTGACAATACAGTAAGATAACTTTAATACATTTGAACATATTCACATATCAAGAAATTTTAAGTACCAAATGATTTTTCTGCTTTTAATTGTTAATTTAAATTTTTTTCTAATAGAACTCAGAAACCACGATTAACTCGGACTGCTGTACCTTCTTTCTTAACAAAACGGGAGCAATCTGATGTTAAGAAAGTTCCTAAAGGTGTCCCTCTACAATTTGACATAAATAGTGTTGGAAAACAGGTAAAAAGGTTTTCTGTATTTCTTCAGACCTTTCATTAACAGTATCTTAATAACAAAAATGTGGAATAGCAAATTAAAAAGGATGTTTTAACTCCTCCACCCCAACCCTAGGAAACCACTAATCTGTTTTCTTTCTCTGTAGATTGCCCGTTTTATCATTTCATGAATTAAATTATACAATATCTATTTTAATTCCATTCATTTTTGTGACTGGCACTTTCATTTACATTACTGCTTTTAAGGTTCATTCGTTTTAGTATTTCATTTTTTTTATTGTTTGAAATTCATCATATTTATATACCACGTCTTATTTATTCATTCATTAGTTGTTTCTGTTCTTTGACTATTTTGAATAATGATTCTTTGAACATTTGTGTAAAAGTTTTTATGTGAACACGTGTTCATTTGTCCTTGATAAATGTAGATTGTGTGGTAACTCCATATTTAGCCTTTTGAGGAACTGCTTTTTCCAAAGATGTAGCTTTGCTGTTTTGCATTTCCACTAGCATATATGAGGTTTGTAAATTTCTCTACATCCTTGACATATTGTCTTTGGATTATAGCCATCCTAATGAGTGTGAATTTATATCTGTTTTGACAGTTTTTGTATTAAACTTGCATCTTGTGATCTTACTTTTCTAATGAATCTGTAGATTCCCTAGGATTTTCCACAAAAACAGTCTTGTCAGTTTCCAAATTCTTTTCTAATCTTGAAACCATTTATTTTTCTTGCTTTATTATAATGACTAGGACCTCCAGTATAGTGTTGAAGTAGTAGGACATTTTGTGTTTGCCTGGTTCAGAGCCTGAGGAGAGAACATTAAATGTTTCACCATCGTACTCACTGGTATGTTTCACCATTGAGTATGATGTTGTCAAATTTTTCAAAGATTCCCTTTATCAGATTGAGGAATTTCTATCTGTTCCTAATTTCTTGAGAACTATTATCATGAATAAATGTTGGGTGTTCATATGTTATTTTGATATCCATTAAAAATAAGAATCTGGGCTGGGCATGGTGGTTCATACCTAGAATTCCAGCAACTTGAAAGGCTGAGGAGGGAGGACTGAGAATTCAAAGCCAGCTTCAGCAATTTAGTAATAATTTGTCTCAAAAGAAAAAAATTGGGCTGGGAATATAGCTCAGTTCGTAGAGTGCTTGCCTTGCACGCACAAGACCCTGGGTTCAATCCTCAGCACCACCAAAAAAAGAAAAGAAAAAGATAAAAATTATTTAAAAGGGGTTGGGGATATGGCTCAGTGGTTAAGCGCTGCTGGGTTTAATTTCTGGTACCAAGAAAAGAAAAAGATCTGAAACCAAAGATGAGTATAAAGAAAAATTTGATCTGGGGGTGTGGTTCAGTGATGGATTGCATACTTTGCATGTGCAAAGCCTTGGGTATAAACCCCAATACAAAAAATAAAACTGGGTCAGACTTACTTTATTTTTATTTTATTCTGTTACTTTGGGAACATTTTGTGACTCATTAAACAGAAACTAGATTTTTATTTGAATTTCTATTGTGAACTTAGAAATTCAAGATAATTTGTTTTTAAATATTTGCAAGTTGGAAAAACTTTTTTTTTTTTTTTTTACTTTTTAAAATACATTTATTTTGGTCTGGGGTTGTGGTTCAGAGGTAGAGTGCTCGCACTGGGTTCGATCCTCAGCACATAAAAATAAAAGATATTGTGTCCACCTATAACTAAAAAATAAATAATAAAAATAAAAACATAGATGCCCTTCAATAGATGAATGGATTAAAAAGTGGCATTTATACACAATGGAGTATTACGCAGCACTAAAAAATGACAAAATCATGGAATTTGCAGGGAAATGGATGGCATTAGAGCAGATTATGCTAAGTGAAGCTAGCCAATCCTTAAAAAATAAATGCCAAATGTCTTCTTTGATTTAAGGAGAGCAACTAAGAACTGAGCAGGGAGGAAGAGCATGAGGAAAAGATTAACATAAAACAGAGTCGAGTGGTGGGAGGGAAAGGGAGAGAGAAGGGAAATTGCATGGAAACGGAAGGAAACCCTCAACATTATATGAAATCACATATAAGAGGTTATGAGGGGAAAGGGGGGAAAAAAACAAGGGAGAGAACTGAACAACAACAGATTAGGTAGAGAAGGAAGATGGGAGGGGAGGGGAGGGGAGAGGGGATAGTAGGGGATAGGAAAGGCAGCAGAATACAACAGTCACTAATATGGCATTATGTAAAAATATGAATGTGTAACTGATGTGATTCTGCAATTTATATTTGGGGTAAAAATGGGAGTTCATAACTCACTTGAATCAAATGTATGAAAGATGATATGTCATGAGCTTTGTAATGTTTTGAACAACCAATAAAAAAAATAAAATCAATACATTTATTTGTGCAGTGCTGATAGAACTTGGGGCCTTGAGCACGCTAGGCAATCACTCTTATTACTAGGCCACATAACTCTTACTTTTATCAGAGACATCACTAAAATTGGTGGCAGTGTTTCCAGAGCCTAAAAATAATTCAGATAGAAGTATCCTAAGTATACAACTCATAGGCTTTATAATTTACATATATGTGTGGTTTATGTAGTGTGTAATGTGGACATTTTGATTGTTTGGAGATAGGGGATCTGAGTCAGATTGCCAGTTTAAACTCTGAAGCTGTTAGTAGACAGCTTAACTACTTTCCTAACTAACCCTCCTTACTTTCACCTATTTTATGTTGTTAGGTTCAAATAAGATCATATATATAAACATTCAGAATGTTAACTATTATTAATATTACTGTTAATCAGTCATAAGGTCACATTATTATTCCAAAGAAAATATAGCTTTCCGTCAAGTAATTTTCTTTTTTTCTTTTCTATAGACAGGGATGACTTTGAATGAACGGTTTGGAATCCTAAAGGAACAAAGAGCCACTTTGACATTCAACAAAGGAGGAAGCCGCTTTGTAACTGTAGGATAGATCACATGTCAAAGGAACTTTTGAGTGATGACTCTGGTTGAAAAGTTGGATTGCTTGAAGAGTTCATCACAGAAATTCAAGAAACTTTACTTCAAAATATTCACAAGGCTGAATAACTCTTTATTTTTGAAGTTTTTTTTAAACATGTATAAAATAATGCCCTGAAAAAATAACAGGGAATATACCTATCTCTTCTTAAAGATTTCATGGTTGGCCCATATGGAACAGTTCTGTTTACGTCTTTGGTTCCTCATGCAGCAGAAGGAAGACAGAAAGATAGAAATTGATTATTTTTATGATAGTGGTATTTAGGATCTCATCACCTTTGCTCATTTTTTTAGACTTCACCATGGTGAATCTTGGTCTTCAGAAATCTGAGTAGGTCCCTTTGTTACTGTCACTTATCCTTTAATAGTGTGGATGTAATAAGTGCAGTTGCCTTTTCTCCAATAGATATATTTTTTAAAAATCTTATGAGAATTTCAGTTTTGGCTTTTAAGATGTATGGAAATATTTAGAACTTGGTTCATTTTTCAGGTAGTGTTAGATTAAACCCCCAGAGTTGTAAATCTTTAGTGGTGAACTTTTAACAAGAAATGTGGCTCTTGGCATTATTCTCAGTTTAAAATATTGGCGTTTCAAGGCTGTAAATGCATATTTACAAAGTTATCTGATAGGGCGTTGGAGAAGATCTGATGTAAAAATCTGACAGTTTTCTGTTTTATTTAATGAAAGGAAGTAGTAAGTTGAAGGACCAGAAACTTAAGTGAAAAACTTCAAAATCCAGGTTATAGGTATACTTTTTGGATTTAGTGAAGTCTTTCTAATGTCCACAAATTCTTGACAGGTAATACTATAAAAGCCTTATAATTTTAAAAATGAACTGAGTCCCTTAGATATTTTGATAGTAAAATTAATAGCCATAAAGTACTACAATTCTTATTCAAAAGTTAAAATTTATAAATTTTAAAGCTTGCTAAATTAAACAGTTTATAGCTCCCGAAACAAAAATATACTGTAAATGTAACAAAGAAAAAAAATGCAGAATTGCAATAGAATTACATTATAACCTTGTATACTTTTCACTCTGATTTCCAGTAAGATACAAAGTTCAAATATATGAGGAAAGTTTTTTCCCTACTTCGGAGGGATGGAGGGAGTTATTCTATGGTGCCAAGATAGTGCTATGAGTCCTCAGCTCGTTGTGTACTATAAATTATAGTTAAATGCCAAAATCCAGCAAAATGCTCCAGCTACAAATTTAGAAGTTTGGTCGTTTTGGAACTTGACCTTTTGGTTTCCTTTGATGTTCAAACCTCTAAGGAAGTATTAAGTTTCTCTGACATATATTATTAGTGTTGACTTTTCCTATAAAACAAAACATTTAGGTTATCACTTCTGCCTACTTTGCATTGTATACTATACATCATTGTCTCATGCTCCTTGGTTTACTTACTGGTTTATGCTAGTCATGGAAAGCTATCAGTAACAGTTTCATGCTTATACCAAAGAATTATATCTGATCCTTACTATCTGGTATTCTGCCAGTACTTCTACTTGATAAGGGATTATTGGAAACCGGTCACAGAATTTGAAAATAAACATAATTCTCCTTAGCTATTCGGTACTTTTCATAGAGGCCAAGGACTCATTGCAAAACATTTTTCAAGTTTAAATACTTATAGAACAATACATTTTAGACAAGTTTAGAATTGCTGGTATCTTATTTTAAAGCAAAGGAAAAACAATTGGGCGTGAGTTTTTTGGTTTTAGAACAGTTTGTGGAAAAACAGTATGAAAGTATTCTCATTTTTCTGTTATTTTAAATATTATTATATAGAGGTATTATTAATGCCATTTTTTTGAAAACCTGAAGAATTGCCCCAAATGTTGAAAGTAAGTGCATCAAATAACAAAGTGTCTTTGGTATATTAAACTTGTTCTTCATGCATCTGTAATTTAATTTTCTTTCAAGTTTTCCTAAATTAAAACTCTTTGAGTGCTAACATGTTGGATATAAACAAAAACATGCAATGTTGAAAGAAAATATCCTTCCTTGGAATGTCATTGTAGTCATCCTTGTTCAGTTCTTAAAGTTTGTTTTTGTTTTTGTTTTTGTTTTAACAGGATGCAATTTAAAATTTCCTTTGCATCAAGGTGTATGCAAAACATTGATGCAGTGCATCACAAAACAAAGTTTGTATTTAATGAGGAGGTGCTTTACACTGTACTTTTTGGTGTTTTTTGGAAAAGTTACATTTAGATCTATTCTGAAGCTGTTCATTTTTAACAAATAAAATGTAACAGGTTTCACATGATTTATTACTAGCTATGAAGATTGAGTTGTGGTTTTTAGATTGTGTTATATTACAAACAACTTTTTAGTAATTATTTACATATATAGTGTTTAGGATTTGAAGTGTTAACTACCAGCTCAATTGTGAAGAACTTTTATTTACATTTATAACTTTTAGGAACTGAAAAGTTACCTACCAGCTAAATTGGCAAATCAGTCTAGTCTCTTCTATTGGCTTCCTTTTAACTCCTTTTGACCATTTCATTCATAGCCTCCTATAGGAGGTATCCAGGAGTAATTCAAAGAAGGAAATCAGATTACTTACAATGAACCTTTATCCATCACCCAGTTTTAATTCTTCTTTTTACATCTTAATAAAGTGAGACCCAATATATTCCATTGAATGCAGCAATTGTGTTGAGCCTCAGATCTTATAATTCTCAGTTTATAATAAACTGCTTCTGTGAATTGAATAGCCACCGAAAGTAGAGTGTTATAAGGCTTGTCAGATATCTAAGAATTGGTTATAGCCATATTTTAGCATTTGTAACATGGTAAGTAAACCTCCTATACCAGTATTGACCAGTACTTCATTACTTTGGTGTTTGAGTTAGGGAGACTTATTAGAAAAGGTCAGTGTTCTTTCTAATCAGACATTATGTATTTTTTTAAACATGCATAAACTTCACCACAATTTTAATTGGAAGCAAATCATAAAACACTTCTATGTTTTTGTTAGATAAGCTTATTGTAAGTTGCAGACAATAGCTTTGTAATTCACTTAGTATATGCAATTTCAGGCTAATTTTTGGTTATTTTATTTTTTTTTACAAAGTGGTAATAAGGAAACTAGCTCACTTGGCACTATAGAGAATGAATTCCATACATTCCAAATGCAGACAACGATATCTTCTTTCCTGATCAAAACTTTTAACTTTTACCCGAATTCTATGACTTTTTTTTTTTTTTTTGGTCACTATTAAAAAAAAAACCAAAAACAACCAAGCATATGATTTAAACTTACCTTTAAAGAGTTCTTTTGGACATAGGAGTTAGTCTTTGTCCTTATTTTTTGGGGGCGGGGAGGGGGGGTTGACAGGTACTAGGGATTGAACCTAGGAATGCTTTACCACTGAGTTATATCCCCAGCTCTTTTTAAATTTTATTTTGAGACAGAATCTTCCTAAGTTGCTGAGGCTGGCCTCAAACTTGCCATCCTCCTGCCTCACCCTCCCAAGTGATGGGTATTAAAGGGGTGCACCACTATGCCCCGTTAATCTTTTTGCAAATGACACTTCAATATGAACTCCAAGCATTTGACAAGAATTTTACTATTGTAAAAGCCTCAGTATCAAGAAAAAGATAAGTTTTTCTCCCCTCCCAAACTTTTCTCCTGTGTGAGTACATAACCTATCTTCTGAGTCTGCTGTTTTCCATTTATCCATTCTATTTAATTCCTATTCATCAGCTCTGAGGTATGAGATACAGCATAGAGTTTAATATGTTAAGGACCTTAAATTTAGTCTAATGAAATTCAACCTATAAATTTGGTCACTTAAGGATTAGCATAGTATTTTCCAAATATAAAGGGATATGTGTGTATGAGGCCATATTAGTAAGAACTTGTCAGAATGTGTAAATGTGGAAGGTAATGATGGTACATTTTGGAAAGAAACATCTGGCAACTGATCTATAACATTGTAGTGTTAATATGGAATCTATGAGTAAACAGTCATTATGGTTGAAGTCTCAATTATAAAATAAAGTTCTGCTCTAAAAATAACAATTTTAGAAAAAGTAGTATAATGGAAACCAAAACATTAATTTTACATATTAAGTATGATATATTGCCATTGAATTGACCCACATCATAACAGACATCAGTAATTTATTAAATTTGCTGAAGACACTAGAATGTAGTATTAAAGAGTTCATAGAAAAATTCTTTGAGCAAAGTTGTTACTAATCAACTTTGGCACTGAGTTGCCAAAATTCCTAAATGCAAATGGGAATTTAGGAATTCAGGGAAGTATTAATCGAGTTTTTTTTTTTTTTGAAGAGTTGGGCCTTGAATAATGGATGAGATCTCTCTAACCTTGTTTTCTTTTGCTGTCTGACATGAACTTTCCCATCTGTGACCTCAGTGTTCTCATCACAAATCATAGCCAGATGTGTTTATGCTGATCTTTCAATATGGAATATTGCTCTCAGCTTCTAGCTTATTCTACTTAATTCTTCAGCATTGATTGAAAATTTTATTCATAATGCGCATTCCTTTTCTCTAAACTCCTATAGATGATCCCTTCCTACCCCACCTCATCCTCCTTCCTTTTTATTGTTCTTATGCACTAGTAGACTTATATGTCTGGATTTCACAATAAAATTAGATTATAATCACTCAGGAAAATGACTGAATCTGACAGGTTCTTGTATTTTCAGTGAAAACACTGAAAAATATGCTAGACCCTGATTGCAATATTAGCGAGGTCTAATTGGTCTCAAATGAAGTGATGTGTTCCACTTTTACATTAATGACTGAATCTGACAGGATCTTGTATTTTCAGTGAAAACACTGAAAAATATGCTAGACCCTGATTGCAATATTAGCGAGGTCTAATTGGTCTCAAATGAAGTGATGTGTTCCACTTTTACATTACTTGAATGGTTTCAAATTTTGACCGTTTGCTTCTACCTTTAATTCCCACGTTTAGATCATAGAGCATTTCTCTTCTCAGTTATGGTTCCAAACAGACAGACATTTTAGACCTTAGTATTATTCATCTTGCTCTTACAACCATAAAATCTTGTCTAAAGGACAATTGCGATTGTGTGTCCTCATAAAAGAGTTCTTTTATAAAAAGGGAGGATATTTATATAACCCTTGTGATGGAAGTTAGAGCCAAATTAGCACATAATTTTTTCCCTCAATCACTAACAGTAAATCCGAAAATCTCTAATGGATCATCTGGTAGTACAATGACAAGTTGAGAAACGTTTTAGATTATATCCAGAGTTCACTCTCACTTCCCAAATTTCTGGCAGCAACAGTGCTAAGAAAGAATCTTTAATCCTAATCCTCTACTCCCGAGGGAGGCAGGCAAGGAAGTTTTGGTGAGGAGCGTTAAAGATATTTTTGTAGAGATGTATTAGATATGCTACTGTGAGCCTTGTAGGAGGCTACTGAAGGTTTGCGGGTTCCGTTTTGATTTCCCTTGAAAAACCTCCATATAGGCGGGGGCAGGAGCCCGGCCCAGCGAAGGGGCATCAAAGCTCTGCCTATCATTGTCCCGGGTCTGGGAGCCCCTGTCCCCGCCCACCCATCAGTTCTGTTCGCGCTTGCGCAGAGGCGGCGGCCGGAGAGTAGTCGGCTGGGAAATGGCGGCCGCGGGCTTGGTCGCTGTTGCAGCGGCTGCTGAGTACTCTGGCCCAGTGGCATCGGGTGGTAACCTTTCCGGTGTTAACTGCGGCCCGAGCCTCGGGGTGGGCTCCGGTCCTGGCCCAGGCTCGTGGAGCCGCTCCCTCGATCGAGCGCTGGAGGAAGCGGCAGTAACCGGGGTGCTGAGCCTGAGCGGCCGGAAACTGAGGGAGTTTCCCCGGGGAGCGGCCAACCACGACCTGACGGACACCACTCGGGCGGGTGAGCGGGTCTGCGGCATCTCTGACTACTTGAGACCCGGGCGCCGGGGGAGCCCTCCCACTCAGGCGGGGTTCGGGGTAGTTAAAGCTGGCCCCACAGGCTTGCAGTAGGGACCCAGGTAACGGGGGAAAGACGTCTGCCCCAGTCCACCCAGCCCTCCGGGCCTGCGGGCCGGACGCCTCGGCGCGAGGCGGCGCGCGGCAGCATCTCTCAGGGAAGGGGACCAGAGTATTGATGGATGACTTTTTAGTCTTTCCTAGAAAATAAACCAGCTGCCACTGCTGAGGTAGAACTTTGCCCGGCTGTTTCTGCAGGCCCTTTCGGATTTGGGGTGCCAAATTGACTTCGCTGAGACTTGGGAGTGCAGCACCCTCTTAGATTAGTAGCAGGAGTGTCGCCTCTGGTCGCTGTATTGTCAGCTAAGGAACGATCTCTGCCCTGGCGTTTTTTGAAAGTGTTGTTTGGGGTGGGTGTTTGTGCGCGTGTTCAATGTGAACTCAAAAGCCGCAGTTTCTTTCTCCGCCTCGGTCTGGTTGACTCGCCAAAATTACTTGTAAAAATAACTAGAGCCCACCCTTCAGATTCCTATTACTTTCCAACCCCACTCTTCATGTCTTCCAGAAAAAAAGGGGGAAAAATGAAGGGAAGAAAATTACTTAGAAAAGATAGATTGCCTATATTTGTTATTACCTTTTACTTTGAAGTATTACTTTGCTTTCTACATATTTTTGAACACAGAAAAGAAAATAGGAAATTAGGTCTTTTTGGTTTTCTTAGTGGTAGGAAACAATGTCTGGTGACTGAAGTAATCAACATACTGTAATATGTTTCTCTTGTGTTTAAAATATAGCTTCCTCAAGGAGTAGATTAAAAGTTGAATCTATTCATGCTTTACACAAAGGAAAACAATCGCTTACACATGATGTAGTAAAATATTTTTATGTAGTGCTTTTGCAGTGAGAGAATATGAAGTATTTTGTCTCTTATTCATTCCGTTTTATTTATTTTGTAATCTTGCAGTTAACACCTTTCCTATGTTTGTGCACTCATTAAAGACTGTTAAGTGTTACATGTGATTCACTCATGTTGGAAAAATAAACAGAACTGTTAAACTACTTCAAGAAATTAATTCTTCCAAAGAAACTTTTCCCGTAGTGTAAAGTGGAAGAAATTAAATGCCTGCTTATTTACTCTCTTTTTGGAACAGTTGTACTGAATTTGTATTTTTTAAGTGAATGATATTAAAATTAAACTTTCTTGCTAAGGTAAATGTGAGCGGTCACTTGTCTTTTGTATGTGTTCTGCCAGAATTGTCATTCAGACCACAAATTTTTTTGGTTTTGTTGAGGACCTGACTATGTGACACAGTGATTTCATGTTGTTGTGAATCATTTTAGTATTACATTAAACCTGAATCTAAAGAACAAGTTGATTATAGGAGTATATCTAGATCATTATCTTACCTACTTTTAAATTGTTTTAGGAGCAATATGTTGAGCTTTTAAGAAATATTTTATTAACAAAAGACTGAAGGGTGTTTGTGAAGATTAATATGTAATCCCAAGGAAGTTTTATGTTACTATGGTATGATTTTTTTTTTTTAAGTGTTCTGTGCATTGAACCCAGGGCCTTACACATGCTAGGTAAGCACTACATATTCCCAACCCTTTTTAGTTTATTTTGAGACAGAGTCTTGCTCGCCTGAAAGTTGTCAATCCTGTATTAGTCTCCTATGGAGCTGGGATTACAGGCATGTGCTATAATTGCTGCATTGTGCTCTGAATTTTTATACATGTTATTATCCACACTTTTATACCATAGTTCTATATAAACCAGTATTTTTGGTTGATACTTTATCTGGTCAAAAGTGTTGAAAAGAAGATTACAAAGTATATTATAGACTTGGTAATTTGAACAAAAAGCTTCTAACAGATAATTTAAAGCTGATAACATCATTTTTTTGGTTGTTCACTATTTACCCTTCACTGTTAGGTATTTTAGAACACATTGCTTTCAACAGCCCATGAATTAAGTGTTATTATTCCTACTTTACATGTGAGAAATTAACTCAAAGTCATATAGCTAGTATTGATGGTAGAATTTCAACCCAGGAACATCTATTTTCTGTATTATGTGAAGCAGCCTTTCCATTTGCAAATAGGTATACTTTTCCTGTTTTTACAGGAAAAAAGTTTAGAAATGTTAAATAATTTGCTTAAAGACCTGTAGCTAAAGGGTAGCAGGGGAGAGAATATTAGTCAGGATTGGAGCCTTGTTTGAGGTAACTCCAAAATCCAGTCTTGCTTTTTTGCATGTACTTGATGAATTCAGATTTATACTAGCTAAAATATTTTGCTTAGACACTGCAGAAAATTTAAAGCTAAGTAAAATTACATCAAAATTGCTTCATAGACTGTTCTTTCGTAGTGTATAGAGTATTCATGATAGAGCTACTGTCTTTCAAGAGTTCGTATCCTAGGAAACAGAACATATTACTTAGAGTCTGTTTATAATTGGACCTGAATATAACTTATTAGGAACATTTTCTTAAAGTTTCTCTTCCTGTTTGTTTTTTTAAAAAAAATAGATCTTTAGGAAAAGAGAAATGTGTATGGGAATAGGTGACTACATCCAGTGAACAACGATCAAGGATCAATCTTAGAGGAAATTGCATAATACTTCTTGGAGCAGAAAAGATATAACTTGGGTTTGGGTCGGTTGAAATGAGAAGGAAAGCCATTCCAGATCCAGTGGACAGCATGCAAAAAGTTTTAGGGTATAGGAGTCATCAGTTAGTTTTGCCAATCCACTATTCATTCCCCTTTCATCTGATAGCAATAACTCAGTTTTCCTAGGGAACCACCCCTCTCAGTTACATGAATCTCATCCTGGCACAGGATATTCACATGACTCAGTCCTAACTGTTGGCCAATCAGTATAGTCCATTGCTCTACAATCTACAGTGATTGTTCAGAGATGAGCACATTTTTCTATCAGTTCACATGAATGTTAATTCTGATTTTTTTTTCTGAACTATTGAGAAAGAGGCATGCTTTGAGCCCTAGAGTTGCTGAGAAAATAGAATACGAGCTTGCCAGTAAAAGGAAGGCAAAGCCAAAAGATGAAAAGAAACGCCATGTTCTAAGAGACAGTGTTTGAACAGTGGGATCAGTAGCCATGCCTGAAGTTAGTGTTATACTTGGATTTTCAAATTATGTGAGCTAATAAATTCCATTTTCTGCTTAATTTCAGTAGAATGTTTTGATACAAAATAAACCAACAGCGAGACTGCTCGATGTTGTGGTGGGGCCAGTTTGGACAGAAGAAATTATTGGATCAGAGAATAAAAGAGCACCCTTTCACATATCTAGGAAGCTAGATCGATGATAGATTTAGACACAGGTCAACATTTATTCATTTATTTGTGCATATTTGGTGATTAAGGGACTTTGACAGTTGTAGGTATACAGCAAGGACCAAGAACTTAAGTAATCTTGAAAAGAAATAGGTAGGTATAAAGATTATTTGAATTAACTACTAGCAAAACTTCTATGTATTAGGTATTGTGCTAAGTAGTTTCGGGGGGACAAAAATAAGAAGAGGCCTCATGGGTATTTAACAATCTAGTAAGTTGGTTGGCTCCAGAAATAATTGAAATCTACAAGGGAATGAAAATAGTTCATTATGGACAATGAAAATGTACAAATGCTGACTGAGTTTACTTAAAAAATACCTGAACCATTAAATCTGGTAATGCTGTTGCTAATTGAAGCTAACACTGAGCTTTGTGTTGGTCAGCTTTCTTGTTCTGTGACAAAATATTTGAGATAATATTCTTAAAAGATAAAAAGGTTGGGCTGGGCATGTAGCTCAGTCATAGAGTATTTGCCTAGCATGTATGAGGCTCTGGGTTCAATCCTTAGCATCACACATAAACAAACAAGCAAACAAATAAAAAATAAATAAATAAAGAGTAAAGGTTTAATTTGGCTCTGAATTTCAGAGGTTTTTGACTGTAGTCCCTTATCTGTTGCTTTGGGCCTATGGTAGCGTAATGCATCCTGACAGGAGCATGTGGCAGAGGAGTTTATCCCATGGTTTATCACAAATGTTTATCACATGGTGGCCAGAAAGCAGAGAAACAAGAAGGGGCTGAAGTCCCAATTTCTCTTTAAGGGCACCTTCAATAACTTAACTTTCTTCTACCAATTCCCACCTCCTAAAGGTTCCATCATGTCTTGGTAACACCCGGAGTAGGGACCAATCCTTCCATGCAGGAGACATTTCAAATCCAAACTATAACAAGCTCTTAATATATTTCAGATATTATGTTAAGATGTAAGTATTTCTCATGAAGTTATAGCAACCATATGAGTTGTAAGTACTGTTTTTCATCCCTAAAAAAAGTTGAGACTCAGGAGATTAAGTAATTTAATCAAGATCTCATAGCTAATAAGTGTTAGAATGAGGATTCTAATACAGATACTTGTGGTTTTGAACACAAGTCACACTGTCAAAGAAGTTTGAATCATAGAATTTCTTTGATTTGTGTGATATCTTTAAAGGATTGATAATACCTCTATTAATCATGTGCAGCAAATAGAAATGTAAATCTGAAGTTTTTGAGTACCGTAGGGCTACATCAATAAATTCGAGAATCACAGAATTTTTAAGATTCTTGAAGGAAAAGTGGAAAGAATAGAAAAGCCAATTGCCAGCATTTATAAGGCTAATTTTTTAACCTGATGAAAAAAGCAGAAATGCGATTTCATAACCATACTTGTTCTAGACTTATAGAATCATAAAGCCTAAAAACCATCTAAGTTATTTTATGTAAAAGAAGCATTCTCAAATGATGTGCTTAGGTTTTGTAGTGAGGTGGTATACTGTTTCATAGAAGGCAAGCAGGAGTCATAATTGAAGCTGTAAGAAATCTCTTTTGAGTGGAAGATAGAAAACAAGAAACCAAGCACTCAGCATTGGGAGAAAGTATATGGTTGAGCATAGGATGGGGTTGAGGAGAGAGACCTAAGTAAGATTACACACTAAAGAAAACAAATTAAGATGTAGGGGGTATGCCGAAGTAATGCAGTATTATTAAAAGTCATAAGGATTGAGACTTTATGAAATAAATACTTGTTTCTTAGGTTAGAAGATGATGATATTAAAATACCATTTAATTTTTCAAGGATGCAGTCTGTAACTTGCAAAATTATGGTTTTGTAATTCCTGGAAATAT
Organism: Ictidomys tridecemlineatus; assembly: GCF_052094955.1. Lineage (NCBI taxonomy): Eukaryota > Metazoa > Chordata > Mammalia > Rodentia > Sciuridae > Ictidomys > Ictidomys tridecemlineatus. The sequence goes on along the minus strand of NC_135479.1, from coordinate 140,455,516 downwards.
GCACTGGAGTGCCAGGTCTCAAGTGGAAATATGGGTTCTTCTTGGATCCTCATTGTTGTCTACTTTGTATCAGTCACGATACATATACTATAAATTATTCTAGGACTGTGTTTTCCAGTGTGATATTCACTAGCTATATGTGCTATTAATAAAAATTTTTGGCTTCAGGTGCAGTGGCATACATTTGTTGTCCTAGCTATTTGTAGGACTGAGTCAGGAGGATGACCACTTGAGCCCAGGAGTTTGGAGCCATTATGAGCAATATAGTGGAATCATTTCTAAAACAAATTTATTTAAAATTAAAAAGTTGGGGACTGAGGGTGTAGTAGCAGATATTGAGACATAATGTCTTGAATAGAAAGGAAATTTGCTTCTGTATTATTTATTTTATAAATCATACTTCTTTGGGCATTTAGGCTATTTCTTATTTTGCATTTTTATAAAATAACACTTTGAGTATCCTTTTATATAACCCTTTTCTTATATCTCTTATTATTGCCAATGAGTAAATTCCCTGAATTGGAATTGTTTGAACAAATAATAAGCAATTTTAAAAACTTATGCAAACTTAACTTACAAGCAGAGGTCAAAAGCATTTCCTCATCAAAAGTGTTACATATTAAAGCCTGGCTATATTTACAGGCTACCCACAAACACTTGTTTTTGAACATGATAGTCAGCCTAACTCCTATTTCATGCCTCTTTGTATTTGACAGCCATGATCTCCTGCATGTTTCTTTATAAAGAGAGAGGAGCTGGGCTTTGTGGCGGACATCTGTAATACCAGCTCTGGAGGCTGAGGCAGGAGGATCGTGAGTTCAAAGCCAGCCTTAGTAATGGCTTGGCACTAAGCAACTCAGTGAAACCCTGTCACTAAACAGTGCTTGCCTTGCACATGTGAGGCACTGGGTTTGATCCTCAGCACCATCTACAACTAAAAAAATATTAAAAAAAAAATAGGGCTGGGGATGTGGCCTAGTGGTTGAGTGCACCCGAGTTCAATCTCTGGTAACCATTCCCCCATAAATTAAAGAAAGAGGGAGTGTGGTGGAGAGAGGAGAAAATGATAAAAAACTTTATTGAAGTACCCCTGCCATAGAGATCTGGGCTACAGTGATTGAAGTTGCTGTGTAAGAAACTTGCAATTTAGAGGCTTTGGTTTTGTTTTGTTTTAGGAACTTCATTCCAAATTTTTATGCTTGTTTTAATATAAATCTATGGTTTTAAACTAACCATTAGTAATGACCAAAAGAAGTAATTTGCTATAGTGATTATTCTTTTTGTTTTTCTATAATCTACTTCCCATTGCATACCTCAATTTCAGTACTGTTCTAACCAAGCCTTTATGGAAATGTGCATTCAGAAGCCAAATATGGGATACTAAGAATACATTTCAGGGCTGGGGATATGGCTCAAGCGGTAGCATGCTCGCCTGGCATGCGTGCAGCCCGGGTTTGATCCTCAGCACCACATACCAACAAAGATGTTGTGTCTTCCGAGAACTAAAAAAAAAAATAAATAAATATTAAAAATTCTCTCTCTCTCTCTCTCTCTCCCCTCTCTCACTCTCTCTTTAAAAAAAAAGAATACATTTCAGAAAGTGTAACATTTATAATTTTTATGACTCATTTTACAACTGTGCTACCATTTACATTTAAAATGAAGGATCTATATCTCTCTATATGTATCTATATTCTCATCCCCGTGCTTTCTTTCTCTTCTACCTCAGAAACAAGTACAAGTCTGGTATTGAAACAATGGGAAAGAGACTTAAGAGGTAAAAGACTTGTGTTACTTAAGTTTCATGCACATACATATGTGTGCTTTATAAAAAAAGACAAGGTCACAGGGAGGGCAGGAAGATCATGGCTATTGAGTATAAAACTGAAATAAGATTGAAATTTAAATTTTGGGGAAATCCAGACTTAGTTGTACTTAGTTGTAATTATTTTTTAAATAGAAAGTATAAATAGTAGGATGGATGCCTTTAGGAAAGGTGAGAAAGATGAGTTATAAGGACCACAGAATCCATGTTGAGATTAAGAAGAATGGCAATAGCATCGGAGCCAAGAATTTCTTAAGTTCCAATACTTTTTACAGTGCCTGTCTTAGGGAGCTGATGGTTAATGCTATCTCATAACATCAAATACTTTAAAGTAGTATAGTAGTATATAAATTTATTATTTTCAGTTCACTTATGAGTTATTCCAGTCATACTTGGAAAAAAATGTTTGGTAAATGTAGTCATTCACACAAAGGAATATTATTTTGAAATCCTGATGAAGCCAGGGGTATCCAATATAATGCTGCTAATTTTAGAATCATAAACTAGTCCTAAAAATTTAAGGTATTTCCTTACTCATTTTTTAACATTCTTCTTTGCTATTCTAAATTTCCAGATTTTTGTTTTCTGAAGAGTGTTAAACCAAGGATTTAAATTGATTTATTTAAACTTTTTTCTTACAAAAACTTGATTATAGGTTTTTCCATTAAAAACAAGTGTTTTTGTTGTTGTTGTTGGTGGTGGTTTTTCTTCCCCTGGATACTAGGGATGGAACCCACAGGCACTTTACTACAGAGCAGCATTCTCAGGCCTTTTTATTTTTTGTTTTGAAACAAAGTCTCACTACATTGCACAGGCTGGCCTCAATCATGTGGTCCTTCTGTCTCAGATTCTCAAATCCCTGAGATTACGGTGTACACCACGATGCCAGGCCAAAAGAGGTTTTAGAAAATGATTTGTACATCATAGACAGTGAAAATAAGTTACAATGTAAGAGAGGACTTATTTCCAATAAATACAGCAAATAAATATGCAGAGCATATGTAGAATTTATTCAGACAAGAAAAAGATAACCAAATAGAAAACTGATGAAACACTTGAAATGGTAGAACTAAAGAGAATTCCAAAGTGCTCAATCACTAGTAATTAAAGGAATGGAAAATAAATCCACACTGAGGTGCTATTTTAAAAGCTGATAATACAAGTACTAGAAAGAATGTAAAACAGTGGGGACACCTAGACAATGCTGATCGGAGTTTGAACTGGTAAATTGATTTTGAAAATAATTAGGCACTATTTAGAACAGTTTTTAAAAAGCATATATTCTATGGCCCAGAAATTCTACTCTGACATATATACCCCAAAGAAATTTGCATATATATATATATATCTTTATATATATATATGTGCCAGGATATGTTTATAAGAACATTTAGAGCATTTCTTATATTTGACAAAATAAAAACAATTCAGGTGATTCATCAAAAAAGTGGATAAATTAATTGTGGTATACCTATTTATATGATTTCACAGAAGTGAAAATGAGTGAGTTACAACTGCATACAATTTCATGGATGAATCATAGAAACAATGTTGAGCAAATGAAGTATGACACAATATATGTTTTCATATATATGAATACAAATATATTCAAATGAAGTTCAAAAACAGGAAAAAACACAAATTCTAAAATAAAGAAAAGCAAGGAGTGATTACCTTAAAAATAAGTGGTTACTTCATGGAAGAAGGGGAAAGTTATAATTAGGAAAGAGTTCTGTCGATTAGGGGTCAGGATATATTTCTGAATCACTAGAAGTGTTTTATGCCTTAAGCAATGTGGTGATAACATGGTTGTTCATCTTATATTTTTTGTAAAATTGAATTGTGCATTTATGATTTACTCAGTTTTCTTCATTTATGTTCTGCTTGTTTTAGGCTAACTTCTACTTTTCTTTTTCTTTCTTTCTTTTTTTTTTTTTTGGTACTGCGTATTGAATCTAGGGGCACTTAACCACTGAGCCACATCCGAAGCCCTTTTTATATTTTATTTAGAGATTGGATCTCACTGAGTTGCTTAGAGCCTTGCTAAGTTTCTGAGGCTGGCTTTGAATTCACAATCCTCCTGCCTCAGCCTTCCAAGCTGCTGGGATTACAGGCATGTGCCACTGAGCCCAGCTAACTTCTACATTCTTAACTTATATATTTCTCATAGCAACTCTTCTTTTTGACTTTTTCCTTCTCCCTCATCTTGCTACCATCCATTCTTCCTCAATTAGGCACTTCTTTTCTTGCTTCATTAATTCCCTGTGCTTACTTCTCTATTGTCATGAACAATATTGTCTTTTGTGGTATTTCCTTGTAGGAAATATATTAGCTTTCTATTGCTGTATTTAAAAAAATTACCAAAAATTTAGCAGGTATGGTGGCAACATCTGTAATCTCAAGAAGGTTGAGGCAGGAGGCTTGAAGTTTTGAGGCCAAACTGGGCAACTAAATATTTTTAAAAGAGGCAAAAGATTGGTAGCGCACTTATCTGGTTTGCCCAAGGCCCTCAGTTCAATCCTAAGTACTAAAAAAAAGTTACTGAAAATTTAGCAGCTTAAGACAACACCCACTTTACAGTTGTATAGGTTAGAAGTCTAGACTCAGCTAAATTAATCAGTCTCACAAGGCCAAAATCAATGTTGGCAGGTTGGGCTTTTATTTATGGAGGTTTGAAGTAAGAGTTTGCTTTCAGGCTCATTCAAGTTTTGGCATAATTCACATCCTTGTGGTTATGACTGAGGTTCCAATTTCCTTGCTAATTGTAGCTTCATGCCACTTTAAGGTTCTGGAGGACATTTGCATTCCATACTACATGACTCTCTCTATATTCAAGTTAGCCATGATATGACAATTCCTTCTCATGCTTTCAGTATCTTTGACTTTCTCTTCTGCTACTGTCCAGGGGTTTGTGATGAATTTGGGGTTATCCATATTCATTCTCTCATTCTCTCTCTCTTTTTCTATCTTTTGGTAATGAAGATTGAGCCCAGGGCCTCATATATGCTAGGCAAGCACTCTACCTCTAAGTTATATCCCCATCCCAGAGTATCTCTCTTTTGGTTAAATCCAAGGTCAGCTGATTAATAAACTTAATTTCAATTGCAAAATATGCAAAAATACCTTCCCACAAAGAAGATAATTGGAGAATGATATGCCATATTTAAATTCACAGATCAGGTGTTAGGATGGTGTCTTACTCCATTTCATACTGCTATAACACAATACCACAATCTGGGTTAATTATAATTGACAGAAATTGACTCATGGTTCAGGAAGACAGCGACTAAGAGGGTTGCTTCTGACAAGATTCTTCTTCCTACATCATAGCATGCACCTCTTAAAGGTCTCATCTCATAATGCTGTTACAGTGATACCTAAATTTCAACATGAGTTTGAACGGAGACAAACATTCAAACCATAGCAGATGAGAAATTTACAGAGGGATGGAATTTTAGGATTCCACCTAACAGGTTCTGCCTTATCTCTTTATTGTACAGTATCTACTGCCTTTTGGTGTTTGTTTTAATTGAGAGATAAAAACTACATATGTGTGTGTGTGTGTGTATGTGTGTATGTGTGTATATATATATATATATTTGTGTTGTACAAAATTATATCTTTATATGTATACATTGTGGAGTGGCTAAATCAAGTTAGTTATATGGCACTTAACATAATGTCCTCCAAGTTTATCCATGTTGTAAATACAGGATTTCTTTCTTTCTTTTTCTTTTTTTTTTTTCTTTTTCTTTCTTTTTTTTTTTTTTTTAAGGCTAAAGAGAAAGAGCAGGCTGGGGCTGTAGCTTAGTGGCAGAGCGCTTGCCTAGCATGTGTGAGGCACTGGGTTTTATTAGCACCGCATAAATTAAAAAAAGAGAGAGAGAGAAAGAGTTTGCGTGTATGTATGTCTGAATGAATATATCACATTTTCTTTATCTGTTCATTATTGAGGGATGCTTAGGTTGATTCCATATCTTGGCTATTGTGAATATTGCAGTGAACATGGAAATGCTGGTATCTCTTCCATTTTTTCCATCTTTGGGGTATATACCCAATAGTGGAATTGTTGGATGATATGGATAGTTCTGTTTTTTAAATAATGAGGAACCTCTATATTGTTTCTGTAATGGCTATATTAATTTACATTCCCACCAATAGTGTACAAGGGTTACATCTTCTCCACATCTTATCAACATATGTTTGCTTTTGTCTTTTTGATAATAGCCATTTTAACAGTTGTATGGTTTGTAAATATTCTCTCCCATTCTCTATGTCATTGATTGTTTTCTTTGCTATGTAGAAGCTTTTTAGTTTGGTATAATCATTTTAATTGCTTTTGTTTTTGGGGTCTTACACAAAAAATCATCCCAGACCAATGTTTCCCCTGTTTCCGTTTAGTAGTTTTACAGTTTCAGGTCTTAAATTTAAGTTTTTAAGCCATTTTGAGTTGGTTTTTGTATATGGTTTAAGATAAGGATCTAATTTCATTGTTCTGCATACAATTTTCTTAAGACCATTTGTTAAAGATAGTGTCTTTCCTCCAGTACATTCTGGGAAGGTTTCTCAAAAATCAATTGACCAAAAAATATGTGGATTTATGAGCTTTTTATTCTGTTCTTTTGATCTATGTGTCTGTTTTTATGCTACTGCCATAATGTTTTGATTTATTATAGCTTCATAGTATATGATGTTTTTCTCTACATTCGTTCTTTTTGTTCAGGGTTGCTTTGGCTATTTAGGGTCTTTTGTGATAATATAAACTTTTTAGGACTACTTTTTCTGTTTCTGTAAAACATCTCATTGGAATTTTGACAGAGGTTGCATTGAATCTAAAGATTGCTTTGGATGATATGGACATTTTGACTATTATTTCAAACCATAAACAAGGAATATCTTCATTTTTTTGTCCTCTTCAATTTCTTTCAACAGCATTTTATAGTTTTCAGTGTACAAATACTTCTTGGGCTAAGGCATTCTTGCATCACAAGTGTAAATCCCACTTGATGAGTGAATTTTCATTTTAATATGCTGTTGAATTCATTTTGCTAGTATTTTGTTGAGGATTTTTGCAACTATATTCATCAGAGATTTTAGTGTATAATTTTTTTTTCTTGTGCCCTTTTCTGGATTGATAGGGTCATGTTGACCTTCCAAAATGAGTTTGGAAGTTTCGCTTCTCTTCAAAATTTTTTTTAAAGAGTTTAAGAAGATAGTTTTTAAATGCTTCTTAGAATTCAGAAGTGAAACTATCAGGTCCTAGACTTTTCTTTGATGGGAGAGTTTTTGTTACTGATTTAGTCTCCTTACTCTTTATCAATCTGTTCAAAATTTCTGTTTGTTTATGATTCAGTCTTGGTAGCTTGTATGTTCTTAAAAATTTATCCCTCTTCCAATATACTGAGCATACAATCCTTGAGTGTTATTGAATGGATGGATGCATGGATGGATGGATGAATAAGAAAGGAAAAAGGAAATGATTAAGAGGCTGTTCAGAGGCTCTCTGAACTTCGGAATTGATAATAGCTGATTTCTGTGTAATTAGGTTTAATGGGGATCCCTGGGACTTTAATGATAGCGAGGAATTCATTCAGGACATTCTTAAAGATAATACTAGTGACTATTCTCTTTTTGCTTTTCTTAGGTATGCAGACCTTCTTTAATTGGTGTTATAGAAAATCAAAATCAGTTCCCTAAAATATAACCAGTGGCAGTATGACAGTTTCTAGGTCTTTGCAAAATTTTAAACCTTTTTTTAATGAAGTAGGCTTTGTATGTTTATTCAATGTTTACAACTTTAATAATTATGTAACCCTCAGTTGTTTAAGAGAATGATAACATGGTGTTTTTTTTGTTTATTTGTTTTGTTTTTGTGTTTTTTAGCCTAGTAAATTTGTTGTTTCTGACAATCTTTTTGGGTACTGGGATTAAACCCAGAGGTGTTTTGCCAATGCGCTACAACAGGGTATCATTAAGTTACTTAGAGCCTTGCTAAATGGCTAGACTGGCCTTGAACTTGAGATCCTCCTGCCATAGCCTCCCAGGTTGCTGGGATTACAGGTGTGTACTACCATGCCCAGCTCTGACAATCTTTTTTTTTTTTTTTTTTTTTTAGTTGTAGTTGGACACAATACCTTTATTTTATTTATTTATGTTTATGTGGAGCTGAGGATCGAACCCAGGGCCACACATGTCAGTGAACCACAACCCCAGGACCCCCGCCCCCCGTGCCCAGCTCTGACAATCTTATCATCAAGTGACAAACTGTAGCCTCAAACTTTAGTAACCATAAAATCACCTGTGACACTTTAAAAAATTGTGCAGTCTTAGATCTGACCCTTGGAGAGTCTAAATCAGAAGATCTGATGTTGGGTCCCTTAAACTACATTTTTAATAAGCTGCCTGATGGTTCTAGGTATAGGTGGTCAGGAACCACCACTTGAGAAATAATTCCTTAGACTTTATTACTTTTCATTAAAATTTATTTAGGAAGATATTAATTTTTATATTAGGTTCTGTGGCACGCTATATAGGAATTCACAGAATCATGTAAGAAATGCAAAATTTGAGACACCATCCCAGAATTAGAATTTGCATTTGCATTATAGCTTGAGAAACTCTGCTATAAAGTTAATCAGGAATTGAAGTTCTTTTTTTTCCACAGAGTCTCTGAATTAGGTAAACAGTTCACTCCATTAATCTAACTCAATACAACATAAGGTGGCCATTTTGAATATATGACTTTTATTGTGTTGAGAAACAACTCTTGTCTATTTAAACAAATGTGCAATCCTGATTCTGACTCCTGGAGAGTCTGAATCAGAAGATCTAGTGTTGAGTTCATTAAACTATATTTTTAGCAAGCAGCCTGATAGTTCTGGGTACAAGTGGTCAAGAACCACTACTTCATTATCAAGGCTTTAAAGTTATGCAAAAACCTAGAAATTGTTCTATTGCCAGTGGTCATATTTTAAGGGACTGACTCTTATGTTATGACACCAATTAAAAATGATCTGAATACGAGTTTTTGACACCAAAAGAAAGCATATTCACTAGTATTATCTTTGAGAATGTTCTGATTGAATTCCATTATATTATTCACAGGTGGGGCTGGGATAGTGGCTCAGTGGTAGAGCATTTGCCTAGCATGTGTGAGGTACTGGGTTTGATTCTCAGCACCTCATATAAATAAACAAAGTTCCATTGACAACTAAAAAATATTAAGAAAAATATTACTCACAGATAATTAAACTTGCTCCCCCCCCCAGATAATCTTGGAGTTAAGTATATAGTTGACCCCAGTTAATCTGACCCAGTACAATATGGGGTGACCAAATTGAGTCTGTGCTAAGAAATAGCACCCCTCTATTTAAAAAAAACAAAAGGACCCACTTTGGGGATGCTGAAGGCAAAAAAAAAGTTATGACACCAGATACCTTGCTCCTAGAATATGATGTGCTGAGTACATCATGGATGTGTATATAGCTAGAGTTAAATGTGATGTTAGCAAGTCCTTTTGGACCGTGCCTTGGCTCAGCTGGACCCTTGCCTAAGTTGTGCAGAAAAAGGAGCTATAGTACAGAAATCCCAACTTGAATCCAGAACTCAGTCGTTTTTGAATTATCTTGTCCCCACTTCTATCTTGGTAATTGTGCTTTCTACCAAAATTATTATATCAGAAGCAAGGTTCTGCTTCTCACATAGTGTCTTTGTTTCTAACATCACTTTTAGAAGACTATTACTTGCTCAGTTGCTCATCTTGCTTGTGAAAACATTGTTTAGTAAAACCAGTAACTAAACATCCTTCTGGTCAAATCAGTGCCCATCACAAGTTTTGTTAATTTTACGATTTATAGTTCTTGCAGTTTGTAAACACTTCCTTTTTTTTTTTTTTTGAGAGAGAGAGAGAATTTTTTAGTATTTACTTTTTCGTTTGACACAATTGTTGTATGTGGTACTGAGAATCGAACCCGGGCCGCATGGATGCCAAGCGAGCATGCTACCGCTTGAGCCACATCCCCAGCCCCCACTTCCTTATTTTCTAACATAAGATAATGAACAACAGAACTTAAAGACATGATTATCCTTTTTTTTTCTCCACAGAAGAGAAATTTTTCATAATAGGTATTAATTTTTCACCCTTTATGTTATCTTCTCTTTACAGGATCCTTAAGAGTCTTAGAGACAAGATATTTACAAGTGACTATACCTGTTGTGTCCCATGCTCATGTGTCACTGACTAAACCATATTTGGCAGGCCTCTTTCCCCATTACAAAATTGCTACTAAAAATATGAAAATTGCATTCCTAGAGTAAAACGATTTTCTTTTATATAATTTCATATGACAACTGATGCTAGAGAATAATATCAGGAACAGCATTGATCATTTCATATCAAAGAGCAGGAGCCTTTCAAAGTCATTAATGTGGTCAGTTTTTAACCCTCATTTGACCAAATTCTTTTTTTTTTAATATTCATTTATGTCTTGTTCTCCACCTTTTTCATATCCAATATAGTAATGTTTTATATGACATGTTAACCAAAGTATATTTTAAAGTGCTACCAAAAAATTTTACAAATACCAACAGTTCAATGCCAACTTTTGATTACTCATTTTCAGTAAATCTCAAATTTGTGAACCCATATTTTAAAAGGCTCTTGAATTTAACTTTACTAGTTTACCTAGAATAGTTAGTCTGATTTTCTTTGTGTATCCAGCAGATTAATTGAAGCCAATTTCACCCAAGATTTATTTTTATTCTTTAAACAAAAGAATATTTATGTTACATATGATGACTTTCTAGTATAATCTTTAGGATTTGTCATAGTGATGAAAGCTAACATAACTCATAACTTTTCATTTTCCTTAACTTGTTGCATTATCATCATTCAAGTGCATATCAAAGGTATAACTTATTTTTATATTTATATATGTTTTCTGGAATAAGGAATGTTATTGTACCATACAGCTATAGTACAGTTGCAGTTTCATAGTTATACTGTGTTAAAAAACTTCTTAGTACAGTTTCTAAATGGGAGCAAACACAGAAACTCACAGAGGTAATAACAGAAACCAATTATTTAGTTTATCAGGAAGGAAAAAAGAAAAGTAAAGCTGTTCTTAGTTGCCAACATTCGAATCATTGTCTTAAGACTAGACATCCTAAGCTTGTTCTACCAATATACAATTCTTTTGGGCATATCAGATTACTGCAGAACACTGTTCTCAAAAGGTGGTTGCTAGATCAATAACAACAACATCACTTGGGAAATTGTTGGAAGTATATTTATTTGGTCTCGCCCCAGATCTGTGATTATCAGAAATTCCAGGGTCAGGACCCTAGCAATCTGGGGGTTTTGTTTTCTTTCTTTGTTTTTTGAGGGTCTCAATATGCTATCCAGGCTGGCCTGGAACTCCTGAGTTCAAGACCTGCCTCAACTTCAGGAATAGTTAGGACTACAGGCATGTGCCTCATACCTAACTGCAGCCTGTGTTTTATTTTTAATATTTTTTTAGTTATCAATATTTATTTCTATATGGTGCTGAGAATTGAACACCAGTGCCTCACACATTCTAGGCAAGCACTCCACCACTGAGCCACAACCCCAGCCTAGCCTGTGTTTTAATAAGCCCTTCAAATCAAGGGTTAAATGCTAAAGTTTGATAACTGCCTTAAAATACAGAAAATGTTATGATAGTTATATATCAATAAAATGTATATACACATATGTCAAAAAAATTTATTTATGTGTCAGTACAATTTCTATAACAGGTTTAGGACATTAATTAATTTTGACAGTTTACAAAGTAAAGAATTTATCTAAATTTTAAAGTTCTAGTTTTGGAGAACCAGTATCTTAAAATCTTCATAGTTACCACTTTCCATTGGAAGTCTTATTGTTTTGCTTGTGGATGTATAGAAAAAATAATACTTGGTATAACATTTCTTCCCCCTTAAAAACGTTCTTAACTGAAAAATTTTATATTACTTTTTAGGAATTATTTGGGGTGGGTGGGAGGTAAAATGATGATCGTAATATGAAAACATTTTATTAAGCTTTTACTAAACAGTTTTTTAAATTACAGTGAATTTCCCCCAAGAAAATAAAGGAATAAAAATTTCAGGAAATAGCAAAAGGTAGGTCAGGGAGCATGAGAAAGACTTAGAAAAATAGTCCTCATCTCTTCCCATTATTAATTTTGTGATATAGGGGGTTGAACTCAGGGCCTTGTTCATGCTCAGCAAATATGCTACCACTGAGCTACATTCCAATTCTACCCCCCTCCCCTTTTTAAAAAAATTTTGAAATAGGGTCTCACCAAATGGCCCTGGCTGGACTTGAACTTGTGATCCTCCTGCCTTAGTCTTCCAAGTTGCTGGACCTACAAGCATGTGCTATCAATATGCCCTGCTAATTTTTTGACCTTCTTGTCTGTCTTAGACCATTTTCCATTGCTACAATAAAATATCAGAGGTTGAGCAATGTATTATGAAAAGAGATTTATTTATTTCTAGAGAACTGATCTAAGAACTGACCAGAGCCAGCTTCTGCTTAGCTCTGGCAAGGGCCTCATGGTGGATAGCGTCATAGTGTCAGAAGAGATCACATGGTAAAAGAAAAGGACAGAGGGGTCAGTCTTGCTCTTGCTCTCAGAATGAACTAACCAGCCTTGGTCCCAGGAGAACTCTGGTCTCTTTCAGATGTGCCTCTGATGATCTAATGGCTGGCTGTAAGATCCACCTTTAAAAGGTTCCACTGTGTCTCAACATTGCTATACCAGGGACCAAGCTTCCAACTTGGGTTCACACTTAAAGCATATCTAAACCATAGCGTTGTCTTAAGATCTGAAGGAAAATCCAGTCCAATGACATTGTAGGATACATAGTCAGTTTACAAGCCTACATATCTTAAAGCTAAGTATGTCAGAAGTAATAATTTAATGATAATATCTATTATGATTCTCTAGAGAAACAAAATCAATAGAATGTATATATAATTATAAGAGGGGATTTATTAGATTTTGGTTTACATGATTACACTCTGGATAATTTCACAATGGCTGTCTACAAGCTGAAAAGCTGGGGAAACCAATAGCTCAGTCCAAGAAACTCGACACCTCAGAATAAGAGGGGCCAATCTTAGAGCCCCAGTCTGAGACTGAGGCATGGAAGTTCCCTGGAGAGTTGATGGTGTGAGTTTCACATTCAGAAGCTAAGGAACCTGGAGTTTTATGTTCCCAGATGATGGCAGCAGCAAAAAAATGTACCCAACCAAGAAGAATTGAGCATATGGACAGACAAGGTTTCCCTTTTTGTTTTTTGTTTCACTCAGTCCCTAGCCTATTAGATTGGTGCAACCCACATTCAAAGGGAGGTCTTTCCCTCTTGGTTTGCTGACCCACATGCCAGTCATCCCCCATCTCTGGAAACACCCTCACAGACATACCCAGAAATGTGCTTTACCAATTTTCTGGACATTTCACAATCCAGTCAAGTTCACAACCGTAATTAACCATCATATTATCTAATGTTCATATTAAGTAGCATCCCTTAAAGATCCCTGATTTTTATTAGGATAACGGAGCTGCCTATGAATCACGTAACCTGTTTTTCTGCATTTTAAAATAATTTATAGTATAATTGTTCTAAAAAAGCTAGTCTACTTTTACATTGATTTTTGAATTCAAAGAAATACAAGGTTTGAATTTAAGTTCAATAATTTATTTCATATGACCCATAGGCAGGTTTCCTGACCTTCCTAAATAGTAGTTTATTCAAAATCTGTAAGCTCTACCTCATAAGGACATTTTTTGTGGATTAAATGAAATTATAACCATGTCGTGCAATTAATAAAAGTTTCAGTCTTCATCTGTGTTTAAAAACTATTAGCTGTCTTTATATTTTCTTTCCTTTTGCTTTCCCTGCTTACTTTAGTAACACATTTTTTAATTTAGTAAAATAAATAAATAAATTTAATTGAGTAAAAAAATGTATTCTGAGCCCGTTTCTGATTCTGTTCTAGGGGTGGATGCAGCTTTGATGTATATGCTTTTTGAATCTAAAATAAAACAATTCTAGTTAATTTGTTAGTCTTGTTTTACATTTCATTTATATTATAGTATGTATATATATACACATATACATATATATATATATCAGTATTAAATTGTAGTATCATTGTTCTAAATTTACATTTTCCTCCTAATATAGACAGTAAAGATGGTTACTGATAATTGCTCTTGTGCTTTCCCAGAGGTTTTTGTTGAAGTCATTTATTGTACTGAATTGTGCTTTAAGAGTTCTGTTTTATTTTTAATTTTTTGATTGTCATTAAGAATTTTAAAACTTCCAGAGAAATTATTTTAGTTATTTTTAGATTTTTCTATTATTTGAAGTAAGAATTTATCAAATAGTAATTTCATTTTGATAGCAAAATTTCCATGGTTATAATAATGCCTTTTGTTTATAAAATACCTTTTTCCAAACACCAGAATTATCATCTGTTTTCATTACATGGTTTTTATATTTCACAACTAAGTGTGAAATTTACATTGTCCCAGTCTTGTATGTCACCGACAAAGCAAGACCCAGATTTTCAGACTGCAGAATAGATCTCTTAGCTAAATCCAGTTGGAGCTCTGAGTTTGATTTAATTTTTCACTTTGGTAGTTAAATTTCCTTTTAATTTTTTTTCACAGGGTAGCTTTGGAAATATGCACCAGAATTTTATCAGCCTACAGACATATTTCAGCATCCTACTCTCTATGTGAAAAATATAACTGTGGAGGGGGGAAAGCTGTTTTTCTAAATCATTCACTATTCACGAAAAGCAATTTTTCTGAGCAAATGTATTCAAACTGATAAAAAAATAATGTTTGAAAACAATGATATGTGAGCTATGCTCACAGTGATAAATCCCTGTAGTCCCAGTTACTGGGGAGGCTAAGGCAGGAGGATTTCTTGAGTTCTGCCTGGACATGGTGAGACCCCATTAAGAAAAAAAAAAAAGAGAAAAAGAAAAGAAAATGCCATCCCATCCCTAAGAACTTTTCTAATAAGACATTGTTTAAAGATCTTACAGCTATTATACTTTTAAAAGAGAAGAACATATAGTCAAAAAAAACAGGGAATTATTTTCTAAAGGTCTGAGACTATAACTGGGTGTGTATTTGTGTATAGGCATAGTTAAAGATGGGAGTAAATCTCCCAAGTTGAAAGCGTAGTGACAGTTGATGTAGAGAATGGTAAGATCTCAGACTGGGGATATAGTTCAGAGGTTAGAATGCTTATCTAGCATGTACTAGTTCTGGGTTTGACCCCTAGTACCACCAAAAAAAAAAAAAAAGGAAGGAAAACAGAATGGTAAGATCACTTAAGGCTTCTTTTCCAGTTGGCTTACATACATTGCTGAAGACTGGATTTTTTTTTCTCTTTGGGAATCTCTGGGAAAGCCTAAGAGAACAGACTTCTGGAATAGTGGTATTTATAAATGCCAAGTGAAAACAGGCCTATATTATACCCTACAAAGGAAGTCTGTATCAATAAGGCTTAGTGTGTGTGTGTGTGTGTGTGTGTGAATATATATATATACATATACATACACATATACATACACATACATACAGAGCTTCCAAACCAAATTTTAGTATTATGTAAATATGAAATGAAAACTAAGTAACACTAGATATTTGAAGAATATCTCTGACATCAAAGTAATTTAGAACAAAAGGGACCCAGAAAAGCACAGTGCAGACAACAAGAAAAGAAAGGGGGGAACCTTTTAAAGTCTAAAATTGATATTCTGAATGGAAATAAAGAAGATATTGCAGGGATGAAATATAATAGGGGGCCTACTAAAAAGGAACACAGGAACATTCATAGAACAAAAAAGGGATCTGGGAAATTGGAAGTATTATATCTCTCAGAATAAAGTTGAGACATTCCAACAAAGTAGGGAAAAAGAAACAGAAAAAAAATATAATGTAAGAGGTTTAACTTCTATTAGGGCTGTAGAAAGAACAAAAAAGGGAATACAAAAGAGGTTTTACAAAACCAAGGACACAAGTATCTAGATTGAAAGAGCTCACCAAATGTTCTGCATAATGAAAGAAAGAAAAAAGATTTACATCAGAACACCTTGTGGTATTTCAGAATACTGATATCATAGACAGTGCATTGACAAATTTGCTGTAGGGTTGTGGTGCATGAAATAGATCATGAAACTATATGATCGGTACAGCAAGAATTCTCCAATGAAGTGGTAACCAAACTTTTGAATGGTGACATGACTCTACCCCAGTCCAGTGACATATAAAAGACATCAGTCCAGGCTGATTTTTTACTCTATATTAGGTATATAAGCCACTAAATTTTGGGTGGGCCTGTAACACGTATGGGAGGTACCCAGAAAGTAACTTGTATTTTTAAATTGTATATCCTTTGCATTATCTATTTGCTGCTTAGTACTGAAGTGAAAGCAATATTTAGTTTATATGGCTTTCTTCTTATTAATCCAGACTTCGTGATCTGCCCTACGTCAAATAAGAAAATCCCAACAGTGTGCAGAAAGGGAAGGAAAGAAAGGCTTCGAATGTATCAGATTTTTCTACAGCAGTACTGGTAGTTTGAAGACTGGAGCAAACCTTGAAAACTCTTAGGGAAAAAGTTTCCATCAAAAATTTTATGCTGGGACTGGGGATGTAGCTCAGTGGTAGAGCACTTGCCTAGCATGTATGAGGCCCTGGATTCAATCCCCAGTACTGGGGGAAAAAATTATGCTGAATGAAACTATCAGCCAAATGTTAGGCTAGAGTTCACTTTCAGACATGTAAGACCTATATCCTTTTTTTAGGAAGCAACTCAAGCAAAGATATATCTAGATCTAGGTAAATAGGGATCTAAGTAGGAAAATCAAACACAGAAGAATAGCAAAAGGAATGATGATGAAGAAAAATGTCAAGAACGGTGACTGCAACAGACCTAGAGAACAAGTGGACTGGGTTGCAGCAGACAGACCGGGGATACCATTAAGCATTATTTTTTAATTGGTACATTATAATTATACATAATAGTAGGATTCATTGTCATATTCATACTTGCACACAATAGAAGAGTATAATTTTGTCAGTTTTGTTCCACACTAACCAATAAGCATTTTTTAAAGAAAATTTGGGGGATAAGGGCTCATGTGTTACAGGCTTGTTTCCTAGGCTAGCACCGTTGGGAGGTGCTAGAGCCTTTAGGAGATAGGGCCCAGTTGGAGGTCTTTATATTATTCAGTATGTGCCCTAGAACCAGAGGATATGGGTACCCTGCCCCTTTCTTTCTTTTGCTTCACAGCCATGAGGCTTTACCTGGATATTTGCTCCTGTCATGATGTGCCACCATAGGCCCAAAGCAATAAGGCTAACCAGTCATGGATTTAGACCCTTACAGCTGTGAGACAAAATAAATCTGTTTAAATGTTATCTCAGATATTTTTTGTAGTAATCAAAAGCTGACCAGTATAGAGTGTCTGGTTTGTTTCAAACAAGAGGAGATTTTCAGTTGTTAGAATTTGGGGTTAATTCATAGGTACATAGAAAACTGGGAAAATTCAGGGGAAATAAAAAATTATTTAAGTAGTACATTACCTATTTATGTGTATTTATACGGTCCTCAAAATGTAAACATTATTTAATTTATTTCCTCAGAGAAGATGATATAGGTATATAGGGAGGGTGTTGGAGGAAAATTTATACAGTGGGATTGTGAGGGATATAAAAATTTAAAATAGGCATTGTCCATGGTAGGAATGTTAAAATTCTGAAATTCTAGAAACAGCAGTATAAATATGTATAAACATAGCAGAAAACACCAGAATCATTGCTAAGAGTAGACAGTGATTGCCTCTGGGAAACAAGTATTGGGAGTTAGGAGAAATCAGACATCCACATTTTTGAGTGCTAATTGATATTTTACTTTCAACCTGCTTGCTTGTATTTTTATACTTGAGTTTCTTGTGATCAGTTTCTTGTGAACTATAGTTACTGTGGAGGGGTGTGTGTGTGTGTGTGTGTGTGTGTGTGTGTGTGTGTGTGTGTGTGTGTGTGTATTGGTTGTAGATGGACACAATACCTTCATTTTATTTATTTATTTTTATATGGTGCTGAGGATTGAACCCAGTACCTTATATGTACCAGGCAAGCACTCTACCACTGAGTCACAATCCAAGCCCCTGATGTGGATATTTTTGTATTCATTTTGCTAATCTCGTCTTTGGATAGATTTAGATCATGTTTATTTAATATAATTGTTGATATGTTAGGGCTTAAGTCTTCCATTTTATTTTTTGTCATTGTTGTTCCCTCTTATTTTTCTTTCTGTATTCTTTTTCCTGCCTTCCTTTGGACTTCCTGAACATCTTTAAAATTTCATTTTATCTCTAGTGTTTTTGAGTGTATCTTATTGTGTAGCTCTTTTAGTTGTTGCCTTAGGTGTTCCATTATATATTCCTAACTTTTCAGTTGGTAGGTGTCGTGTACCTTTTGAGAGAATGAAAACCTGGTGCCCTTATCTCCATTATGTAGTTGTATTTAAGTATTTTTCTCTGTATACACATCACATATCACATCAAATAATGTTAAATTTTGCTTCAAGCTAATTTAGAAAACTCAAGTAAAAAACTCTTACCTTAACTCATTTTTACTTATTGTGCATTATGGACTAAATTGAGGCCCCCTTCTCTATTATTGGTATGTTGAAGTCCAGTCCCTAGTACCTCAGAATGTGACTGTGTTTGGAATAAGAACTTTAAAGAGGTTATTAAGTGGAATAATTTGGGTAGGCCCTAATGCAGTATTACTGATGACCTTTTAAAAAGAGATTAGGACAAAGACACCTTAGAAGGAAAGATCCTATGAAGACACAGAGAGAAGACAACTGTCTGTTATTCCATGAGATAGGCTTCAGAATAAACTAATCTTGCCAATATCTTGATGTCAGATTTCTAGCCTCCAGAACCATGAAAAAATAAATTTCTGTTGCATAAGCCACCCCATGTATGGTTATTTAATTATGAGAGCCCTAGCAACTAACACACTCTATTTTTTCTTCCTGTTGTAAGGGTCTTTTATTATTTTTTTGTTTAGAGAACTTCTTGAAACATTCTTTTAGTTGGATCTTCTGGCAACAAATTCTGTTTTTTTATCTGAAAATATCTTGATTTCTCCTTCATTTCTGAAGGATATACAGTTCTGGGTGAACAATTCTTTGAGCGTTTGAAAGATGTGCTTCTTCCTTCTGGTCTCTGTAGTTTCCAATATGAAATCCACTGTCATTTCTATTGTTTCTTTCTCATTGCTTTCAAGATTTTTTTTTCTTTATCTTCAGCTTTCAAAAGCTTAGCTATAATATGTCTTAGTGTAGATTTTTTGGGGGGCTATCATGTTTGGGTTTGCTCAGCTTGAGCCATAGATTTATGATTTGCCAAATTTAGGAAACTTTCAGTCACTTTTCTTCAACTTCTTTTTCAGGCTGTCCACTCACCACCCCCACCCCCTCGAGAATGCTGGTATGTTAGGTTGTTACAGCCCCACAGGTCTGTTCACTTGATTTTTTTTCAGTGTACTTTTTCTCTGTTGTTAACATTAGATAATCTCTGTTATTCTTTTCTAGTTTACTTCTTTTCTTCATGCCCTCCATTTTTCTGCTGATCCTGCTCTTTGAGTTTTTTTCAGTTGTTGTATTTTTCAGTTCTAAATTTTCCATTTGATTCTTTCTGTTTCTTTGGTGAGGATTTCTGTTTTTCATTTGTTCACAGAGAGTTTATAATTACTCATTGAAGTGGTTTTATAATGGCTTACATTCTCTGCCACCTTAATGTTGGCATCTATTGATTGTTTTTCATTCAATTTGAAATTTACTTGGTTCTTGGTATTACAAATATTTCCCTTTGAAACCTGCACTTTTTGGATCTTATTTAAAAACCTTTTGTTTTAGTTGGTGTTGTCTGGCACCACTCTTGCTGGGAGAAGGTGGCTGCCTCATTACTGCCAGGTGGAGGTAGAGATCCATATTTCCCACTTGGCCTTCATTGACAGGTGCATGTATGATTGCACTAATGGTGTGACTCTTATTTGTACAACCAGAGAGTGTTCAGGAGGACCTTTGTTTCTATTGGGCTGATTTGGCATTACCAACTCCCAAATGGGCCTCATGGATTACCCTTCTGGCTGAAAGGGATATAAGCAAATTTACTGCTTCCCACTAACAACACCACAGGGACAGAGGCTGCTACTATTGGGTGGTGGAGAAACTCTTTATCTCTTTTAACACTATACCATGAGGGAGGTAGAAGATGCCTCATCACTGCTGGGTAGAGATGGAAACATAGGGTCCTGATGTGATTTCTACAGACTTCTGGTACAGACCTTTACCATTTTCTATATGGTAAAGAAGGGAGCCTCTGGCTGGGGTTGTGGCTCAGTGACTGAGTGTTTGCCTCGTACATGTGAGGCACTGTGTTTACTGGGTTTGGTCCTCAGCACCACATAAAAATAAATAAACAAAATAAAGATATTGTGTCCATTTATAACTTTAAAAAAAAGAGTCTCATTACCATCTGTCTCCAGCTCCCTAAATAGTCTTTTCTGATACTACCTTACCCTGGTAAGGAAAGGGAATAGACTACTAAAGAATATTAGGCTCCCCAATCAGTTTTTGTTGGCATGAATGGGGGTAAAGCCACAGTGTTTCTGAGGTATTTGATTAGAGAAGAGCAGTTATTGTTTTAAAGTTTTCTGTTTTACCAAATAAGCTAATCCCAGAAAACCAGAGCCAATGTTTTCTCTGATAAGTGAATGCTAATCCATAATGGGGGTGGGACAGAGGATGAATGGAGGAACTTTGGATGGGGCAAAGAGGAGGGGGAGGGAGGGGACAAGGGAATAGGAAAGATGGTGGAATGAGACAGACATTATTACAGTAGGTGCATGTATGATTTCACTAATGGTGTAACTCTTATTTCATATACAACCAGTGAAGTGAAAAATTCTGCTCTATTTGTATACAGTGAATTGAAGAGCTTTCTGCTATCATGTGTAACTGATTAGAACTAATAAAATATAAAGTTTTCTGTTTTGCTTGGTAATACATATGTAAAAAACATAAAATTAGACCTGTCTCACCCTGTACAAAATTCAACTCAAAGTGGTTCAAGACATAGGCACTAGATCAGAGACTCTGTGCCTACCAGAAGAAAAAGTAGGCACAGATTTCCACCATGACAGCTTAGGAACCAAATTCCTCAACAACACTCCTAAAGCTCAAGAAGTAAAATAAAAAATCAATAAATGGGATTATATCAAACTACAAAGCTTCTTCACAGCCAAGGAAACAATTAAGAATAAGAAGAGAGCCTACAGAATGGGAGAAAATCTTTGCCACCTGCACCTCAGACAGAGCACTAATCTCCAGGATATATAAAGAACTAAAAAAACTTAATACCAAAAAGCAAATAACCCAATCCGTAAATGGGCAACCAATCCATAAACAGACACTTCACAGAAGAAGAAATATGAATGGTCAACAAATATCTGAAAAAATGTTCAGCATCACTAGCAATTAGTGAAATGGAAATTAAAACTGCACTGAGATTTTATCACACTCCAGTTAGAATGGCAACTATCAAGAATACAAGCAACAATAAATGTTGATGATAATGTGGGGGAGAAGGTACATTCATTCATTGCTGGTGAGACTGCAAATTGGTGTAACCACTGTGGAAAGCAGTATGAAGATTCCTCAGAAAATTTGGAATGGAACCATATTTTGACTCAGTTATCCCACTCCTCAGCATATACCTAAAAAAGGATTTAAAACCAACATACTATAGTGATGTATCCACATCAGTGTTCATAGCAGCTCAATTCACAATAGCCAAACTGTGGAACCAACCTAGGTGCCCTTCAGTAGATGAATGGATAAAAAATGTGGTACATACACACAATGGAATATTACTCAGTCATAAAGAAGAATGAAATTATGGGATTTGCCAGTAAATGGATAGAACTGGAGGCTATCATGCTAAGTGAAATAAGCCAATCTCCCCAAAGAAGTCCTAATGTTCTCTCTGAGAATCAGATGCTGACTGTCACTGGATTGGAGAGGCAGAATGGGAGAAGGGAGTGGGGATGGCAATGGGAAAGAGTAGAATGAATTGGACATAACTTTCCTATGTTCATATATGAATACAAAACCAGTGTAACTCCACATCATGTACAGCCACAATGGGAAATTGTACTCCATGTTGTTTGATATGTCAAAAAACATTCTACCGTCATGATAACTAAAAAGAACAAATAAAAAAATTTTAAATATGAACAAGAAAAACATGACTTCATTTAAAATATCATTACCGAGTCATTAAATACTCTTGGCTTCAAAACAAAAAAAGAAGGTTTTCTGTTTTGCTAACTGCTCCTTTTCTGGTCTTTTGGCTAAGGAAAGCAGGGTTTTGTTGGGGACTTTGTTTTTGTTTTCTTTGTCTTGTTTCTGCTCATTGGTGTTTTGGGGTTGGCAACTTGGAGTTGTCAGCTCCAAGTCTGGGATATGTGAGACAAAAGAAACAAACACAAACCAGTGAACTCAACACTGTTGTTCCTTGCATCCTAAAGTCACTAGCCATCTTTCTTCAAGGTTTTAGAGTCATCTTATGTCTATTTTATAATGGACATATATATAATATCCAGAGTTTTTAGTTGTACTTAGCAGAAGCAATATGGAAAAATACATCTATCCTTCTTCCTGGAAGCAGAAATCACCAGTTGACATTTCTTTATAATTAAATAAATTTACTTCTTTAATTAAAATTAACAATTTTTAAAAGATAAACTGTAAGTCATATAAAAATAATATGACTTCAAAAGGAAAAGCATTAGAAAACATTTTCTTTCTAACCTTCCTGGGTTACATAATAATGGCTAAAATGAAATGATTTTTATTGCATTTTATATTAACAAAATTTTTATAAACATAATTTTTGAAAACAAAAAGAAAATACCTAAGTACAGAGTGTTTTTATAATGTGGTAGATTTGAAAGGAAAGTTTCAAAAGTATAGAAACTATCAACAGTCATCAAAATACCTTTATTTGACAGGCAATTTTATGTTCTTTCTGGCTGATATTCTTTAGCTTATGGGAAGCACCATGAATAATATCATTGTAGTTTGTTAGATAGTTATACATTAATATTTTAAATAATTAGTGTTAAATAATACTCTAAGGATTTGACCTTAAGAATTTTACTTTTTATCATATTTCATATTCAATGTATTTTAGAAGTTTTTATAGTTTGCATTTACCATTTTATTATGTATTAAAGGATATTATTCCTAGAGTATTCTTTTAAATTTTATATTGCTCAGTGTTTAAAAAAATCTTTTACAGATTATTTTTCATAATATCTGGTGCTTTTTACATTCATAGCAATGACTGTTCTCATACAAAGTGATGGTACTGTATGTGGATATTGCATGAAGGGCTTTATTTGATAAGGATGATGTCATTGTGTGGGATGGCCTGAAGGAGTTATTAGAAGAACATAAGACTTTTGAGTGCTGGCATTTCTTAATAAATACCATACTGTTCAAACCATTAAACGTATTTGGACTGGAAGGAACCTAAGTTTTCCTGGCTTAGTTATTGAGGTTTAAAGAAATAAATCTTACTGTCAGAATTACATGACTGAATAGAAGAAAATATTAAAAAACATTTTTTCCCCTACAAAGAAAGATGGAGTTAGGAAGGAAAGAATTGAATAAACAACTGCCAGTCTCTCTTATACAATTGTAGTACTAATTTTTGAGATTTGAAATTCAGGAATACTTTGGATTTTTGGTGCTGTGATTTGTGTAATGTTCAGTTTATTGATGAAGCATATTTGTTAGAAAAGCCTATGATTTTAGAGACTTGTAACAGACATATCACTAAAAAACGATGGATTACATTTCTTCTCCATTTTCATTACAACACATTTGATGAAAATATACAATAAATTTATCATTTTAACTATTTTAAGTGTATAGTTTACTGGTATTAAGTACAGTCACATGGTCATATAATCATCATGACTCTGTCTATAAAGTGTTTTCATCATTTTAAACTCTATATCAATTAAACAACTACTCCTCATTCCTTCCTCCCACCCCAGCTCCTGGTAACCATCCTACTTTATGTATTCATGACTTTGAATATTTTAGGCACCTCATGTAAATGGAATCAGACATATTTATCCTTTGAGGTGTGGCCTATTTTACTTACTATGTTTTCAAGGTTCATCCATGTTGAAACATGTATCAGAACTATGTTCCTTTTTTAAGGCTGAATAATATTATATTGTATGCATATACCAAATTTTGTTTTTTCTTTCATTTACTGATGGACATTTGGGTTATTTATACCTTTTGGCTTTTGTGAATAATGTTGCTGTGAATATTGACATACAAATAATGTTCAGGTTTTTGGCTTCAGATATTTTTGTTGTATATCCATAAGTAGAATTGCTGGATCTATGTATCATAAACACATTTCTGTACTTAATTTTTTGAGGAAATTTTATATTCTTTTCTACAGTGGCTCCATCATTTTACTCCCCACCATCACTATGCAAGTGTTTCAGTGTCTCCGTCTCCTTCCTGTCACTTATTATTTTCTAATTTTTTTTTCCTGTAGCCATTCTGATGGGGTGAGAAGTGGTATCTCATTATGGCTTTGATTAGTATTTCCCTAATGATTGGTAATACTGAGAAACTTTTTCTTACATTTATTGATCATTTGTATATCTTATTTGGAAAAATGTTCAAATCCTTTGCCCATTTTTAAATTGTCTTTTAAATATTATTATTATGAGTTTTAGGGGGTACTTTTTATATTCTGGATTTTAATTCTTTATCAGATTACCCACCTTATTTATAATTCCTATTGCAGAGCATTGGGTGACAGCATAAATGTGATCTGACAGGATGTGTAGATGTGTTTCCACAACATTTTCTGTATAACAGTATCCTTTATCCTTTCTGGTGCCTCCGTTCATGGAGGCCCCATTTTAAAAATTAATTGTTTAGTTCATGCCAAATGAACTGTTTATTCAGAAATACTTTATCTAATTTTTAAGAAAAGATATAAAATAGCATCTTAGAGATTTGATTAACATGAAATATCCAGTGTTAGCACACTAAGTTAACTTAATTCCAGAAAATAAATTTGATCTTTTAATAAACCTGAGATTGGATGGCTGAGGCAGGCAGATTGCAAGTATAAGGCTGACCCAGACAAGACTGTGTCTCAAAAAAATACAAATAAATGGGGCTGGGATGTACCTCAATGGTAAAGAGCTCTTCCAGAATAGGTGAGTCTTTGGGTTCTGTCCCCAGAGTCTCCTTGAAAAGCCTGAGAATAATGTGTTTTGTTAGTTGCAAACGCCACAAAACGTCTTGGTCTCAAGAAATTTTTAACTTAATGAGGAACACCATGTGATAACGATTGTGGTGGAGTAATGGAATACAACATGAGAACCTGAGTGCAAATCAGGGGAAGTATAAAGAGATGGTTCTTTGAAGGAGGGGCAGGAATTTACCAAATTATCATGATTTGGGGAGCTCAAAGTTCACTGTTACTTTGAGAGGATCCCAAGGTTAAAAATGGCTGGCACATATGACTGAAAATCTGAGAGGGAGGAATGGTCAGCACCTCTGAATGAGAGAGAATGAAATTGAGAACATTGTGAACTGAGCATACTTAAAAGTGTCTGACTACACACATTTATGATAACACACAGTACACAATGACCCAGAATCTATTTTTTTTAAACAAGAGGTTTGGGAAGTATGTTCTTTGGTTCCTTTTCCTTGTGTACTTTATATTACTTGCTTATACAGAACAGCTGGCAAAACTGAACTCCATATAGAACTGAATGATTTCAACATTATCTGTTGTGGGTATATAGAATAATAAGTTATTTAAATTGAAAATATTTGTATTGATTAGTTCAACTGAATTTACTTTGGTTGTGATCCAGATAAGTGGTTCCTTTTAACAGATATGTCACCATATCAATTTTTCTGAGAGCTCATGAATGAAAGTAAGAAGAATAGGATTGAAAAAGAGTATAACTGGATAGAGTGGGTCAGTTGTGATCTCAGGCTCCTGTGGAATAAAAGTCACTTGTCTGTGAAAAAAAGAAAGTTACTTCAGGCAATTTAGGAAGAATCAAGAGTGATGATTGCAATACTACAATCTGAAATACTACATCTGAAAAATGTGTGTATATCTGAAAGAAAAGTTGAAATTGTGCCAGCTTCTAAGGAGAAGTGAAGTTTTTATTGAGTTAAACATTGAAATATTGCTTAGACATTTGTAATTATTTTAAAAATTTTTGCTGTTAACAAGCCATTGTAATATAAGGAATCTGGCATTTTTAAAGATTTCTTTTTCTTCTTTTTCTTGCCACTTATGAGAAGTATACAGTATCATATCAGTAAAGTAATTATATTGCCTTTCTTTTCCTTGTGAACTTCGTAGCCTCCAACAGAAGTAGACAGGAAACTAGCTAGAGAGAAAATGCCTTGGCAGTTAATAAGTGTTTCCTAGTAGTTTTTCCCAGGATTAAGAATGCACATTTAGGGCTGGGGTGTAGCTCATTGATAGCACTTTCCTGGCATGTGTGAGGCCCTAGGTTCTATCCTCAGCACCATTCAAACAAACAAACAAAAACCAGAATATACATTTCTGTTATGTCTTTGGGTTGCATATTGTTTCCAGAAAGTTGCTTCTAATTAATAAAATTATAAAACTATCGAACTGTTAGTAAAAGAGATAATTTAGAATAGAGTACCTTTTAGCATGTGTCACCTACCAAAAAAAGGTAAGATACTTTAAAGCATGGCACTGAACTTGCTAGGGAGGGAGATTCTGTAGTGTTCTAGAGATTAAGGTGGCAATAAATTGTAGAGCCAGGAGTACAATCTCAATTCATCTCAATTAGATATTTTTCTTTAATTGTTTCAGGGTATGAACCTTTTTAGCATATGCCTGTAATTACACCTACTTGGAAGGTTGAGGCAAGAGGCTAACATGGGGAAGATTGGAAGTTCAAGGCCAGCATGGGCAACTTTGCAATTCTCTGTCTGAAAATTTTAAAAAATTGTAAAAGGCCTGAGCATGTAGCTCAGTGGTAGAGCACTTACTTGGCGTGTATAAAGTCCTAATTGGAATCTCCAGGGCCAAATCAGAAAGAAAGGGAAAAAAGAAAGAAGAGGGGCCTAGCATATGTGAGGTTCTGGGTTCAATCCTTAGCATCACATAAAAAATAAACAAAGTATAGATATGCTGTCCATACACAACTACTAAAAAAAATTTTAAAAAATTAAAAAAGCATTTTGGCAGATTATGTGATCAGCAATCTCCAAAGTTGAAAATTTTAAGACTTTTTTTTTGGTGGGGGGTGGGTACCAGGGATTGAACTCAGGGGCACTCAACCACTGAACCATATTCCCAGCTCTATTTTGTGTTTTTATTTAGAGACAGAGTCTCACTGAGTTGCTTAGTGCCTCACTTTTGCTGTGACTTTGAACTTGAGATCCTACTGCCTCAGCCTCCCGAGCCACTGGGATAACTGGCATGCACTACTATGCATGGCAATTTAAGACATTTTAAAGGAGGAAAAACTATTGTAGAAGTTTGTAGACTCTAAAATTGAGTCCATTGTTTGTTTTTCAAT
Organism: Ictidomys tridecemlineatus; assembly: GCF_052094955.1. Lineage (NCBI taxonomy): Eukaryota > Metazoa > Chordata > Mammalia > Rodentia > Sciuridae > Ictidomys > Ictidomys tridecemlineatus. The sequence continues at coordinate 140,427,931 of NC_135479.1, read as the reverse complement.
CTGTTTTTTTTTTCTTTTCTTTTCCTGGTACTGGGGATTAACCACTGAGCCACATCCTCAGCCCACTTTTTATTTTTTATTTTGAGACAGGGGTTCTCACTAAATTGCTTAGGACCTCACTAGTTGCTAAAGCTGAGTTTGAATTTGGGAACCTCCTGCCGTAGCCTCCAAGTTTGCCCTTTCTTGTTTCCTTTGCATTATATGAAAAGGAAAAATATATAATGTATTTGAATAATACCTAAAAATAAATGAGGGGAGAAAATCAGGCAGAAAATTACTGGACTATATATGTATATATCTAAATATGTGCATACCTTTTCTTATTATTAAGATAGAGGGCTTGGGGTGAAACTCAATAACACATGTTTAGCATGCCCAGTGCCCTCGCTTCAATCCCCAGCACTATCCCCAAGAATTTAAGATTAACATTTAGTGATTTTTGTTGTCATATATTTCCTAACTTCAAAAAACAGAAGTCTCCCAAAGCCACATGTACTTATAGGTATTTTAAAACCATTAAGTACCTTTTATATCACTTTACTATTCATTATAGTTTGTTTCTCTAATTTTTCTGCTAGAGCAGGACTAGAGTCCTCTTCTGTGGTCTTCAGTAGCAATGTTTTTGTTGTTGTTGTTGTTGTTGTTGTTATTTTTACTATCTTCCAGCGGCCACTTATCCTGTGAGGCCCCTAAGATTCTAAAGCCAGTGCCAGATGTTTTAGGGTTTTGTTAGGGTAGTACTCCACTTTAGGTACCAATTTCTGGTTTGCTTTTCTGTTGATGCTTAATGAGCCACTCAAAAACCCTCCAAAATTTAGTAGTTTAAAACAGTAGCATTCATTTAATTCTGCATTTACCTTCAGAATTGCTGGTTTATCTCCTCCCCTCCCCACACACTCAATTCTACTTGCCACAAAAGTTTCTGTTACACAAAGGTAAGAAATAGCTGATTTCAGAACTAGGGCAAAGAAGTTACAATATAAGCCTGAAACATCTTGTACCAGAATAAAAGGAATTTCTGTTTGTTTGTTTTGTTTTCTTTAATGGTGACATATCAAAAAGATACAGCAGCTAGTCTGAAGCAGAATTCCCATAAGCACAAGTCTGGGACAATATGAGCACTAAAATAGATAAGAACTTTACTGGATTATATAAACCACTGAGTAAAATGAAAGTCTATAAATCCATGCAGATAAGAGATAAATAGATAAATAAATTTGCATGTATATTTTTAAATAGAAAGGAATATCATAAATTAAACATTTTTGTACATCAGCATAGATAAAAAGTCTAAGGCCATTATATTGTAAATATTCCTGAAGCACTCTGTTTTTACAGTTGTAATTCATCTCAGATTTTATGTATTTATTTACATCTTTTGTTTTCATTTGTGTATCTATTTAGTCAGTTATTTATTTTAATTTTTCTTTAAATTTATTTAACTAATACATATGGTAGTGTACATATTTATGGAATATCAGGTGATATTAACATTATACATTGTATAATGTTTATATTAGGTTAAACATATTTATCTCTGTAAACTTTTATTTCTTTGTGGTAAAAACATTCAAACTCCTGTCTTCTGTCTTTGAGATATGTCGTCCCCCTGTCCTCCTGTGCAGGAGCTTACCAGAACCTCTTTCTCCTATTTAACCATAACTTAGTATCTCTCCCCTTCCCTCCCACCCTCCTACACTCCCAGCCTCTGGTAACCACTATTGTACTCTCATCTTCTATGAGACCAACCATTATTTATATTCCACATGTGCAATTGTGCAGTACTTGTCTTTCTGTGCCTATTTTACTTCATAAAATGAATTTCACCATATTGTCACAGATGGCAAAATTTCATTTCTTTTTTATGGCTGAATAATACCCCATCCCATATATGTACCATGTTTTCATTATCCTTTCATCAGTTGATGGACACTTGTTTCCATTTATTGGCTATTGTGAGTAGTGTTACAGTAAAAATGGAAGAAATATGTCTCTGAAGCTGTTTTTTAATCATAAAATATGTATCTATAGGTAAACATTTTGTTCTACTTAATAGTTAGATTTGTTTTATTTTACCACAATACTTACTTATTTGGAAATAAATTGTCTTTTCTTCTTCCTCCTTCTCTACTACCTGCCCTTCCCAAGGTAGGGACTTAGTATATTGCCCAAGCTGGCCTTGAACATTTGGGCTCAAGCAATTTGCCTGCCTCAACCTCCTTAGAAAATAAATTATTTTCAATCCAGTTTATAAAGTACTTTTTTTTTTTTCAGTACTGGAGATAGAACTCAGGGCACTTAGCACTGAGCTACAGCCCAAGTCCTTTTTATTATGCTTTATTTTGATACAGGGTCTTGCTAGCTAAATTACTGAGGCTAACCTCAAACTTGCAATCCTCCTGCCTCAGCAGGAGGATTGTGATCCCAAATCCTCCTGAGTTGTTGGGATCACAGGTGTATACCACCATGCCCAGAAGCTTATGTAGTATTTCTTCAAACCAAAAAACCATAAAAGTAAAATTGTATCTTAATCATTCCACATTGTATACATAAAATATCACAGTATAACCTGTAAATGTATACAATTATGATTTGTCTATCAGGAATAATAATAAAATTTGCTGTGTGAGCATAAAGTGATCAAACTTAGGCTTCTTCTCCCATTTATATTAGGGATTTTTTTTGTTTTTTACTATAGTTTAGATTCCTCCTTCCGCCCCTGCCCCACCCCTAACTCTCACTCTTGAGTCTTGCCCAGGCTGGTCTTGTACTCAAAAGCCTCCTGTTCAGCCTCCAAAGTAACTGGGGTTATAGGTGTGCAGCACCATGCTCAGCTAAATTTTTAGACTTTTTTTTTTTTTTTTTGCTTAGCATATTATTTAAAAACCTAAATATCTTTAGAATAAGTTTAATTTTGAGGGTAAGCTTTCTGTAAATCAAGAAAATAATAAGGAATTTGCAAAAGAGATAAACTTTTTTCATTGTAATATTTATTTTAATCAATTGAAACATCCGTGATATTTCCTTGTACCCCAAAATTTCTCATATTTATAAATGTATCAGACCAAAACAGGCTTTTTGTGCTTTGGTTAACTGAATTATACTTTCAAGAGCAATACCAAAGATTGATAAGAGTTGTTGGCTTGTGTCACTCACTTTAGAAGAAAAGAGAATGGCTTTTGAAAGACCAAGGCCACATTCAGAATATGATACATAGAAGTAACTTAATAGCTTAATTGAAAAACTTTTTATGATCCAGTTTGTGGCTTTTTATAGTACTTGGCAAATCTCAGTTGAGCTTGCAGTCTAGAAAACAACCTAAGATTGATTACACTGACAGGGATGGAAACTTAAGAGGCTTATGTAACAATACTGGTATTATCTGTATGTGTGAAGTCAAAAGGAGCTAACTCTAGAGACACAAACATACAGTAACCTCTCCAGGATAAGGAAGGATAAGGAAACTTTTAAATATTTTAATACAAATCTTAAATATATATATATATATATATATAATTATATAATATATTTTTCTGCCTTTTAAAAGTAGAGCATAATTGGAAGGAGTTGTTATTTGTTCTTATGTTTTTCTCTCTCTATTTTTGGTACCAAGTATCAAACTCAGGAGCACTTAACCACTGAGCCACATCCTCGGCCCTTTTTTGCATTTTATTTAGAGACAGGGTCTCACTGAGTTGCTTAGAGCCTCACTAAATTGCTGAAGCTGGCTTTGAACCTGCAATCCTTCTGTCTCAGCCTCCCAAGCTGCTGGGATTACAGGTGTGCATCACCCAGCCTGGCTGTTCATTTTTGATCTGTTGCTGTCACCTTTAGGAATCTGGTGTATGCTGATGTTTTTGCATTTTACTCTATATAAATTTTCTAAGTGTTATTTGATTTGATTCATTAGAATAATCTTAAGAGGCAATGATAGAGGAGAGTAAGAGAAATGCATGGATTATTATAATGTCTTGGGCCAAGACACTAACTTTTTTTATTGATAAGATTAGATTGGGGAAAAGAGAAAGCTGTTGGAATTACTCCAAAATGATGATTTAAGGAACTGTGTGGACAAAAGCATCATGTACTAAGATAGGAAAAAATGGAAAAGAAGCATATTTTCAAATATATAAAATTTTCAATGACATTATCGTGTAAATTTAGTCCCCAAAGCTAAGAAATCTTTTTTCCTTTTTGGTAAAACAAGAGGTAACTTTCAAACATTCAATTTACATATAAAATCAGAATACTGTCTATAAGTGAGAATTTTCTGTATCAAGGTTAGGTACCAAGTCAAAATTCATAAAAATTATGTCTTTATTTCCTTAGTTTTGACTTTAATGATTAATAAAATGGGACTGTTTTGGTTTAGTTTGCACTTTACATTTTTTAAATTTTAATTTGTTGTATAAGGTAGCAGAATGCATTACAATTCATATTACACATATAGAGCACAATTTTTCCACACTTGACACTTTTCAACACAATTGAGATTCTCATAGTAAAAAAGAAGAGAGCACAGATATTCAAAGATCAGTGAACTGCATCTGTCACAAATAACACAGCCCTTTTAAAAATCCAAACATAAGGGATAATTATGTTAAATATAAATTATTTTTTGTTTTTGTTTTGTCAACTTTATCATTGTTTCAACTTCTGAAATTTAACATTTTCCCTCATTACAAAAGTAGGCAACAAACCACATTAACCATTAATAAGGCAATCATTTGGATAATGAACCATACTACCAAAAAGGTCCATGGCACACAAAAAGTTACAGACTGTTGGTAGAAGAAAAAGTTTCTTTCGAAAGCACTGGGGGAATAAAGTATAAAGATAAACCAGAAGTGTGGTGAGACAGCAGACCATGTTTATGAAAATCTTTAGACAAAATTTTGTGCTGCTGGAGACAGAAGTTTTCAAAATAAATCTTTTTAAAAATTGTTTATTCTAATTTGTTATACACAATGGCAGAATGCAATTTATTTCATATAACACATATACAGCACAATTTTTCAAGTCACTGATTGTACACAAAGTATTTTCATACCATTCGTGTCTTCATACAATTACTTCGGATAATGATGTCTAACTCATTCCACCATGATTCCTACCCCGTTAAAATAAATCTTTAAATGAGAGATTTAATCATAGAGAGCAAGGCAATGATATAAATCTGGAGCAACCACCTAAGTTGCATATATATTAAGGATATTTATGGTTTGGGTACCTTAAGTTCAGCATTATTCTCTACATATGCAGCAAAAATTCAGCACTCTTTTTGGGCCACTGTCCCTATGTCCAGCCCCACTATTTGGCTAGGGCACACCTCCCAACTCCACCATTGTAACGCCAATATAGCACACATTGCTTCTTTAAAGTGCCATTTCAGGTACTTGATGGCTTTTCAGATATCCAGTTTCATAGGTGTTGTTAAAGTGAACATGAAGATTTGAACTTCTTGAGTTGTATGATTTTGTGGGATTTTCTGGGTCTGACCATTTTCATAGATCACCTCAGGCCGCTTACAGGAAGAGCTATTTATGTACTATTCTTGAGAAACACATTCAAACAAAGGATCCTGAAGGTTGAAATTGAAGAATAGAAAAAAGTATTCTGTGGAAATATTTACTGTATAAATTTTCTATACCCTATAACAAATTACCACAAATTTAGCAGCTTAAAAGATGTCCCAGTTCCTTTGAATTAGAATTCCAGGCATGGCCTTTGGATCTGCTACAAGATCACAATCAATTTGTTGACCAGGGCTGAGTTCTCATAGGGAGCTTTAACTGGGGAGAGAATCTCCCTCAGGTTGTTGACAGAGTTTATTTACTTGCAGCTGTGGGACTGAAGCAATTCTGCTAGCAAGATGGAATCTTATATAATGTAACATACCACCAAGGAGACATCATATCACTTTTGTCATATTGGTTAGAAGCAAGTAACAAGTTTCACCCACCCTTAAACAGACGAGAAGCATTGTACAAGGTATAAACAAGGATAATGGAACTCACATTAAAGTGTGCCTACCACAACAAAAGAAAAGATTTCAAAGCAAATAGTATTAATAGGAATAACAGAGGTAACTTTAAGAATTACAAAAAATTGAATTTCACAAGGAAGATATAATTTTAAAAATTTAGGTAGCAAATAACAGAACACTAAATTATTTCTATATATGAGTAATAAATGGTTAGAAAATAAAACTTCAAACATGTCTTCCATAAAATTATGAGAACTTGGGAATATACCAAAATATTTTTTTGAAAGACCTCTTAGAGGAAAATTACAAAACTTCACTGAGAAGCATTAAAGAAGCTTTTTAATAATGGAAAACTAAACTATGTTCCTAGATTGAAAGATTCAATATTGCAAAGATGTTGTTTCTTCTCAAGTTGGTTGAATCAGTGTTATGCCAATAAAAATTTCAAAAGGTTTTTATTATAATAGGTCCATTTAAAATTTTCTAGGGAAATATAAAGGACCTAGAAAGCCAAGACACAGTTTAAGAACTATAAAGGAGCCAGTTCAGTGGCTGTACTTCCATCTGCTTAAAAACAGTGAGGCATGAGGATCACTTGAGTCCAGGAGTTTGAAGCCAGCCTGGGGCAACACATGGAGACTCTATCTGGGGAAAAAACAGACAGAACTACAAAGAGGAAGTAATACTCCACTACTATTGTGGGGAGCCACTTCAAATGCACGCACCTTAAAGTCCTGATGCACCACTGGGATCTGAAAGATCACTGTAGTCTGGCATGGTAGGGCCATGACTTGGGCGAATTTTCCCTTACTCAGGTAACAAGGCGTAGCCCTAGGAGTAGGCAATACCCAGAGGAGTTGAGCTACACTCACCTGTTCCTTTGTAATCCTACCCCTTTGCCCTTTTTTGAGATTGAGTGTTCCATTGAACCTCCCCTTGTGTGTTCCCTATGTAAGAATAAAGAATTGCGGTGGCTCTCTGTCTTTCCAAGGACACTTAAGGTCGAAGAGCTGTCTTGGAATCTTGAAAAAAGTATTTCTGTGTGGTTGTGTGCTTTCTTTGTCATTTTCTTGAGTTATTGGAATAGTCAGATTTTGTGAACCCAGCATTAGGTCGCCAGCTAGGATAGATGGTGACATACTATTGATAGATATCAAGAATTATCACTAAACTATTGTAATTAAGATTGTATAGTACTGGGCTAGGAATACAGATCTATGGTAGAACACTTGCCCAGGTTCAGTACTCAGCAACACACACACACACACACACACACACACACACACACACAAAGTTTGTGTAGTACTGATATAAAGATAGACAGAGCAATGGAACCAATTAGAGAGCCCCCCACAAGCCCACACAAATATAGAGACCTGATGATTGACAAAGGCATTATAGAGAAATAGTGGAGCAGAAAATGGTCTTTTCAGTAACTGTCACTGGAACAATTGGATATTCCCATGGGAAAAAAATGAAGTTGCCTTCCTCGCTCAAATTGTAGTAGGAGATTAATTCCTAATAAATTAAATGAGATGAACAACTATAAAACTTATAGAAGGGAATATCTTTAAGAATTAAATGAGATGAACAACTATAAAACTTATAGAAGGGAATATCTTTATGACCTTGGGATGAGGAAAGATTTCTTTAAAAACTGAAAAAAAAAACCATAAAGGAAAATGTTAATTTTAAAAAATTTATTAAAAGCAAAGGCTTTCATCATATGATACCAGAAGGAGAGTGAAATTTTAAACCACAAATTGGAAGAAGATATTTATAACACATAATTGACCAAGGACTCAGAATTTATAAGATCTCTTACATACCAAAAGGCTTAACCTGGGAGAGTAGTTCAGTGGTAGAGCTCTTATCTGACATGCACAAAGCTCAGGATTCAATCTCCAGCAATGCAAAACAAAACAAAAAAAACCACTCAAAATAGTCACCTTATGCGAAGGGAATTCTAGAGGGCCAATAAACATTTGAAAAACTGTTCTATATAATTAATAATCAGAAATGAAAATTAAAATCACAATGAGATGCTGCTGTACAAAAATTAAAATATACTAACAAGCATGGGCAAGAATGTGCAGCCACAAGAACTCTTTGTACACTGCTGATGGATTTTAAATTGATACAATCACTTTGGAAAACAGGCATTCTCTTGTGATGTTGAAAAAATATATATATATATACACACACACATATATATTCATATATAATTTTTGGAGGAGTACTGGGGAGTTCGTCTGACTACACTCCAGCCCTTTAAAAAAAAATCTTTTATTTTTAAATTTTGAGACAGGGTCTTGCTAAGTTCCCCAGGCAAGCCTCAAACTTGAGATCCTCCTGCCTCCGCCTGTGTATCTTATTACACAGTATTTTCACTTCTAGGTATATTTCTACATCAATGTATTATAATCAAAGTGCTCATCATTGGTAGAATACTTAAGTAAATTGTGGCAGATTCATACAATAGAATACTATGAAGACAATATAAATGAAGGAACTACTGCAATATACAACTGCATGAATGGGTCTAAATGTTGAGTAAAGCCACAAAAGAATACACATGTTGTATTCTTTTGCTTTTAGAAAGTTAAGAGGTATGAAGGGCAGAATTGTGCCATCCAGAATTATGTAGATGTCTACTCCCAATACCTGTAACCTGTGAATATATCAGATTACATGGCAAGGGAAATTAAGTTTGCTAATCAGCTGACCTTAAAATAAGAACATCCTTACCATTGGAGCAAGGAGCACATGTGGGAGGCAGAGAAGGAATAGCCAAGAGATAACTGCATGGGAAGGATTTGGCTTAACAGTACTACCATAAAGATGGAGGGATGGGGCTGTGAGCCTAGCAATGTGGCAGTTTCTAAGCTGGAAAGGGAAGGAAATGGATTCTGCCCTAGAGGCCCCAGAAAGAAACTCAACACTACTGACACCTTGATTTTCACCTAAGGAGCCCATTTCCAACGTCTGATGTTTAGAATTGTGAAGTAAGAAGTTTGTAGGTTTTTTAAAAAAATTTTTATTAGTTTTTAAATTAAAAAAAATTTTTTTTTGTAGTTGTAGATGGACAGAATGCCTTTGTTTTCTTTTTTATGTGATGCTAAGGATTGAACCCAGTGCCTCACACATGCTAGACTAGCGCTCTGCCACTGAGCTACAGCACCAGCCAAGTTTGAGGTAGTTTGTCACATCAGTGATAGGAAACTAATATAGAAGACCAACCTACAGATTATAAAGTGTTAAAACTAAAACTATCAAGAAAACAATTATCACTGGGGCTGGGATTGTGGCTCAGCGGTAGAGCGCTCGCCTAGCACTTGTGAGGCCCTGGGTTCAAACCTCAGCACCACATAAAAATAAAATAAAGATATTATGTCCATCTACAACTAAAACACAATAAGCATTTTTTAAAAAAGAAAACAATTATCACAAAAATTAGTAAATTGGTTACATGTTTGAGAGAGGGGAAGGAGTCATCTGCAACAGCTACACTGGGGCTTCTAGGTATTGAATAGAATATTTTTCACTTCTTTGAATGCATATATGTTTCAATGCAGTCTTTTATATTTATGAAGTTAAAATGCATTGCTTTTATAACTCAAAAGTTTTTTTAAATTGGTATAATTTTACATGTTTATGAGGTATAGTATGATAATTCAATACATGATACAAAGTGGGAAAAGAGATTTAGGAATAAAACATTCAATTTTTTTTTTTTAGCTGAAAAGGATGAAATTTGTTTTTCCTCTTTAATCACATTTCTTTGGCTATAAAATTATTCCCTCTGAGAGACTATGATAATACATATCCTTTACAAACTATTATTTTGTGGTATTTTCCATAAGATGATCCATCTACCCAAGTTATTAATTCTGTCTGTTCATTTATGATTTTATAGCATATTAAAAGATAACTCATTTAAGGGTTGGGGTTGTGGCTCAGTGGTAAAGTGCTTGCCTAGTATGTGTGAGGCACTGGATTTGATCCTCAGTACCACATAAAAATAAATGAGTAAAATAAAAAATTGTGTCAATCTACAATTTAAAATTTTTTTTAAAAAAAGATTACTCATTTAAAACAAGAAACTACTTGCCAAAAACATGAGAGAGAACCTTTTAAAATTATGATTTTAAAAGTAGACCAATTAGCCAGGCACAATGGCATACTGTGATCCCAGCTAACAGTTGGGTGGGTGGCAAGTTCAAGACCATCCTGAGCAGTTTAGTGAGTCCCTATCTCAGAATAAGAAGGACTTAGGATATAGCTCAATGGTAGAACTCTTGCCTAGTATCCATGAGGTCTTAAGTTCCATTGCTAATACCACAGGCTCAAAAAAAGTAGACATATTATGTTTTAAATTCTCTAATCACTTAAAAAAAATAAGGAATAGTTGTTTATTGACATGCATTTAAACTTAGTATATGTCTAGCTATTGTTTTTTTTCCCCCCTCATTAGTTTGGAGACAAAACTGGACTTTTAAATAATTTAGGTTTCTAATACAAATATTAAGCTTTTTCTGCTTAGCTAAGGTAACTACCTCTGCTTAATTTTAATTTGTTGCCTGAAATTATCTTTACTGGATTCAGCTTAAATATTTAAGGAACAGTTTGTGATTGAGATTAATAATTTTTTTCTTCAACTTTTAAAAGTATACTAATATAATTTAAATAGGAATTGATAAAAATTGTACTTCATATTAAAGAAGTTATTCATGGTGATTTTGGGGGAAATTTTTAGTCTGAAGTACTCAAAGGTTACTATTACCTGGGCTTTAATTTTGTCCAAGTGAATATAGCAAGATGAGGCATTTTGGCAAAATAATGATCTCTTTCCCAACTTCTGTTACTATCATAAGGCAGGCAGGCATAGTCCTTAGGGAATGTGTGAGTCTTGGGACATGTTGGTCTCAGAAAACAAGGCAAAAAAAGCCTATAGACAGGGCTGGGGCTGTAGCTCAATGGTAGAGCATTTGCTTAGCATATGCAAGGCACTGGGCTCAATCCTTAGCACCACATAAAAATAAATAAAATAAAGGCATTCTGTCCATCTACAACTACAAACAAACAAAAAGACAGTTATCTTAAACTTGTGAGTTCACAGAATTAGCTCTGTCCCAGATGGAAAGCTTGATTTCAGTTCTTTTAGAAGTTGTTTCTATTAGTTTGGTGTTAACTGCCATTCATTGTAACCTTGCAGCTTGACCTGAGCTTTAAAGAATCGGAGAGCCATGAATTATCAAAGAACATAATCCTCATAAAAGTACTTGAATAGCCAAGGAAAGGGTGAACAAGGAAAACATCCAAAATGAGTTAACTTCAGTGAAGTAGAACTCCTGGAAGAGATTTGTGACAAGTTTAAGAAGCAAAACAAAACTATCTTGAGATTCTCCTGAGAAACAAAGTGGCATGCTTCTAATTATACCATAAAAGAACTGAAACAAGAAGGGATGAGGGAAAACTTTTCTATAATTTGTGGAGAGAATGATTTTTGTTAAATTCAAATTCATAATCTAGAAGAGTAATCAATCTAATGTATGAAATATGATATGTCAAGAGCTTTGTAATGTTGTGAACAACCAATAAAATAAATAAATAAATAAATAAAAAGAAAAAAAAAGAGTAATTAGAAGTGTATATATCAAAATAGAAAGAAGTAGAAAGAACCATTGTAGGAGATGCATCCACTAAAGATAAAATAGACAAATCTGGTTTGGAAAGAAGGATTAAATGAGTTCACTGCATTTCAGACTAAGTGTTGAAGGTGGTATGCAGGCATAACAAGATGCTTACAAAAGAAAGGTAATAAGATATGCACTGAACTTTTTTATAGGACATTAGAAACTAGAAAGTAGTTAAATAGCATCTACAGATTACTAAGAAAAGAACTGTGTCATTATATAGCCAAAATATCATTTATTTGTTACGGTTAAAACAAGGTATTTGTATATGTGCAGGTATTCAGAGGATATATTAGCCAAGTCTTCCATCTAGAGAATGTTCTCATTTAAGGATTTTCCCAAATGATTCCCAACAGAGACTTAAGATTTCCTCTTGGCTTCTTGGCTGGGCTCAGTGGTAGATTGCTTGCCTAGCCATGTTCAGGGGCCTGAGTTCTATCCCCAACACCACCAAAAAAAAAAAAAAGGGGCAATGGAGGGGGCAGGGAGAAAACTATTTTTCTGATTTCCTACAGAAAGAAAAAAACAGTAATAAGCAAATGAATCTCACAGTATACTGAATTAAATCTGAATGGATAATGACTATAGCAACATAGTCCTTTATTCTTTGCATTTCCTATTAAGTTTGCCACTGATCCAGAAGCTTGATTAGACACAGGTTCTGTCCCTTGGGAAAACCTTGGATACTTCTCTTCATCTATTTGGCTCACTGATAAAGTCATGTAGGGAATGCAGGATAAATATTTGGTTTTTCTCCTTATTTTATCAGTGTACAGGATAATGGATTGCTGTTCTGTCATCTTTTTTGAGGTGTGTTGTTATAAACTCGTGTAGTTTGATATTTGTGATGGATTTCAATTCATTGCAATTATTTTTATTAAAGTTCAAATTGTCTCACCTTTGGGCAGTGGGAGCCGTAAATTACAGAGTCCTTTTGACAAACCCTGATAATTTGGGGTAAAGAAAAGGGTAGTATTTTTGTTTTGTTTTGTTTTCCTGTTCTAAAAACCTGGCTGTGGGAAGGTGAGTTTTAGAGATCCAATTGTTTCTTAGGCTCTTAGGAATTTAGTGATATAATCTTTAATATATAGGAGATGCCTTAGTATTTGCTTTATTTGCAATGAATAGTGGTTTTATTTTTTAGTGTATATGGAAACTCAAAAAGAAATCAACATTTCCCAGCAATAGATTCAAAGGTGTGTATTTAAACGGTTTACTGAGTCAGTTGATGTTTTAACTTTATGTCGAACCAGTCTTCACAATAGGCACACTGGAGAATTTAAATAATTACAAAGCCTGCATATTAGTTTAACATTTCAGTAAAAATTTATTGAAAAAATAACTTTTCTTTTAGACCTGTCACGAAACCGCCTCTCAGAAATTCCTATAGAAGCATGTCACTTTGTTTCTCTTGAAAATCTCAACTTATATCAAAATTGTATTCGGTATATCCCAGAGGCGATTCTAAACCTGCAGGCCCTAACATTCTTAAATATTAGGTAAGCATATTGTTTCTTTTTTTGTTTGTTTGTTTAACTTGGTTTTATAAGGTCTTTCTAATTTTCTCATCTCTTTCACTAAATTCTTTACAGATATTTACAGTATCTGTTTGTATTGGCAGTTTCTGTACATGTTCTTAGGATAAATCAACAGTATATCCTGTGTTCTTCTAGTGTCTCTGCGTATCTTTGGCTTTACAATCATTAACACACCCTACTAGCCATTAGTCTAACAGGCTTGTAGCAGTGGTTCTCCAATTACATTTTTAAAGTAGCTTCCTCAAACAAAAATAGTAGGTCTGAAATTCCTTCACTTGGTTCTTGTGACCATGAATTTTTGTGTATTAACTTTTGAATGTGTAAATGCATTTATTCAACTCATTTCTATTTCTTTACATCTTAACAATGACTTTTTTTAAAAAAAAAATTCAATATAAAACAACTGAAAACATATAAATGTAAAGAAGCACAAAGGAAATTCAACAAAATATTGTATCTTAAGTTATATAATTATATTTGATCTTCGCTTTCTGTTTTTCCAGGATTTAGTCAATTTTTAAAATGTGTTTTCTTTCCTCTTATCATAAAATACCCTTTGAAAATATTTTTATAGATAATCATCTTGTTGCATAGTTTATCTGCTTTTAAAAGTCCATTTTCCTCCCAGATATTTAGTTTCTCCCAGTTTTTTACCACAATAAAAGTAACACTACTAGAGAAGTTTGTATGTAAATTTTATTTTTCTCTTTCCTTAAGATAAGTGTCTAAGAGTGGAATTATTATTGGATTAAAAAGTTTTAGTGCTGGGCATGGTGGTGCATGCCTGTAATCCCAGCAGTTCAGGAGCCTAAAGCAGAAGAATCATGAGTTCAAAGCCAGCCTCAGCAACTTAATGAGGCCCTAACCAACTCAGCGAGACCCTGTCTCTAAATAAAATACAAAAAAGGGCTGAGGTTGTGGCCCATGGTTAAGCACCCCTGGGTCCAATCTCCAGTTAAAAAAAAAAAAAAAAAACATTTTCAAGCCTCATGGCCTCATGATCTACATTAGTTACATCTTGAAAATGGAGAGGGAATTGATATTAAGGATTAAGAAGTTAAATTTACATATGTGTTTTGTTATTTTACTTTAAGATACAATTTTTCTGTTTTTGTATAAATAAAGATTCCTTTCCTATAATTTATTTGGTATATCATATGAAATCACAGTCTATCACTTGTTTTCCATAGAGCAATATTTGAATCATTTTTGTACATTTGGTTTTAATATTGTAATGATGAGTGAAGTAGAATACAAATAATTTTGTTTCTGTATCTTCGGGAGGAAAAAGAAAGGATGATCTTATGTAAATATTACTTTAATAAAATTATAATGTCCTGGTCATATAGCATTCATTCTTTATAAAAGAGTTTTATTGTGTAAGAGCCCTGTAAAATAGTTAGGAAAATATTAAATCTTTAATTATCCATGAGGACTCTTCATAAGATACAGTTATAAGTTCAGTGCTGTGCCTAAAATTACAAAGATGACATCTGGCAAAATGAAAGCTAGAACTGAAATCTAATATCCTGTTTGTTCCCTGTAAGACTTATATTTGAGTCTAGAATAAGAAAGATGGAATTTTTTTCCTCAGTGGTAGGCTCTGACTCCTTTTTTTCTACTTACCCATTTAGTCGGAACCAACTGTCAACATTGCCAGTACACTTGTGTAATTTACCATTGAAAGTTTTAATTGCTAGTAATAACAAATTGGTATCACTTCCAGAAGAAATTGGACATCTCAGACATTTGACAGAACTTGTAAGTTAATATTTCATTTTTTGCTCATCCAGTGTGTCTTTGTAGTCATATTATATTCTTATACGTGGTAAAGATCTACTATTAATATGTATTTTCAGCTATTTTCCACTTTGGTATTGAAGCTTGGCTGAATGAGTAGTAACTCAACTTCTTGACATTGAATTAAAAAAGAACTGAAAGTATAAGTCAAATAGGCCCACACAAAATGGGAAAATGTCTTTAGAATTATGTTCTAACCAGTGTTAAATGATTTGTTATTAAATTTTTGAAATATAAGGTAATAATGCATTTGGTTTTTCAAATTAAGTTTTATTAATACAATCAATATTCTAATTTTCTGTTAGCCCCTTTATGGGAGTGGGCACTTCAAAAGTCAGCCCCCCCACACACACACACATACTATCTCAAACTCTACAGTATATTTTACTGCCCTATATTTTTTCCATATTTTTTATAGATGCATTATATTTATACATAATGTTGGGCTTTGTTGTTGCCTCATATTTTCTAAGACTTTTACTTGAACTTTACCTACCCTCCTTGTAAATTATAAGAAAGCATCTCTTGTGTATTTATGTTCAACTACAAGAATGAGACTTTTCTTGGGCTGGAGTTGTGGCTCAGTGGTAGAACGCTCGCCTAGCATGCATGACACACTGAATTCGATCCTCAGCATCACATAATGTAAAATAAAGACATTGTGTCTACCTATAACTAAAAAATAAATAAATAAATAAATAAAAAGAATAAGACTTTTCTCATTTTGGAGTAATTATACCACAATAATACTATAAGCTGGTACTAAAATTTTCTTCATTTTATAGCTGAGGAAACTAGCACTCAGGTTAGTAACTTGTTCAAGGTTACATAACAAAAGTAGAATTTGAAACCATTCCTAACTTAACCCTAAAGCCCACCATGTTTAATATTTCTGAAATGGTTCAATACAAACATGTTCACTGGGATTTAGGTGTATTGTTCCATGCTGGTTTATTAACAAAGAGAGTTATTGTAAACAAAAAAAATACACGCAACATAAATCTAATTAGACAGATTAGATCACTCTTTTTCAGGTGGATTTGTCAATCCTAAATACTCCAAAGATAGAGAGGTTTCAGAAGCTGATTTTAGTTTTCTACAAAAAAAGGTTATTTGATACTTTGAGTCCTAAGAATTAGTAACCCTAAAGCCCCTGACTCCCAATTGATGTTTGTTTTGCAACATCCATGTTGCCTCTTTCTTTTTTCCTCTTCATTTAAAAATGGAACTAAACTTCTGTCTTTTGGAATATATATATTCTACATATACACATATATATTCATATTCCCTCCTTAGGGATATGTTATGTATTGCTATAAACTTTTGGCTCAGGCCCAGTTTTCTTGACACTTGTTGCCTATAGCATTAGATTTAAAAGTCTAGCTTCGGATTCTACTTTAGTCATTAATTCATAGGAAAAGTGAAAATTGCATTGTTTTCTCTAAGAGTATTTTGGGGACATTAACAAATAATGTTTGAGCTTAATGAAGTTTTGGGTAAATCTGATTTTCTTTCTTTTTTTCTTTCCTTTCTTCCTCCCTTCCCTTCCTTTCTTTCATTCCTGTCCTTCCCATCTTTCCCTTCCTTTCTCTTTCTCTTTCTCTTTTTTTGAACCAGGGATTGAATCCAGAGGTGCTTTACCTCTGAGCCATATCCCAGCCCTTTTTATTTTGAGACAGGGTCTTGCTTAGGACCTTGCTATAAGTTTCTGAGGCTGGTCTCAAACTTGTGATCCTCTTGTCTCAGCCTCTGAGTTGCTGGGATTACAATAGTGAGCTACCAAGCCCGGCAGTAGTCTGATTCTCTAAACAGTAAATGTATTATTTTCTTTTCCTTATATATTGGAAGAATTTTAAGTGATAATGTGCAGCTTGGAGCTTTTTATCAACCTAGATAGTTTCTTGCTATAATACATGATTATGGGTTAACGAATTATTCTGGCTGATCTCAGAATTATGAAATTCTGAATTTATTAATCTTAGAACCTATGGGTAGTCTCTTTTCAGAACCATTGTAATAAAACTGTTACCAAAATACTAGAATGCCTGTAATCCCACTACTCAGGAGGGAAGGACTGTAATTTTGAGGCCAGTCTTGGCAATTTAGTGAGATTAGACCCTGATGTATCAAAACAAAAATATATATATATAAAAGACTTGGTGGCTGGGATTGTAGCCCAGTGATAGAGCTCTCGCCTAGCACGTGTGAGGCCCTGGGTTCAATCCTCAGTACCATATAAAAATAAATAAACAAAATAAAGATACTGTGTCTAACTACAACTAAAAAATAATTGTTTTTAAAAAAAGGACTTGGGATGTAAGTTAGTGGTAAAGTGTCCCTGGATTCAATCTTTATTATCACAAAAAAATAAAAAGAAGCCTACCTAACATGTATTGGAATTGGGTTGATCGTATGCTAATAAAACAACTTGTTTTTCCATAACCTTTGAGTTATGTGTATTTCATTTTTATCCACATCCAATTTGATAATTTGAAATCTTCTGTGTATTTTTACATTTTCAAAGAGTTGAAACTGATGTTTTGAAAATGGAGTTTTTTCTTTCAAATAATTTTATCATTTAATTTTTTATTTTAATTTATTAGAATAATATATAATAAAATAGTTATTTTTATACTTTTTTTATATTTACCTTTTCATCAGTGTTTTCATTTGATCTGATATCCTAGCCCTTCTAGTCATATTTTAAGTAATCTAATTAACTATATTCTTGAGAAATATTTATGGCTCATAAGTTTTTAAAATTAAATGTGAGCACAAATTATGGAATTATTCTTTAACAGAGAATCATAATTTTTTTTATAACTGAGAAGAACCCTAGGTATTATTTTATCTAATCTCATTGTAGAGATAGTTTAAAACAGGCAAGTTTACTATTAGAACAATGATTACTTTGTTCCCTTTTGAAATAGGATGTGAGCTGCAATGAAATTCAAACTATACCTTCCCAGATTGGTAATCTGGAGGCCTTGAGAGACCTTAATGTGAGAAGAAATCACTTAGTACGTTTGCCTGAAGGTAAGAAACTGTGAAACAATTGTTTTATTATTATTCATCTTTTTATTTTTAAGATCTTGATGGGCTGGAGATATAGCTCAGTTGGTAGAGAGCTTGCCTCACATGCACAAGGCCCTGGGTTCAGTCCCCAGGAAAACACACACACACACACACACACACACACACACACACGTGTGCGCGCATGATCTCTGAATGATGGGCACAAGACAACTAAAAGATGTCCTTCAGCAAAACAGAGTAAACTAAGAAAAGGAAGATCTGAAATCCAAAGAGTATTCAACCCAGAAGAAAATAGGCAGGGGTAGCACCACTTAGAGAACCACCAGCTCAGGTAAGAAGAGAGAAAAAGGTCTTAGTGGGGAAGATATACAGGAAAAAAAAGTGATAGAAAAATCTGATGCATTTGACAAAGAAGGCTGCTGGATAAAAAGGTGGAATTAGCCATAGATACATCTTTAAAAAATTAAACAAATTTTTTTTTTAATAATCATTTTTATTAACTCTAGAAAACAAGAACAAAATATACAAGAAAGAAAATGAAGGCTGGGGACATAGCTCAGTTGGTAGAGTGCTTGTCTCACATGCACAAGGCCCTGGGTTAAATCCCTTGCACCACCAAAAAAAAGAAAGAAAGAAAGAAAGGAAATGAAATCAGAGCATATCACTTAAACTGGAAGGAATAATATTTATATATTATAGTAATATAAATCCGAATAAACATTTTTTTAAATTTTTATTTTTTAGTTTTAGGTGGAAACAATATCTTTGTTTTACATTTATGTAGTCCTGAGGATCGAACCCACTGCCTCATGCATGCTAGGTGAGCACTCTACCACTGAACCATAACCCCAGCCCCTGAATAAACACTTTTAATCAAAAGTGGTAACAAGATGATACTGGAAAGACAGAAGGAGGAAAATAAAGGTTATGATATGGTGATACTATAAGAAAATAAAAACCTGATTTATCATAACAGAAGTTGACATAGGTGTTAAAGTTGACAAACCAGCATTAGCTTAAAGTGTACTATTTAGAATATGTCAGCAAGTCAGGTGCAACAGTTCAACCTGTAATCCCAGCAGCTTGGGAGGCTGAGGCAGGAGAATCTCAAGTTCAAAGTCAGCCTCAGCAAAATAGCAAGGCCCTAAGCAACTCAGCAAGACCCTTGTTTCTAAATAAAATGTTAAAAAAGGGGGGGCTAGGGATGTGGCTTAGTGGTTAAGTACCCCTGATTCAATCACTGATCCACCCACCCCCCCCCAAAAAAAAGTGAGCAAACAACAGTGGAAAAGTCAAATAGGTTTAATGAAGGTAGATGCTCTGGCCATGGAAACTAGAGTGTGGGGAGTTTTAAGGAATGCCACTATATAAGTGTTTAAATATTTTTTGAATATTGTAATAGTTTATTTAGTAAAAATTAAAATTAATTTAATTTTAAATCAAAACATCATCCCTACTCCCCTTGATTGATAATTTATTAGAGTATAGATTCTAGGCTATTTGCTCTTAGGACTTTTAAGCCTTTTTTGTTTTGTTTTTTTTGTTTTGTTTTTTTTAGCCTCCAGTGTTAAAAATTGATTTTTGAAAGTACTTCTAATTCTAATTCCAATCCTTTGTGACCAAATATTTCTCTCTGAAAGATATTAAGATCTTCCCCCCCCCCTGCTCTGAACTTTTTGATGATGTGCCATAGTATGAGTTGTTTTCACTCACCATGCTAGATACTTGAGGTACTCTAGGCCTTATTTTGAAAAATTTGCTTCTTTCTCTTTTTGGTAATTTTCTCTCTTTTGGTGTCTGTTCATTTTTTTGGAATTGAATGTTAGACCTCTTTGATTGCGCCTTTGATTTTTCTTGTCTTTTTCATTGTTCCCTTTTTTGTCCTTTTGTGTTACCCTGTAAAATAGTTCCAACCATTCCTAGATTTGGGGGATGTTGGGGGCAGGGGACACAGCGATTGAATACAATGGTGCTCTATTCACTGTGCTACATCCCGAGCCCTTTTTTAATTTTTTTATTTTGAGGCAGGGTCTTGCTAATTTGCCCAGATTAGCCTCAAACTTGATCCTCTTGCCTTAGCCTCCTGAGTAGTTTAGATTATAGGTGTGTGCCACTGTACCTGGCCTATTCTTGGATATTTGCTTTCAGAAATTTATTCTGAATTTTTAATTTCTGACATATTTTTCATTTCTAACAAGTCTTGTTATTGTGATTTTTCTCCCCGCCAAAAAATCTCTTTTGTGTTTTTGTGGTTCAATATTCTCACTCTCTGAAATTAAGGATATTAATTCTAAATTTTCAAAATTTTCTTTTGCTTCCTCTATAATTACTTGTTTCTTTGAAGTTCCTTTTTTTGGTGGGTTAGTTGGTTTTGATTTCTTTCTTACGTGTCATTGGCTTCTCTAAATGTCTGTGGATCATATGTTGTCTATGTACAGCCAACTAAAAGTGCTGATTCTATGAGGCGTAAACTGCAGAAGGGTAATTAAGCAGCAAGCTGGGTGTTTTTATTAGGGGGAATGCCTTGACTGTGTCTAAAGGCCTTTTATAAGGCACTGTATAGCTTCTTTAGAGAAAGATGTTCTATTTCTTGTATATTAGTGTATGTATTTCTATCTACTGGCCTACAAGAGTTGGGGATAGAGTGGGGTGGGGTGGCATGTGCTATGGAATTGCATTGATTGTGTAGTCTTTCACTCCTCCGTTTTCAGTTGGCATCTCATCTGATTTCCCATTGTACCTGAGGTCCCTGAGTTCAGAGCTTTGATACAATTTCACTAGAGAATTAACTGGCTGACTTCTGTAGGATTGGAAAAGAGTAGTGCTCCAACTGTGTGAGGTGGAACTGGGGACCTAGGCATCTGATTACGTTTTTATATAGACTTGTCATCTACTCCTTTTGTTTTTCTCACCTTTTTTTGATATCAGGGCCTCCAGTTTCTAGGAATTTCTGTAATTCTGTATCAGGTCAAACTGCTTGATTTTTATTAGTATTCCTACCTATAGATAACTAGATTTTATTTTACATCACTTTGCTTTATCAGTTAGTCACCAAGAATGGAGGTAAATACCTAAGTTAAATCCATTGTTATTTAATTAAAAGTGCTTGTAAAAAATTATGTAGACTTAAAATATCATTAATTGTTCATTTCCATTTTATCTTTTTGCAGAGCTGGCAGAGTTACCTTTGATACGGTTAGACTTCTCATGCAATAAAATTATAGCAATCCCTGTTTGTTATCGGAATCTTAGGCACCTACAAGTGATCACCCTAGATAACAATCCACTGCAGTCACCTCCTGCACAGGTAAACCTTAGTTGAAATATGTTATATACATGTTTTGACAAAATAATTAAATTTATATGCATTTATCTTTCTGTTATTTTCTTAAAATAAATGCATATACATATATATTCTGTAGAAACCTTGAATAAGTGGGATGGAAGATAGGTGATGTTTTCACAAATGGTTTTCCTTTCCCCAGTTTGGCATTTTTTAAGTTGAGGAATTCTAAAATTATATTCATTTATATTTATGTATATTTTAGTTGTTGATGGACACAATACCTTTATTTTATTATTTATTTTTTAACTTGGTGCTGAAGATCAAACCCAGTGTTTCATGTGTTCTAGGCAGTGTTCTGCCACTGAGCCACAACCCCAGCCCCCTAAAATTCTTTTTCTAATAAAATATGAAATTTCTCTCTCAGTTTTCTCCTAGCAAAACTTGGATATAGAGAACATAAATATTAGATACAAAAAAAAAGCTTTCCAAATTAAAGATGTATCAATGTGTTCTTTTGACCATTGTTTTTGTTTCATCTTCCTATTTTCCAAACTCTTAAGTTTCCCATCTAACTAGTTTGTTCATTTCTTTCTCAGGGACTTAAATGAAACTATTTAGTTATAAAGTAGCTTTTCACATAGATCATAGTTATCCTACAATCTATAAAAATGTTGGCCAACCCCTAGTTTTCACAGTATTTTTTTTTAACTCTGGAATTTATTGATGATTTTACACAAGCTTAAGGTACTCTTTATGGCATCTGTAAAAACGTAGTATAAAAACCTTATAAGTATAGAAGAGTTTCATCAGCTTAAAGAAGTTGTTTTGAATTGTGGGACAGGTCACAAAAAATATATATATAACTTTACTATTTTGTCATTTTAGTCTTATAGAAAGTAGGATCAAAACCACAAATGTACATAATTTTTGGATTCCTAAAATCAAAAGTTGTCAATATAATTTATTGGAGAGAAGTCTTAAAATTCCTGACTATATGTAACTTAGTGTGATAAATTTACTTGGTGCTTTAACAATGCTTATAATCATAAGTTATTTCTGCGTAACTGAAAGTTACTGGTAACCAAAAGACAAAAACCTATATTTACTAGTAAAATACCTAAAATAACAAATAATGAACCAAATAGTATAATTAGTTCTTTAACATTGTGCTACAAACTTGGTAGAAATGCCTTCTAATCCCAATTTACATTACATAAAAAGCCGGTTATGATTATAAAAAGAACATATATAATAATGTGTTCAATAATAATTTTGTCCACTTATATTTTATTTTATTTAGATATGTATAAAAGGCAAAATCCACATTTTTAAATTCCTGAACATACAAGCTGGTAAGCTTGCTCCAGATCTGCCAGATTATGATAGGAGACCCTTGGGTTTTGGCTCCTGGTAAGTATGTTCTCTTCTTTTATCATATTCCATTACACAGGGAATAAATTAAACTAGATCCTTAAATTTGCCTGAATATTTGCCTAAGAAATAACCTGCTTTAACACTTCTATTCTCAGAATTTTGTATTATAAATAAAATTGACTATTTAGATCTGACAAAGTATAGTTCTAAAGCATTATTGACATTTTATACCAGATAATTCTTTTGTTATTCTACATTATAAGACATTTAGCAGCATTCTTGGCCTCTGCCAAGTAGGTGCCAATGGCACCCTCCTAGTGTGTCTTCAGACATTACCAGTATTCTCAGGGGAGGAATACTGAATATTCTCAGACCCTAACTGGTCTGAATGACTTCTAACTAACCTTAGCTCTGCTGATAACAAGCTTTGTGACGTATGGCAAATTGTTTGAACTTTTTGAGTTTCGTTTATCCCTTAGAGAATGAAGAGGTTGGATTTGTTGACAATTGACATTTTTTAAGGATAATTTAATCTGTAAATCACTGTTACATACCACATGACTTATAAGGTTATCTGCTTGGCAGTCCCAACCATCTAGAATAATCTTAAGTACAGGAAATAATTCAGGGACCTTTAAACAAGCAAAATAAATGTCTCAGCAAAGGTACAGAAATGCTTCTGGACTTTACTTAAGAGAGAACCCGCCCTTTCTCTGTGGAACCACCATGGTGTTTGGGATCCTATATCCGTATCCCCAAAACTGGAGGGCCTCCAAGGCCCTCATCGCTACTCACTACAGTGGGACTCAGGTCTGCATGCTCTCCACTTTGGCCAAACCAACTGGACCCCTGAATTTCTCCTCAGATTTCCTACTGGCAAGGTTCTAAGCATTTGAGGATGACGATGGATTCTGTATGTTTGAGAGCAATGTCATCACCTGCTATGTGAGCAATGAGGAGCTGTAGGAAAGTACTCCAGAGGCAGCAGCCCAGATGGTACAGTAGGTGAGCTTTGCTGATAGTGACATAGTGCCCCCAGCCAGTACCTGGGTTTCCCTACCCTGAGCATCATACACCACAACAAACAGGCCACTGAGAATGCAAAGAAGGAGGTATGGTGAATTTTGGGGCTGCTGGATGTTCACTTGAAGACAAGGACTTTTCTGGTGGGCGAACAAGTAACACTGACTGATATCACAGTTGACTGCACCCCACTGTCACTCTATAAACAGGTCTTGGAGACATCTTTCCATCAGGCTTTTCCCAGTACAAATCACTGGTTCCTCACTTGCATTAACCAGCTCCAGTTCCAGGATACCTTGGGAAAGAAGAAACTGTGTGAGAAAATGGCCCAGTTTAGTTCTAAGAAGTTTGCAGAGAGACAGCCCAAAAAGAAGAGGGTTCACAGGAAGAGAAGCAAAAGCCCCAGGCCAAGCAGAAAGAGGAGAAAAAGGCAGCTGCCCCAGCTCCAGAGGAGGAGATGGATTATTGTGACCAGGCAGTGGCTGCTGAGCCCAAGGCCAAGGACCCCTTTGTTCACCTGCCTAAGAGTACCTTTGTGTGGGATGAATTTAAATGCAGATACTCCAAGGAGGACACGCTTTCTGTGGTGCTGCCATATTTTAGGGAGCACTTTGATAAGGATGGCTGTTCTTTGTGGTATACTGAGTACCACTTTCCTAAAGAGCTCACTCAGGCCATCATGAGTTGCAACTTATCACTGAAATGTTTCAGCAATTGGACAAGCTGAGGAAGAACACCTTGGCCAGTGTCATCCTCTTTGAAACCAATAATAACATCTCCATTTCTGGAGTCTGGGTCTTCTGAGGCTAGGAGCATGCCTTTCTGCTGAGTCCAGATTGGCAGGTGGACTACAAGTCATTTACGTGGCGGAAACTGGATCCTGGCAGCCAAGAGACCCAGACTTTGGTCCAAGAGTTCTTTCCTGGGAAGGGGCCTTCCAGCATGTGGGCAAAACCTTATCAGGGCAAGTTCCTCAAGTGAACATCTCTTGCCCTTGTCTAGCTGCCTGCACCTTCCCTTTAGGGAGATGGGAGGTCATTAAAGGAAACTGAATATTGAAAAAGAAAAAAAAAGAAGAACCCCCCTCAGATCTTCCTTTAGAACCTGTCAAATTTTGCTTAAGAACACAGCCCTTGGGTTGGGGTTGTGGCTCAGCAGTAGAGCACTTACCTACCTAGCACATGTAAGGCCCTGGGTTTGATCCTCAGCAACACATAAAAATAAATAAAATAAAGGTATTGGGTCCAACTACAACAAAAAAATAAATATTAAAGAACGCAGCCCTAATGATCTTACACAGTATCCTAATCTAAAACAGATTAACAAATTTCCATTTGGTTTCTAAAAGAAGATTAATTAACAAGCACAAAAATTAAGAAGAAAACAATTTTTAAAAGTAGACACATTAAAAAAAGAAACCACAGTACTGTTGATATTGGGAACTGTTAACATTGTCTTTCTCCGCAAAAGAGGGATTTTGGAGCTATACAAGAACAATATAAATATATAAGGGGAAAACCATTAACACAACAGTTTCACAAAGCTAGAAAGAAATATGAGCAGTATGAAAAGACAAGGAAAGAAAGGACCACAAACAATGCAGGTCAATTCAACATTAGAAGAGGTAATATCTGCAGCTGATGAAATGTCAGATAAAGAGTTCAGGATATACATGCTTCAATGATCTGGAGTCTAGAGGAAGACATTAGACAGCAAAATCAGACAATGAAAGATCACTTTGACAATGAATTACATAAACAAATCCAAGAAGCAAAAGATCAACCCTACAGGGAGATAGAGGATATTAAAAAAAAAAAAACCAAAAAACAGAAATCCTGGAAATGCAAGAAACAATAAACCAAATTAAAAACTCAAATGAGAGTATTACCAGCAGAGTAGAACACTTAGAAGATAGAACATCAGACAACGAAGACAAAGTTTTTCAACTTGAAAAGAACATAGACAGCTCAGCAAGAATGTTAAGAAGTCATGAGCAGAACATCCAAGAAATATGGGATAACATAAAGAGTTATTGGGATACAAGAGGGTATAGAGGTCCAAACCAAAGGAATGAGCAATCTGTTCAATGAAATAATACTAGAAAACTTCCCAGACTTAAAGAATGAAAAAAAAATCCAAATACTAGAAGCCTACAGAACGCCGAATGTATAAAATCATAAGAGATCCACACCAAGACACATAATAATGAAGAAGTCCAATATATAGAATAAGGAGAGAATCTTAAAAGCCACAAGAGAGAGGAAGCAGATTACATTTAGGGGTAAACCAGTCAGGATAATGGCTGATCTTTCAACACAGACTCTGAAAGCTAGAAGATCCTGGAACAACATATTTCAAACACTGAAAGAAAATGGGTTCCAACCAAGAATCGTGTATCCAGCGAAATTAAGCTTCAGGATTGAAGATGAAATAAAAATCTTCCACAATAAACAAAACTTAAAAGAATTTGCAGCTAGAAAACCAGCTCTTCAAAACATCCTTGGCAAAACATTACAGGAAGAGGAAATGAAAAATAACAATGAAAACCAATAGCGGGAGGTAGTATAGTAAAGGAAAAACTAATCAAAGAGGAAAAACAAATCATGTTAAGTAACATAAATAACCTAATATGGCTGGAAGTACAAATCATATCTCAATAGTAAACCTAAATGTTAATGGCTTAAATGCACCAATCAAAAGACGTAGACTAGTAGACTAGATTTAAAAAAAAGATCCCACAATATGCTGCCTACAGGAGATTCATCTGATAGGAAAAGATATACACAGACTGAAGGTGAAAGGTTGGGAAAAATCATACCACTCATATGGACCTCGGAAGCAAGCAGGGGTGTCCATACTTGTATCAAATAAAATAGACTTCAAACCAAAGTTAATCAAAATGGATAAACAAGGACACTACATACTGCTCAAGGGAACCATACACCAACAAGACTTAATGAAACTTTCTTCTCAGCAGCACATGGATCCTTCTCAAAAATACAAATGAGTAGAGATACTACCATGCATTTTATCTGATCATAATGGAATGAAATTGGAAATCAATAATAAAATAAGAAAGAAAAAATCCTACATCACATGGAGAACAAACAATATGCTGCTGAATGAACAAAGGGTTACACAAGACATCAGAGGAAATTAAAAAATTCTTAGAGGTGAATGAAAACTCAGACACAACATATCAAAATCTCTGGGACACTATGAAAGCAGTACTAAGAGGAAAATTCATTTCATGGAGCTCATTCCTTAAAAGAAGAAAAAGCCAATAAATAAATGACCTCACACTACACCTCAAAGCCTTAGAAAAAGAAGAACAAATCAGCAGCAAATACAGTAGAAGGCAAGAAATAATTAAAATCAGAGCTGAAATCAAAACAAAAGAAACAATTGAAAAAATTGTCAAAACTAAAAGTTGGTTCTTTGAAAAAATAAATAAGATTACTAGCTTACCGCATGAAAAAGTCAACATCACAACAGACACTTCAGAAATACAGAAGATAATTAGAAATTATTTTGAAACCCCATACTCTAATAAAATAGAGGATAGTGAAGGCATCAATAAATTCCTTAAGGCATATGAGCTACCCAGATTGAACTCATATGCTCATATGAGCTAAACAGACCAATATCAAGTGAGGAAATAGAAGAAGCCATCAAAAGACTACCAACCAAGAAAAGGAACGAACGGATATACAGCAGAGTTTTACAAGAACTTTAAAGAAGAACTAATATCAATACTCATCAATCTATTTCAGGAGATAGAAAAAGAGGGAGTACATCCAAATTCATTTTATGAGGCCAACATCACCCTGATTCCAAAACCAGATAAAGACACTTCAAAGAAAGAAAACTTCAGACCAATATCCCTAATGAATATAGATGCAAAAATCCTCAATAAAATTCTGGCAAATCGGATACAAAAACATATCAAAAAGATTGTGCACCATGACCAAGTGGGATTCATTCCTGGGATGCAAGGCTGGTTCAGTATATGGAAATCAATAAATGTAATTTACCACATCAATAGACTTAAAGATAAGAATCATATGATCATCTCGATAGATGCTGAAAAATGCATTCAACAAAATACAGCATCCCTTTATGTTCAAAACTCTAGAAAAATTAGGGATAATAGGAAATTACCTGAACATGGTAAAAGCTATATACACTAAGCCTCAGGCCAGCATCATTCTAAATGGAGAAAAATTGAAGGCATTCCCTTTAAAATCTGGAACAAGACAGGGATGCCCTCTCTCACCACTTCTATTCAACATAGTTCTTGAAACACTAGCCAGAGCAATTGGATGAAAGAAATTAAAGGTATAAATATAGGAAAAGAAGAACTTAAATTAGCACTATTTGCTGATGACATTATCCTATACCTAGCAGACCCAAAAAGTTCAACCAAGAAACTTCTAGAACTAGTAAATGAATTCAGCAAAGTGGCAGGATATAAAATCAATACCAGTAAATCAAAGGCATTCCTGTATATCAGTGACTAATTCTCTGAAATGGAAATGAGGACAACTACTCCATTCATAATATCCTCAAGAAAAAAAAAAAAAAAACCTAGGAATCAACCTAACAAAAGAGGTGAAAGATCTATACAATGAAAACTACAGAACTCTGAAGAAAGAAATAGAAGAAGACCTTAGAAGATGGAAGGATTTACTTTGCTCATGGATTGGTAGAATTAATATTATTAAGATGGCCATATTATCAAAAGCACTTTACAGATTCAGTGCAATTCCTATCAAAATCCCAATGATATTCCTTGCAGAAATAGAAAAATGCAATCATGAAATTCATCTGGAAAAATAAAAGACCCAGAATAGCTAAAGTAATTCTAAGCAGGAAGAGTGAAATTGGTGATATTGCGATTCCAGATTTTAAACTATGCTGTAGAGCAATAGTAACAAAAACAGCATGTTCCTGGCACCAAAACAGGCTGATAGACCAGTGGTACAGAATAAAGGACACAGAGACAAATCCACAAAATTACAACTACCTTATATTAGACAAAGGTGCTAAAAACATGCAATGGAGAAAGGATAGCGTCTTCAACAAATGGTGCTGGAGAACTGGAAATCCATGTGCAACAAAATGAAATTGAATCCCTTTCTCTCACCATACACAAAAGTCAATTCAAAATGGATCAAGGAGCTAGGAATCAGACCAAAGACTCTGTGTCTAATAGAAGATAAAGTTGGCCCTAATCTTCATCACTTGGGGGCAGGCCCCAAATTTCTTAATAAGACACCTATAGCACAAGAGTTAAAACCAAGAATCAACAAATAGGATGAATTCAAACTAAAAAGTTTTTTCTCAGCAAGAAAAATAATATGTGGGGTGAATAGGGAGCCTACAACCTGGGAACAAATTTTTACCCCTCAAACATCAGATAGAGCTCTAATCTCTAGAGTATACAAAGAACTCAAAAAGTTAAACAACAAAAAAGCAAATAACCCAATCAACAAATGGGTAAAGGACTTGAACAGAAACTTCTCAGAAGAGGATATACAATCAATCAACAAATACATGAAAAAAATGCTCACCATCTCTAGCAATCAGAGAAATGCAAATTAAAACTACTCTAAGATACCATCTCACTCCAATAAGAATGGCAGCCATTATGAAGTCAAACAACAATAAGTGCTGGCGAGGATGTGGGGTGGGGGTGGGGGGAAGGTACACTCATACATTGCTGGTAGGACTGCAAATTGGTGCAGCCAATTTGGAAAGCAGTATGGAGATTCCTTGGAAAGCTGGGAATAAAACCACCATTTGACCCAGGTATTCCCCTTCTTGGACTATACCCAAAAGTCCTAAAAAGAGCATACTACAGGGACACAGCCACATCAATGTTTATAGCAGCACAATTCACAATAGCTAGAATGTGGAACCAACCTAGGTGCCCTTCAGTAGATGAATGGATTTTTTAAAAATGGCATTTATACACAATGGAATATTACTCAGCACTAAAAAATAACAAGATCGTGGCATTTGCAGGCAAATGGATGGCATTAAGGCAGATTATGCTAAGTGAAGTTAGCCAATCCCTAAAAAACAAATGCCAAATGTCTTCTCTGATATAAGGGGGGGTGACTCAAAATGGGATAGGGAGGAAGAGCATGAGAAGAAGACTACACTAAATAGGGAAGAGAGGTGGAGGGAAAAAGAGGAGAAGGGGGGAATTGCTCGGTGGAAGGAGATGGAGGGGGAACCTCATTGTTATACAGAATACATATATGATATTGTGATGAGAAAAAGAAAAAAAAAAGTGTGTCACATTAGATTGGATAGAGAGAAAGGATGGGAGAGGAGGGGAGGAGTAGGGGGCATAGGAAGGGCAGCAGAATAGAATAGACATTATGATTGATGTATATACATTCCATATATGTATTATATGTCAAAATACATTCTGCTGTCACATATGACTAAAAACAAAATAAAAATAAATCGTATGGTTAAAAAAAACACAGTAGATGTTAAACTCTGAGAGAAAGGAGGAAAGATTTGTTGTGTAGGGGCATAAGGGGGGTTCAGAAATATTAATAATGTCCCATCATTTTTAAAAAATATTTCTTTTTTAGTTGTAGTTGGACACAATAACTTTTATTTATTTTTATGTGGTGCTGAGGATTGAACTCAGAGCCTAGCTCACATGTGCTAGACAAGCACTCTACCACTGAGCTACAGCCCCAGCCCATAATATCCCATCATTATTAAAAGTCCTGTATGTTACAGATATCCTTTAATGTCTAAGTGCCATATTTCATAATTCTAATACAGTATTTAGAATCAGTAAAGCTCTAAAAGCATAGCAATCTGACTCCACTAGGCCTATGTGCCAAGAATCCTCTATTTCAGTAATATTTTCAGTGATTACCATATTATAGAAAAGTATAAAAATTGAAGTTCATTGAGAAAATGCTAAGGCATGCTAAATATAATTTTCAGAAAAGGGAACTGTGCATTATAGATTCATAGTATAGTTTAAATTTTTATTGGAAATGATGAAAATATATTTAATGTATTAATCTCAAAAAAGGGGGTAATCTTGAGCTATTTGGAAATTTCTATATTTCTAGAGCTATGAGTTGTTTCACAATGTCCTAGAAATTATGATTTGTTGCATATATTTATAGATAGTCAGGCTTCCATGTCCATGAATTCAACCAAGTATATATTGAAAATATTAGGGGAAAAATATACCTGAAATGCATATTTACAGATTTTTTTTCTATCACTATTCCCTAAACAATACAGTCTAATAACTATTTACATGCCGTTTACATTATATTAGGTATTTTAAGTAATCCAGAGATGATTTAAAGTATATTATAGAGGATCACCAGGCATGGGGACAGTGCCTTTAGTACCAGCTACTCGGGTGGCTGAGGCAGGAGGATCATTTGAGCCCAAGAATTTGGAGTTAACCTATACAACATAGCCCGGACCCTGACTCCAAAATAAATAGATAGATAGATAGATAGATAGATAGATAGATAGATAGATAGATGATATGAAAACTCTCCACTCTATTTTAAATAAGGAATTTTTGAATTTGAACATCCCGGATTTTGGTATCCATCGGGAATATTGGAACCAATGCCCCCTGGATAACAAGGTATAGCCATGTGTGTGATACTTCATTCAACACCTCAAGCATTAGTGATTGAGATATCATTCCTTCATGTGTTCCTTATTAGAGATACAGATTAATAGACTCATATTGTGATTAGCAATTTGCTATTGTAAGGGTTGACATGCAGTCAGAGGGTTTTACTTCTGGATCCCTGTACTATTAGGGAGTTCACTTAACCTCTCTGAACTTCCATTTCTTCAGCTTGATCTTTCCACTGTTTATACTTTTAATGACATGTGTCTGAAAGTGCATTTATAATGCCCTTTTTCAATATTAGGCATAGTAATTAGACTGGAACTAATTTAGATAGTCCAGTCCTGCTAAAGAGAATCTTTATTAATTCTGTAGCTCTTTGGGTGCTCAATACAAATTAGATATTTTAGTTCTTTCAATCTTTAGATGTAACTTTCTTATTTTTGTGTAATATTTTAAAAATACATTTGTATTTTATTTTGATTTTTTTTTTTTTGAAGTGCTGGGGATCAAACACAGGGCCTTGTGCATACTAAAATAAGCACTCTACCACTGAGCTACATCCCCAGCCCACAAACATTATTTTATAAAAACTATACATTTTTTTACTCATTTTCAGATGTAAATGTTTCCAAGTCCTTTAGTAAATTGCATTATTGTGATAACCTTTGTTTTACACATTGGTACCATATTTTTTTGTTTTTGAGCTACAGGGACATGTGCTTTTTACTGATGTAATTGTAAGCAACTTTATGTCACAAACTAAATATATTTATGATGGTGTGGCATTAAATCAAAACTAAGGAAAGAATAAACTGCTGGTAAGAAAAGTTCTGCCTTTGTAATCCCACTAAAGCGATTAATTCTATATTGTGCTAGATGGTTTGTTAAAGAGACTGAACTTTCTGACAAGGTAAGCTGGAGCCTAGCAGAATTCTACCTGGCCTCCTATTTATGTGTAGGATGACCATCTTGAAAAAAACAATACATGATAGTTAAAAATATTGTTCTGCAAATCTTGAAATATACATGTTTGTTTTGGAAGCTGCAAAAAGGAATCTTTAAAGTTTGTTCTGCATATTTTATTAGAAAGCTCTTAAAATTAGACATATTGGTTGGCTTTGCTGTAATAAAACACACATAGTACCTGTCCTTAAGGTCTAGGCTCTTAAACAAGCATTAAAGCAGACAGATCATGGACATGCTCTTCATAAAACATTTTACTTAACTACCAACAATTGGGGAAATCAAGTTGAAAATTGGTATTCACTGTACTCTTTTCCAGCTTTTGTGTAGAGGTGAATTTTTTTTTTTTTTTTCAAAATATAGGGTTGGGGAAAATTTAAAGCTTTTTTTTTTTTTTTTTAGTAGAATTTTGTTTTGTTTGCTTTTTAGCTCTCTGACCTTTATGGGGGCAGGTAGAAAAATGAGAAAGATAACCAGAAGTTCCCTGTGGTTTTGAATCTTATTTTGTAATTAGTACTTATCACATTGGACAAGTAGGTCTGTAGTTAAATAATTAAAGTAATATCTTTATCAATAAATGGCAAGTTATAAAAACTGTCTTACATTCACATAGAGGTTTGTTTTGTTTTTAGTTTACATAAAGCTTTTTTATGTGAAAGGCAAGTAAGTAGAAATGGTTTATCCTTATTTTACAAAAATTAACTTTTAGCTAATAGTTGGTAAGTAGTACCAAATTATTATTTTACGGGTCTGTAAATTGCAAGTACATCACTTATTAAATATATACAAATATAAAGAATTGAGCTAGGGTTGTGGCTCAGTAGTAGAGTGCTTGCTTAGCATGTGTGAGGCACTGGGTTCAATTCTTAGCACTGCATATGAATAAATAAAATAAAGGTCCACTAAAAACATTACAAAAAAAGAATAAAAGGAATATAAAATTTAGTACTAGAAGAACACTATTTTAAAATTGTACTATTGAAAGTTGCTTTTCAACTTAGGCAGACTAATTAGATAAAAATACTTTTAAAAATACAATTTATCATATTGTAGATTTCTAATTAAGCTAAATTTTAAAAAGCATTTAAGAAGAAGCAAAAACTAAAACTAAAATTTTCTAAAAGATATGAAAGAATATCTTTATGACTTGTAGACAATAATTTATTTAGGCACAGAAAACAATAATCATTAAAGGAAGAAATGATGTTAGATTTCATCAATTAAAAGCATCTACTTGTGAAAAGAAAACATTCAAAAAGTGAATAGGCACATCATAGACTAAGACAAAATATTTATAAAACAGATATGTGATAACCAACTTGCGTCCAAATATATAAAGGGTACCCACAACTTAATGATAAAGAGACAATTCGGTTAAAAATTAGACAAGATTTGAGGAGACACTTCACAAAGAGAGATATATAAATGACCAGTAAGTACAGCACACACATTGTTAGTCATCATAAAAATGCAAAGTAAGTTGATAGATATTAGGACACCAGAATGGCCAAAATTTAACAAGAAAAAATACTGACAATACCAAATGATGATTAGGATGTGAAGCAACCAGAGTTCTCATACATTGCTTACAGACATGCAAAGATGGCAAAATAGGTTAGCAGTTTTGTGGGTTTATTTATAACAGCTCTTTTGAGGCATAAAATTTACTGGTTTTAAGTTTGCAGTTCAGTGAGTTTTGGTAAATGTGTACAGTTATGAAAATAGTAGAACAACCAAAATATATAACATTTCCATTACCTTCATGTCCTGTTACACATGCTCCAGGTAACTGTGCGTCTGTTTTCAGACAATATAGTTTTACCTTTTCTAGAATATCATAGAAATGCAGTCATTTCAGTTAAAAATTAGACAATTAAGTATGTAACATTTTGTGTCTGGCTTTTTTTTTTTTCCTCACCAGAATACTTTTGGGATTCATTAACGTTGTATTTTAAAAATTGGCAAAAGATTTGAACAGACATTTAACAAAAGAATATAAATAAATGATCAGTAAACATACCATATTAACATACTCAGTATCACGAGTCATCAGACAAATAAAAATTAAAATCTTGATAATACATGTATTAGCAATTGGAACACAAATGCATTGCTGGTGGGAATTAAAAATGGTACAGCTACATTCAAAAACAGGCAACTTTTTTAAA
The DNA here is from genome assembly GCF_052094955.1 of Ictidomys tridecemlineatus. NCBI lineage: Eukaryota > Metazoa > Chordata > Mammalia > Rodentia > Sciuridae > Ictidomys > Ictidomys tridecemlineatus. The sequence goes on along the minus strand of NC_135479.1, from coordinate 140,393,419 downwards.
AAAAATTAATGCTATAATTCCCATATAAAACATTTATTTTACTTCAGTGTAATTTATCCAATATAATGATGAAGTAATTGTTTACTAAAGTTCAGGGTACCTTTTGAAATTTTTTTCCCCAAGCATTGGGGATTGAACCCATTGCCCTGCACTTGCTAGCTTCGTCACCAGCCTCCACCCACATCTGCTTGTCTGTCTGTCTGTCTGTCTGTTTGTCTCTCTCTCTCTCTCTCTCTCTCTCTCTCTCTCTCTCTCTCTCTCTCTCTCTTTCTTTCTTTCTTTCTTTTTTTCAGATAAGTTTCTCAGTCTGGCCTCAAATATAAAATCCTCCTGCCTCAGCCTCTCAAGTAGCTGGCATTACAGGTGTGCGCCACTGTTTGTAGCATTGTTCATAGCTTATTTGTAGCACTTTTTCTTACAGCAGAAAACTAGGAAATAACTAAAATGTCTACCAATAGGAAATAGATTTTTCTAAGTTCTAGAATAAGTAAGACTAATTATATTGCTTTTCTATTGCCACTATAACAAATTACCATAAACTTAGGGGTGTAAACAGCACATACTTTTTATCTTACGTTTTTATAGGTCAGAAGACTAACAGTCTCCTCAGACTAAATCAGGATGCTGATAGAGCTGTGATTTTTGCTGTGGGCTCTGGGTAGGATCCTTTTTCTGGCTTTTTCTAACTTCTAGAGGCTCTACTCCTTGATTCGTGGTCCTCTTACTCTGTCTTCAAGCCAACATTGCATCACACTGACCTCTTCTGCCTCCTTCCTCTTTTAAGGACCCTTGTGATTACATTGGGTTCATACTAGTAAACCAGAATAATCTCCCCATTTTAAAGTCAGCTGATTAGCTGTTTATTTCTGTCTACAACCTTAATTCCTTTTGTCACATAGGTAATATACAGTTTCCAGGGATTAAATCATGAACATCTTTAGGGACCATTATTTCACCCTTTCATACTTCTAATCTTTTTTAAGATTAAAAAAAGAGTGGTGATTGTCCCTGAGGAGTACCGAGTAGAAAGTAAGGGGAATTAATTGGGCAGTGATGTGTGGAATTTGGTGGCAAAATAGAAGTGTCTTCTGTTATGCTAGAGGGAATATACAAGGTTGTAATCATTTGTCAAATTCACACAGCTAAGATTTATATATTTCAATGTATGTAAATTTAATTTTATAAAAAGTACTATTAAAAGTAAAAACAATGAGGGGACATGGGGAATGGGAAGAGGCATAGAGGAAACATGGGATTACAGGCATGCACCACCATACCTGGCATCACAAGTTAATATTTAAAGTATCGGACTTTGCAGTAATAACTGAAGTTTCTTTTTGGTAGCCATGAAGAACTATATTCAGGTCGCCCTTATGGAGCCCTTGATTCAGGTTTCAATAGTGTGGACAGTGGTGATAAGAGATGGTCAGGGAATGAGGTAAGTGTTTCTTTATTCTGAATGTCATAACTCCTGATTAAGAGAAAATAAAATAATGAAAAGGAAATATCTAAACTGGATCCAGTTTTCTTATTACATAACAGATAAGCCAAGGCAAATATCTCACATAGCTCTACCATTCAAAAATAGTATTCTGTTTCTTTACCATCTTTTTATCATGTGTATTCTCACATGCTTGTTCCTCATTGTATCAATAGTTTCTTTTTCTGGAAAGCTGAACAGCAGTTAAGTCAGTAAAATTGAAACCTAAAATCTGAGAGTCTGGGGTAAATCTGGAGCAGAGATGGTAGAAGAAGTGCTAGAAGGTAGGAAAATAAATAGTAGTAAGGAGATGGAATCTTACTGAAGAATACCACATGCTCAGAATTACATTTTTTTTCCTGTTTTGTTCAATTACCAGTGATAATGTTTCCTGCTTTTTAAAAATTATTAAGGTGTAATATTTTAGCTATACATTTATTAAATGAACAAATGAGCTTTTGTTACCCGGACTGGTAACATAGTTTATAACATGTTTCACTGAATGCAAAGAAAATCTAATTTTGGACTGGGGTTGTGACTCAGTGGCAGAGCGCTTGCCTCGAACCTCTGAGGCACTGGGTTTGATCCTCAGCACCACATAAAAATAAATAAACAAAATAAAAATATTGTGTCCCTGTATAACTAAGAAAATTTAAAAAAAAATAAATTTTGACCTCAGCTCATTTATAACTTTTTTTTTTTTTGTACCAGGGATTGAACTTGGGGCATTAAACCATTGAGTTATATCTCCAGCCCTTTTATTTATTTGTATGTTTATTTGTTTATTTATTTATTTTTATTTGGGGGTGGGGGAGTTACCAGGGATTGAACTCAGAGACACTCGACCACTGAGCTGTATCCCTAGCCCTATATTTTATTTTATTTAGAGACACTAAATAGGGTCTCACTGAGTTGCCTAGTGCCTAACCATTGCTGAGACTGGCTTTAGAACTTGTGATTTTCCTGTCTCAGCCTCCCAAGCCACTGGGATTATAGGTGTGTGCCACCTCCTGGTCTTTATTTTTTATTTTTGACCCAGGGGCTCACTAAGTTTCTTAGGGTCTCGCTGAGTTGCTGAGGTTCATGGATCCTCCTGCCTCAGCCTCCTAAGTCCCTGGCCATAGCTACCACACCTGGCTACTTTTATTTATAATTTAGGATTGCTTGTGTATGTATATCTGGGTAGCTATGTACATAAATGTTGCTTTATCCATAGAGAGATATATGTAGATAAAGTTATATACTCATAAATACCTTTATTTCTTCTTTTTGGTAATTATAGTAAAATATATGTAACATAAAGTTTTAACCATTGGGGTGGGGGGTACTGGGATTGAACTCAGGGGCACTCAACTATTGAGCCACATCTCCAGCCCTTTTTTGTATTTTATTTAGAGAGAGGGTCTCACTGAGTTGCTTAGCACCTTGCTATTACTTAGGCTGGCTTTGAACCCACAATCCTATGCTTCAGCTCCTGAGTTGCTGGGATTACAGGCGTGCACCACTGTGCCCAGCTAAGTTTTAACCATTTTAAAGTGTACATTTCTTTTGCATTCAGTACATTCACATTGTCCTACAATAATCTTCATTGTTTTATTTCCAAAACTTTTTCACTATTTTTTCTTAAATGTAATTTTAATTAGTTTATATTGTGCTCATATAAATATGCATCCAAATTTGAAAATTTTTTTTAATGTTTCTACTACTTTTTTAAGCCTACAGATGAATTTTCAGATCTGCCTCTCCGAGTAGCAGAGATTACTAAAGAACAAAGACTACGACGAGAAAGCCAATACCAAGAGAATCGCAACAGTTTAGTAGTAACAAATGGTGGAGGTAAACATAATCTCAATGACATCTGAAATCTTTATAGTCACCTTAACTTTTTTTTTAATATGTACTATAAATAAAAAATATTCATCAGTTGTTGATGAACCTTTATTTTACTAACTTATTTATATGAAGTGCTGAGATTCAAACCCAGTGCCTCACACATGCAAGGCAAGCACTCTACCGCTGAGCTACAACTCTAGCCCCTGGTCATGTTAACTTTTTAAAGTGGTCTCTTTCACATCTATTCCTGTGGTTCATGTATCTGTAACTTCTTCACTTTTGGGGGTGGTGTGGGGAGAGGAAGTACTATCAGTTTAACCCAGAGTTGTTTAACCACTGAGCTACTTCTCCAGCCTTTTATATATTTTTTTAATTTTTAGATAGATTCTCAATAAGTTGCTTAGGGCCTCACTAAATTGCTGAGGCTGACTTTGAATTTGCCATCCTCTGCCTCAGCCTGCAGAGCCACTGGGATTACAGGCATGTGCCACCATGCCTGGCCACATCTTCTTTTAAAGTACCATTCTCCCTTAGTAAGATTTTTCTTTTTGAGCTGGGGATGTAGCTTGGTAGTTCGAGGCCCTGGGTTTAATCCCCAATACCAAAAAAAAAAAAAAAAAATCAAAACAACTCCTTTTTTTAAGGCATTATTTGATCTCTGTAAGAATTCAGCACTTTTCTTTTTCTGTATGTTTGCCTTTTCTTTCATCTAGAATAATGATTTTCAAGGACTTATGAATCCATTTTCCTTATTCTGGAATTTAAAACATTGTAGTTTTCATGGAGTGAGCAGGTTTTTTTCTGCTTTCTTGTACTTCTAAAGCAGACTTGAAATATTGTAATCATTTTATATTGTTTTAGTTTGAGTAACCACATACTGATGTTTAAATTTTGTGAATCGCATATAAAGGAAGAAATGGCTTTGATTTTCCATTATGTTGTAACAGAAGAGCTTTCATCTGTGAATGATTATTTCAATTAAGAGGTTTGCTGTTTTTCTTTTCCTCACCATTTTGATATTCTTTATTCTGGTCATTTAATATTGCATTCACATTTCAAATAGTTTCAATTTTCTTTTAAATTTTTTTCTTATATATGTTCCCTTCAGTTTATTTGATATTTAAAATAATTTAAAATAATTTTTAGTTTTTCTAATTTCTAATTAGAAAATTTTCTAATTTTCTAATTTTCTAATTTCCATTTTTCAGCCCTTAGCCATATGTGGTTATGAAGCATTTTAAATGTACTATAAATACTGAATAGAGATGTACTATAAATAAAAAATATTCATCAGATTTTGAAGACTTTCTATGAGAAAAAAATATAAAATAATAGTATCTTATGTCAGCTATTTAAAATAACATTTAGATATACCAGACAAAAGTAAAGTATTTAAATTAATGTCCCTTTATTTTTTTATTTGTTCTAATTAGTTAATCATGACAGTAGAATGCATTTTTACACACTGTACATAAATGAAGTATAACTTCTCTTTCTTCTGGTTGTACGTGATGTAGAATCATACCAAGTGTGTAATCATATACATACATAGGGTACTAATGTCTGATTCATTGAACTATCCTTACTATCCCCATACCTCCTCCCCTTTCTTCACTCCCTTCTGCCTAATCCAAAGTACCTCTATTTTTCCCTAGCCACTCCCCCTGCCTTATTATGAATTAGCTTCCACATATCAGAGAAAACGTTTGGTCTTTGCTTTTGGGGGATTGGCTTATTTCACTTAGCATGATATTCTCTAGCTCCATCCATTTACCTACAAATGCCATAATTTCATTCTTCTTTAAGGTTGAGTAATATTCCATTGTATATATAGATGAATCTTTATCCATTCATCTATTGAAAAGCATCTAGGTTGTGAATTGAGCTGCTATAAACATTGATGTGGCTGTGTCACTTAGTATGCTGATTTTAAGTCCTTTTGATATAAACTGAGGAATCTGATAGCTGAGTCAAATGGTGGTTTCATTTCAAGTTTTCTGAGGAATCTCCATACTACTTTCCAGAGTTGTTGCACCAATTTGCAGTCCCACCAGCAATGTATGAGTATGCCTTTTCCCCATATCTTTGCCAACATGTATTATTACTTGTATTCTTAATAATTGCCATTCTGACTGAAGTGGGATGAAATCTAAGTAGTTTTGATTTGCATTTCTCTAATTGCTAGAGATGTGAACAGTCTTTCATATATGTATTAACCAATTGTATTTCTTCTTGAAGTCTCTGTTCAGTTCCTTAGCTGAAGGGTTGTTTTTTTTTGGTTTTGAGTTCTTTATATATCCTGGAGATTGATACATCACTTTCCCACCCCCCCTTTTTTTAACATGGCTACTAGAAAATTTTAAATTACCTATATGGTTTACTTTCAGGGCTTCCATTCTTTTTCTCTTAGACCATGCTGGTCTAGCTAGTATGAAGAAGTGTTGTTGCTTTCTTGGGAAATGGTCATAATATAAACTATTTAATCAGACAGATTGTGTACATTGAAAGAAATGGATTTCTGGTTTCTAATTTTTTATCTTTTTAGTTATTAACAAATTTCAAGGTGCTAGGTTTGTGGCTCAGAAGTAGAGCTCTCATCTTGCACATTCGAGGCACTGGGTTCGATCCTCAGCACCACATAAAAATAAATAAATAAAATAAAGGTATTGTGTCCAGTTATAACTAAGAAAAAAATACTTTAACAACTTAAAAACTTATTTTAATACTAACTGCAGTTACAGAATATTTAGAAATAATTGACTCAGAAAAAAACTAAATTAAAAAATAGTCTTCTCCAAATTATCTATTCCCAGAAACTACAACGTTTAGATAGTCTATGGGACATCATAAAATAATGGTTGGTTGAGGTTTAATGTATTTCTGGAGAAACCATCTTAACAGCAAGGATTTTTCTTAGTGTACCCTTTTAACTAGTTGTTAAAAGTTATTAGTTTTAAGCTTAAGAATAATAGGACATTCCAAAACTTACCAGATGAAACAATTAGGTGGCTATATCTTATTTATATTCCTTTCTTTTCTCTAAAGCATCTTGAGAAAAAAATTCCTTAAGTGATTCCTTTCATTCACAAATTGCTGCAAACAAACATTGACCTCTAGTGAATAATTTTCTAAATAGGAAAATCTTTGTTCTGATCTTTTTTTTTTTTTTTTTTTAAAGTCTGACAACAGTTTCAAGAAGGGAAACAGCCAGTAACTCTCTTTCTTGCCAAGTCCGGTTTCTTCCTACCTTTTCTCTTTTTTTATAGCCTTTCACATTTTTTTGAGTTGATTATGTTAGGTTTTCTGCCTTACAGTTCCCCGAGAGATATTAAGCCCCAAACTAAAGCACTAAAAGAAGGTGCACTTTTCTATCTTTAAAAATTAATCTATTGTATTTATTCCACAAACTCAAACAGTCTTATTTAAAAAAAAAAAAAGAAGGAAGGAAAGAAATAATATAATTTAAGTAAATGTCTTTTATTGGCTGTCTTACTTGAAATATTTTTTTCTGGTGTGTGTGTGTCATATATACAGTGGAACATGATCTGGATCAAATTGACTACATTGACAGCTGTACTGCAGAGGAAGAAGAGGATGAGGTGAAACGGTCCAAGGGACTGGACTCAGAGAGCCTCAGTTCACAGTTTATGGCATATATTGAACAACGGCGAGTCTCTCATGAGGTAGTATTACTTTCCCCTAGTAAGAACAATTAAGGTAGTATAATTTTCTATCATATCAGTGATTTGTTTGTTTAGCCCTAATTATTGTATAATGTTCACTTCTGATTTTAGTCCTAAATTTTTCAGATTTATTCAGAAAATCAGACAATATTCTTAGGTAGGATTTAGGTTTGTTTTTCAAATAAGGAGACAGATTTTGTAATTTTGAAGAAGGACTAAAAGGGTTCCTAAGAGTAGCCTAAGGCCTTTGAAGAAAACACAAAGGAATGTGATGCTTTTCAATGTTTTTAGGATTTCTAGTGAGTCTTTGTTTTTTGCTTTTTTTATTGTTATTAACTGAAAAATCATAATTTGATTGATCACTAATTAAGAATTACACCACAGATTTAACTTCTGAGGCAATATACAACTTGCCCATAGAATTTTTATTATAAACTTAAAATTATTGAAGCTTTTAAATTAACAGAATATAAATTGTTTGCTATTAAAATTCTTGGGTGTCTCTTATGGTAGAGTGTTGAATTGCCTTAGAAAACAAATGAGCATTCAGCCCACTGCAGAATCTTTGCCAGTTCCCCAAGGGTCTCAAGTAGAATAGCATTCTTCAGTATATCTAGTCAGCGTAATAAAATGGCTCTATTTGGGTGGATGTGATGTCGATGTCTGGAGTTCATCGCAGGCTCTGAGCAGGGGTTATTTGGGAAACAGTTGGGGCCTTTTTGGAGAATGATGTATTTAATCACTTTTAAGTGGGGCTTGTTGTAGAGTGATATTATCATCTTTAGAAAGAATCCTTTGGTTTTCCTATTTGAAAGCTTTTGAACACAATATTTTTTGTTCAGAGGATACTCTTACACTTAAAGTTGAATAAAGTTATATAAGTCAAATCTTATAGCCCAGAGATAGCACTAGACCAGGTGATTAATGAAGTGCGTGTGATTTAGGCTATTAACATCTCTGCTGGAATAAAAGCTACTTTACAATAAAAGTAAAATTAATAATTTCACATTATACTCTTTAAAGAAAACCTTTTTCTTTTCTTGTGATCCTCTTTGATCACTGTATGGTTAATTAGGCTACAAAAGTATCTCCACTAAAACTGAAAACACTACTACACTGCTCTGAAAAAATAAGCTACCATTTCTTTAATTCATTTTATTGGTTCTTTGTAATTGGTTTTAAATTCCACCTACTTACTATATATGGTAGTTTTCAATGATTGTATATCATAAGGTTCTTTATGACTTGTTTCATAAATCTTTCTAAAATTTGATGATCTGTAAAATTATGATGAAGCAGTATTATTTTAGATGGCATAACAACCAGTGAAGATATGTCTTTTTGTATTCCTGTATACTATATTTTTAAAAGATTGCTTAAAAAATTTAAGTTTAAGAAACAAGCTATTTGAAATGTTAAAACATTTTGCTGTTATCTAATTTTATTAAAATTCTTCTCACATATATAGATCAACCCTGCCTGAACAGCATATGACATATACTTATTTTTTAAATTAGATTAATGTCACATTCATTCTTTTATGGAAATTCAATGAACCTCTCACAGTAATTTTAGATAATTGCAATATCATAAAACCAGGGTGGTAAGTCACCGATATAGCATCTTTGGAGAGATGTTTGTTTCTTAAAAAATGACGTAGTCATCCAGGCTCGATGGTGCCTGCCTATATAGTCCCAGTGACTCAGGAGGCTGAGATGAGAGGATCACAAGTTCAGTCCTAGCCTTGGGAACTTAGTAAGGCCCTCAGCAATTTAGCAAGACTCTGATAATAAAAAATAAAAAAGATTAGGGATGTAGCATCCCTGGTTAATTCCCCCACAAAGTGACAGTAATAAAATCAGAGTAATTATTTTCTTATTAGGGTTTCAGAATTGTAATTCATTCTATATGCCCTAACATTAAAGCAGTCACCTTTTAACCCTTTGGAGTAAATTACCAAAGAGGATTTTCTAGTTACGTGTAGATATATCACACGTAATTTCATGGAGGTAGAATATACTATATTGTGTTAAACTATACTGAAGTAGTTTGACATTTGATTTTTAGTTATCTTTTTTGGAGAAGTTGTTTTCTTAGTTTTCCCTTGAAGAATACCCCTTTTGATGACTTTTGGTGTTGACACAAGATTGTATTGCTTCTGTAGATTCTCATTCAACATATAATATACTGTGATAATCTTTAAACTTCTTGCCTTTGGCTTATAATTTTATTTTTCAGTGTGTGATCCAGCTTAATTTTTCTTAGTAATACTTTTTGAAAATGACCTTAAGTTCAGTTGCCACTATTTCTCTTTTAATTAATATTGTATTTTACCTTAAAGAGAATTTACTTTTTTGTTTTATTTATTTATTTATTTACTTACTTATTTATTTTAGTATTGGGGATTGAACTATTCGGGGACACTCAGCCACTGAGCCACATTTCCAGCCATATTTTGTATTTTATTTAAAGACAGGGTTTCATAAGTTGTTTAGCACCTCACTTTTGCTAAGGCTGTCTTTGAACCTGAGATTCTCTTGCCTCAGCCTCCCAAGCCACTGGGATTACAGGCATGCACCACCACGCCTGGCAGTATTTTATCTTGATATACATCAGCATCCCCAGAACTATTTGTAAAACTAAGATAAGAGACAGTTATGGTAGTGAAAAAGTAAAGAGACAATCTACCCAGTGAATTCCCTATTACTACAAATGTTCATAGAAACTTGGTTAATGTTGGGGTGGGATAGATAGAAATTTCTGTCCTGGCTGGGCACAGCTGAGGCAGGAGGATCATGAGTTCAAAGCCAGCCTCAGCAGCACTTAGCAATTCAGTGAGACCTTGTCTCTAAATAAAATATGTTTTTAAAAAGGACTGGGGTTGTGGTTCAGTAGTTAAGCACCCCTGGGTTCAATCCCATTTTTTTACCAAAAAAAAAAAAGAAAAAGATAATTTGTGTCCTGGGTAGAAGCTTGTATTATATGACCTCTAAGATTCTTTCTTATCATTCAGTAAATATTAGTGGTTTTGGTCACTATAATTTATATAATATAGCAAGTAGGAAATCTTTTTTAGATATATTGTATATTGTGAATATTTCATCAAAAATATGCAAGTACTCTAGCGCTTTCAGAAAGTTTACATTTTAAGATTCTGTTGAAATTATTTTTACTGTAATGCACAAATCCCTAAAAAGTTGAATGTGAATGGTGTAATCACTGTATTTTGGATACACGTTAAATTGATTTATTTATCCTATTTTTGATTTAGTGTTCACCAGTAAAGACAAGTGCCATTAGGGAGTTTCAAAAAACAGAAGACATGAGAAGATGTTTACATCAAAACAGGTTTGAAAAAGCAATTCTATTTACTTCTTTCTGTCTTAAAACTCAGTGATAAGAGTGAAGTAATTTTGGTTTTCCCCTAGATGCATGTATAATGAAGACCTTTAGGTATTGTATGTTTTAGAGACCATGTATTTAAAATGATGACAGTGTTCTTTTGTGCTCCTGCTATAAAAAAAAAAGGTAAAATTGATTTATTAATTCTGAAATCAGGTCACCTGAACTATAGCAGTACAAGTAATTAATTTGAAGATACTTAAGAGCTTTAAGATTGTTGTGTTGATAATGTATGGATTCATGTATAAATAGGGCTTAAAGATTTTTTTAACTTAAATTTTGACTAGATAACAGGGACAGATATAATGATACGTATTCTTATTCCTATCTTGATCAGTATGATCTTTCTACTACACTTAGTACCTATTTCTAAAATGAGCTTGATTGTTTAGAATGCTGCTTCTCATCCTTGAATTCCAAAAGCTTTCTTCCCATAAACTGTATGACAGTAGCTGAAATTTTTCCAGTAGTTGGTTCTTTCCCTCTTCTGTTTTTATGAAGTCTTTTCTTTTCCCTACTTTTTTTTTTTTTGGTGCATTATAATTTACATACTGATGGGATTTGTTGTTACATATTTGTACATGCACACAGTACACAATATAACAATATGATTTGGCCAGTGTCATGATGAAGTCTTAAAGCAGCATCCCCAACCTTTTTTTTTTTTGAAACAGGATCTCACTAAGCTGCCTTATGAGATCAGGATCTCGAATTTAGCAGTCCATCTGCCTCACTGAGTTACTGAGGCTGGTCTTTAGCAGTCCTCCTGCCTTAGCCTCCTGAGTTGCTGGGATTATAGGCTTGTGCCACCAAGCCTGGCTGATATGCCTATTTTTAAATGACTGTAAATTTACTACATAGAAACTGTTGTACATAGTTCTTTACGCTTGAGTGGTTATTAATGTTATCTCAGGGACTGTGATATATATGAATTAAAGAAAATGTAGAAAGAACAATGAAAGAAAAAAAATCTCATAACTTGGCTTAGTTAAATTTTATATGCTTTTGACATTTATCTCAGAATAGCTTTTTAGTTACTATATGTTCTTATACCAAGGGTATGGTCTTTGAGAATCCGGTTTTATGCACAGGTTTCCTATTAACATTTCCTCACCTTGGGCAGACCTAAGTTTTATCTCCCATCCCTCTCACCTTCTATGTCCATCATAGGTGAGGCTAAAGATCAGGATTTAATAGAGACCCTCAAGGTAAAAGTCAGCTGTTTTACTCAGTTACTTTATGTATTAGTTTTGTCTTGTATCTATTAAGTTTAGCAGCTTAAAACACCCATTTATTTTATCACAGTTCTATAGGATAGAATTCTAGGCTAGCTTGCATAACTTTTCTGCTTAGAATCTTTAAAGACCAAAGTCAAGGTGTTGACTGGCCTAAGCCATTTATTACTATATGGCTTACATTTAAATTTTTTGAACTGCATATGAAATCCAAATACTATATTATTTAGTCATTTGATTAAATTTCAAAGCCAACTCACTAAAGACAAAGAAAATTGCCTTTCATCATTTACTAATAAAGTACCATTTCTAGGGTCAATGGCCTTCATCAGTAGTCACCTTCCTTTGGTGAGGGGATTTTATCCTGTGTGGAGAGGATGAAATATCTTCTTCAGTTTCAGACCCCAAAAGTTCATGATCTCCTTCCTGGGATCCTATGTCTCTACCAGTTCCCAGAGAAAATTATTCCATATTATACCATACTAAATACCATTTACATACCACTAGCAGCAGGACAATCAGCAACATGGCCACAAACACCAGCAGGGTCAGCCTGAGGTGCCACATCTTGGGTGGAAGGTGGTCCCCTTAAGTTTGTGGGTGTAGGTTGCAGTGAACGGGTACATGCCCTAAATTTGTATCTGGAGACTCTGGAGAAGAATCCACTTACAAGCTTGTACATGTTGTTGACAGAATGCAATTCATGTAGTTATAGACTAAGGACCTTGTTACCTTGCTGCTATCTGTCAGGAATTGTTCTAAATATAAAGTCCACCCACATTTCTTGGTTTGTGGCCCCCTCCATGTTCAAGAAGCAATGGTGGGCTAAATCTTCTCACATTTTAAGTCTTTCTGACTTTCCTTTCTGCCCATCTCATAAACTTTTGGCTTCTTTTGCTTTAGGGACTCATGATTACATTAGGTCCACCCAGATAATCTCCCAATTTTAAGGTCAACTGATTAGTAACCTCAGTTTCTTCTGTAAAGACCCCTCTTCTGCCGCATTCTGACTAGGCACAAAATCATGAGCCACTCACACCTTATAGATTCAAACAGCAACTCTTTATTCTCCAACTGTCACCAGTACTCTACACACAGGTTCTGGGCAAAATTCATGTACTCCACCAGGCTCTGAATCCCAAATACTTTCTGAATCCCGCGAGAACTCAACAGGAACTTAAGGAGCAGGCGGGCACTTGAGGCAGCAGGATACGCCCTATTCCCAGCAGGGTACACCTTAAACCCGGAACCACCCTAAACCCAAGGAGCAGGATACTCCCTATTCCCAGCAGGATCCTCCCTAAACCCAGATCCACCCTGGTCCTTGAGCAGGGTCACCTTTCTCATGCAATGTCACTGCAAATGACCTGGGTTTAATATGGAGAGTCCTTCCTCTAAGCAACATTGGGTAGGCTACAAAGAAATTGCAATGCGTCATTCCTACTTAGCAATGGCTCTCAGCACTCTTCCATATAATTCAGCATGCTCATTGGAATAAGACATGGGGGCTGAGTCTACCTAATACTATTTAATCCAAAGTTTCTATTTTAATTCTCTTTTAGAATCTAGTATTCTTTTTTTCATGGTACCTTAGCAATGTATTTAGCAATATATTTTAAATATTACTTTCAGCATTGTAGTTGTTTCCATTGGAAGAGTCATTCAAGGTATTTAGTCAGACCTAATGCTAGAAATGAAATCCATAATAACTTCTTAATTGGATATTTCAAATCACTAAAGTCTAATGTAGTCCTTGAAAAAGAATTTCATACTTTAACTCCAGTTACCAGTTAAACTCTAAGATCAATATATATTTCATTTGTTTATATAGCAAATGTTTGTTAAATATCTACTATGTGCCAGGTACTTTTCTGGGTGTGGGGATTTATTTATGAACATCAGTCACAATTCCTTCCATGAGCTTACATTCAGTTGGAATAATGAATAAGAATCTAGAAATACGCAATCACCTCAAAATGCCTGACAACTCTCTCAGGCTCACAAGACTTGTATGGTACTTGGATAATATGTTAACAAAAAGAATCTGTCTCAGCAGTCTGACAGCTTCAAAGACGCAAAGGAATTCAGTCAGTTAACAAATTGCTACTTGCCCATTCTCATCCTGGCTCTCTGCTAGTGAACTGACAAAGAAAGTTGCTTACTTGGTTTTGTCTCTCAATTCCCTTCCTTTCCCCTCATCCACCAAGCTCTTCTCCTCTTTATATACCCCTAGCCTACCTCCTGAGGTTAGGAAAGTTTAAATAGAAAGTTTAGAAAATTGGTGAGTGTTTTATAGTTATTTGCCAAGATAGATTATGTAACTTTGAATTTGAAGCTAGCAAAAATTATCATTTTTTAATTATCAAAATATCATTTTTTAAAAAAAGACTGTTTATAATTTGAATAGCATTTTAATGTAGGAGAGATGCCAATAATGGGCTGGGTCCTGTAAAGTTTATTAATTTTTGTAAGAAGCGATATGAAAGTAAAGAATATTTGGGCTAAGCCTGGAAGTTTTTTGTCTCGAGTATATTAAAGGTTAAAAAAAAAAACTACTCACATTAAGTGATTTTACAAAGAGAACAATTCAAAATCTGCCTTATAAAGTTTGGATTTACTTAGCTCAAGTTACAAGATTTAAAGGATGAATGTTTTACCTGCATTTTTGTTTCTTATGTGCCAATATTCCATTCTTTTGGGAGACAATGCCAGTGCCACTCATTCAAATAGTATTTCTTGAGCACTACAATGATTCTGGCTCTGTTCTAGGTCCCTGATATTTTGGAGTTTTCCTTTTAGTAGATGTAGACAAATATATGTTACAAATACATGTCTGGCCTTGCTAAGTGCTATAAAGAAAAATAAAACGGACTGAAAGAGATAATAGTGTCAAGGTGACAGGAAAGTGAAAGTAATAATGTATTATTAGGTGATGCTATTTCAGCAGAAATCTGACAGTGTCATGAAGCAAGCACCATGGCTATCAAGGGTAGAAACTTCTAGTCCAGACCCTGAGGCAAGCACATACTTGGTAAATTTAAGAAACACCAAGGAGTCTGAACAAGGCAGGACAGGTTTGGGGTGGATGATGATATTTAAAGAAGTGGAGAGAATTAGGGCTTGAACAACTAGCAAAAGAAACTGAGGAGTGGTCATAAGGATAGAAGAGAGGGTTGTCTCAGAGGCTAAATGAAGAGAGTGATTTAAATAGTAAAAAAAAAAAAAAAAAAAGGCAAACTACTGATAGGTTCAGTAAGGTAAAAACTAGGACATAAATATTAGATTTGGGAATGTTTATCATTGGCAAATTTGGGAGCTAAAAGAGCAGGTCAGTGAAGTTAAAAACAGGATTCATTTTGGAGTGGGAATAAAATAAATTGATGAGATAAAATGAAGACATGGATTTTTAAAGAATTTTGGACTAGGCACAGTGGCACACACCTGTAATCCCAGCGACCCAGGAGACTGAGGCAGGAGGATCTGGAGTTCAAAACCAGTCTCAGCAAAAGCAAGGCACTAAGCAACTCAGTGAGACTCTGTCTCTAAATAAAATACAAAATAGGGCTGGGGATGTGGCTCAGTGGTCAAGTGCCCGTGAGTTCAATCCCTGATACACACATGCACACACAGGCACACACACTCTCACACACACACACACACACACACAAAAACATTGTATAACATAGTGCTAAATTTATGGTACATAAACATTCTTAGAATGGGTTTGTTTGGCTCTTTCTGTGTTTTGGTCCAGTTCATCTACACATGGTCAATAAAAGCCACAGGAAACTTTAGCAGTGAAATTAGTAATCCAAAGACAAAGGTAGCTAATTCCTGTTTTTATAAATATATAGTCATTAGAATATACTTTTATGAGTTGTGAATACATGCAGTATCTTATTTAATTTTCATAGCATCTTACTGAGGATACATAATTATCCTCATTTTTTATAAACGAGAAAGTTGAGGCTCAAGGAAGTTTAATAACTTTAAACTAATAACTGATTCATTGAATTAGGCCAAACCTTGGAGATTTGTGTAGGTTTGTGTGAATGGTAGATTATTCCCATTGCCTCTGTTATTTTATCAGAGAGTCAGCATCTCAGGCACAAGTCTAGGCAGCTAGGCAAAGCAAGATGTCCACCTGCCCAATAAGCAGGAAATTATGAGCTTATAGTCATTTATATTACCAGCTCCAGCTCCATCAGTGCTTAAGAACAGCTTCTACTGCAGTATGCTACAATACTTCTGCCACTCAACAAGTTTCATTTAAAAAAAAAAGTGTATGGGGGGGAATGTTGTGAATACCTCAAAGTTTTGGAACCAATATTTTTTAAAAAGTGAGAAAAGAACAATAATAATGTAGCTTAAGTTTTAGTTCATATATATATATATGTGTGTCTATCTATTTATATATGTATGTATGTTATGATACACACACACATATATATTTTTTGATACTGTGGATTGAACTCGGGCACTCAACTGCTGAGCCACATCCCCAGTATTTTATTTAGAGACAGGGTCTCCCTGAGTTGCTTAGCACCTCATTGCTGAGGCTGGCTTTGAACTCCAGATCCTCCTGCCTGAGCCTCCCAAGCCACTGGGATTACAGGTGTGTGCCACCATGCCTGGTAGTTCACTTATATATTTTTAAAATTCAGAAAACTGTAAGATAGACCAGTGTTGCTCAACAAAGTATACAGCACCACTCCCAAGAGGATTCTTGGAAATGTGTTTATATATTGTGGGAATTGGTTGCCAAAATGAGCTGCAGGTGATACTGGCAGGCTTTAAGGCTAAACTACCTATAATGTGCAGGGCGATATTTTACCAAAAAAAAAAAAGATCCTATTTGAAAAGTAGGAGATGCTTATATTGGAGAACGTGTTCATAGATTAAAAAAAAAAAAAAAAAAGTCATGCAACATGAAGATCATGGCAACACTGAGGAATAACAAAGCTGTAATGGCCCAACATTACCACCTGGTGATTGGTATGGAAGAACTGGGTCATTCTCAGATTCAGATATCTTCTTTACTACCATTTGCATATGCCAGGCTTCCCTGTTCATCTCCATCTTTAACTTTCACAGCCATCACAGGAGTAATGAGAACTATTAGTGCTTTGAAGATTTGTTTTTATTTCTCTGATTGCATACTTATTTCAGTGCATTTAAATCACCCTGACAGGGTAATAATTATTTCAGATTTCAGGTACTAAATGTTGGAAAGTCATTACTCCAACATTTTTAGTTTCAGGCACAAAAATGAGTTACAGAGACTTAAGACACTAAATCTGGTTCAGAAAAAGGGTAAATATCAGAGTATAATAATTAGCATTAATAACACTAAGAGGCAGATAGTACCTGTTATTTTATATGTATATCTTTTAGTTGTAGATGGACATAATACCTTTATTTTATTTTATTTTTTTAATGTGGTGCCAGGGATCGAACCCAGTGCTTCATGCGTGCTAGGCAAGCACTCCACCACTGAGCTGCAACCCCAGCCCCAGTATTTGTTGTTTTTAAGTATTAAATAGAGCTTCATCTTTTTCTTAAGAATAAAAGTCAACAGAATCTTTATTTTTGTTATTAAAATTTTTTGTCAGTTGAAAATAAGTATAGAAGTGCTTTACAAGTACAGTTCCCAGGTTTTGTAGTATTCCAGATTTCTGTTGATAAAATGGCTTTGTATATAAAAGGATCTCAATTTACATGTATCTTGTTCTGATCATAGGAGGAAAGAAGATAATAGTTGTATATGTCATAAAGAAATGATACCATTTGAAAAGTGATCCCAACTAGCTGTTTGTCAGTATCGTCTGACACTGACAGTTGTTAACTAGCTGTAGAATAATCAGTGATACCATCACATGAAATATGAGTTGGAGACATTAGTTATTTCTGTGGTTAAATTTAATGACTTAGTCTTAAGTTTACAAAATGCAGTTACTCTTTCAGTGCTACCTAAACATCTTACTGATATAACAGAAAGATACAGTAATGATAAACATTTCACTTGTCCCTTATGTGTCTGTATCAAAGAATTTTTCCTTTTCTTTTTTTTTTTTTTTTGGATCAGGGTTCCAGTTGAGCCATCTTCTCACTTATCACTATCACCAAGTCACAATCAGGTAAATATAAGCAGATTTATTTATTTATGTTTCAACTTTGATTTTTCAAAACTAAAATGGAGTACTTAAATTGCCATTAGAGTAACTAACTGTGGCAAAATGGATAGCACATTGGACTTCTAGCCAAACCTGCAGTGGCCATTAAATTGCCATTAAATTGTGCACTCTTGTACGCTGTCTTCTTGGTCAGATAACACAACATGCACATGGTATTTGCTGTTTTTCAGGCACCAGACAGAAAATGAAACTTTATCTACAGTAATAGCTTTATAGTAGGTGTAAGAAAGTGCAAAGATAGAAAAGATTAGGAATAAACACATTGAAAAAAAATGCTGGGTGACTGCAAAGTTACTTAAATTAACATTATTTGCCTGTATTGATAGGGAATCTTGATAAGTTGATTCTCATCCCCACTTGCATGTACAAAATGATACCTTTGTTGCAGCTGTCATATACAGACTTGGAACTTCATCGGAGAAAAGAACAATTAGTAGAGCGCACTAGGAGAGAAGCACAGCTTGCTGCCCTGCAATATGAGGAGGAGAAAATAAGGACTAAGCAGATTCAGAGAGATGCTGTCCTGGATTTTGTCAAGGTGAGTCATTGGAATTCATTGACTGATACTCTTAAAGTTTCTTAGAAGTGCTTATTTGTTCTGTGGAGACTGTCAGTTTTCTTTTTTTTTTTTTTAAGTATGTATTTATTTTTGGAGTTGTAGATGGACAGAATGCCTTTATTTTATCTATTTATTTTTATGTAGTGCTAAAAATCCAACCCAGTGTCTCACAAGTGCTAGGCAAGCTCTCTGAGCTACAGCCCCAGCCCTGTCAGTTTTTATTGTCTTAATTAAAACATCAATTTTTTTTCTCTTATTGTAAGGAATCTTGAGTAAATAGAGTGACTGTCTCCCCTAGTAGTGAGTAATTATAAGATAATAGAAATGATGATCTTCCTTTTTAACAATAATTGCTTCCTCTTAATTAGCACACTGCTATTGGACATATCACTTTACTATCCAGCTTTCTTTGATCTCTAGAGTCATAGTAAAGATCAGTAAGATCATAAAACTGAAAGTGCTGGGTAAACTGTAAAAGTGCCATGCAAGCATGAAATCTCATTGTCCAAACCTCTCTCCTACTTCTTCACTCTAGTAAATATACCAAAAATTTGCTACACTCACAGGCTTCATTTTTTATAAACATCTTTTTAAAATTTAATTTTTAAGAATCAAACCCAGTGCCTCACATGCTAAGCAAGCACTCTACCACTAATCTACAGCCCCAGCCCTTTATAATCATCTGTGATTCTTTCTCTTTCTTCCCCACATCCACTCAGTAACCCCAGTTAATGTTTCTTAACATTTTGTAGCCTCTGTTGTAGCCTATGAATTTTGATCATCTTATTTTATTTGTGTGATTTATCTTTTCATTCTAAAATTGCTTTGTAATTTTCTTCATAATTAATTGTAATTTTGTAAGCTTAATATATTTCTCTCTCATGTTCCTGCAAATTACACAGAGATAAGAACCATGTCTTTTTTACTTAGTTGCTATATCCCTAAAACTTAGCAGTTCTGAACCCACAGAAAAGTTCAATAGATATTTGTTAAATGAATGAATCATTCTTATCTTCTAAAAGCTTTCTTTCCTTTGTTTGATAAGTTTAACCAAAGACCACCTTTTAAAGTACTGTACTCATCTATTTTACTGTTTAACCTGATATTTTTGCTTCCCCCCCCCCAAATATAACAAGCCCATAATGATGATCTTTAGCTCTTTTCTCACCTGATTCTTCTTTATCTGAAAAGTTCCAGTGCCTAATATTTGCTGTCAAAATTAAGTCAGATAGTTGGGTGCTGAGGCACATGACTGTAATGCCAGCAGCTAGGGAGACTAAGGCAGGAGGATCACGAGTTCAAAGCCAGCCTCAGCAACTTAGCAAGGCCCTAAGCAACTCAGAGAGACGCTGTCTCCAAACAAAATATAAAAAGGACTGGGGATGTGGCTTAGTGGTTGAGAGCTCCTAGATTCAATCCCCAGTACTAAATAATAAGAAAAAGAAGAAGAAGAAGAAGTCACATTGTTTGACCAATGGCAAAAAAAATAAAATTAAATTAATATTCTTCCAAATAGAACTTTATGGAGCTCTGAAAAGTTATCCCAACTAACTGTATCATCTCTCAGTCCTTCTTTCCCTTCTATCTATCCTGAGATGTCTCTTCTTTTTAGTCCTTTTAAAACTAATCAAAATTATTTATCGGTTTATTTATTTATTTATTTTTATGTGGTGCTGAGCATTGAACCCAGTGCCTCACACGTGCCAGGCAAGCACTCTACCACCAAGCCACAACTGCAACCCTGGTTTATTTAATTTTTGTAATGGAAAAGATGAGAGTATTCATCATGTTTCACAGACAAGGAATCTGCAAGTCTAGGGAAATTAAGCCATGTAATTATATACAATTAATTCATTTTCATAGTCAGAAGGCTTTAGTCTAAAGCCTAACTTGTTCATTTATTCATTCACTGACTTGATGATAGATCCTTATAGAATGCTATTATGTACCTGTATAAGCAATAAAAAAATGTTTAATATACAAGTTATGCCCACCAGACACAGCTTAGATCTTATTAGGGGAAAACAAATATATACATAAAACAGAAAATAAGATAGCTTATAATAAAAAGTACTAGTTTTGTATCAAAGACAAAGGAGAAATTAGAAAACAAGTATCAGAATTGACCTCAGAAGGAAGTGACAAGGGACTTAGAAGAATGAATGGGTAGCCAGGAAGAAAAGAATGGATGATGGTCTAAAGATGAGTTTATTCTGTGTTGCAAGAATTTATGAATAGGTCATGAGCTAGGAATGAGCTTTATTAAGTTATACATTTAAAATAATGGCATTTGCCAGGCGTGGTGGCACATATCTGTAATAACCCCAGCTACTTGGGAGGCTGAGAGGCTGAAACAAGAGGATTGCAAATTTAAGGCCAGCCTAGGCAACTTAGTGAGACCCTGTCTCAAAATAAAAAGGGTGGGGATGTAAATCAGTTGTAAAGTGCCCCTGAATTCAATCTCTAGTACCAAAACAACAAGAGTAATAATGGCACTTAAGCAGAGTACCAGCTTGGTTCGAGTTCTTATTGAAGACCAATAGAAAAAATGAATTGGTGAGATGGTAAAGATGATGCTGATACTTCCTAAATTTACTGAATGATCACTATTTACCCCACATACTGTTTCAAGCACTTATATTAACTCCTTTGGTCCTCCCAGTAGTCT
This sequence comes from Ictidomys tridecemlineatus, assembly GCF_052094955.1. NCBI lineage: Eukaryota > Metazoa > Chordata > Mammalia > Rodentia > Sciuridae > Ictidomys > Ictidomys tridecemlineatus. The sequence continues at coordinate 140,372,365 of NC_135479.1, read as the reverse complement.
AATAAGGTAAGTACTAGGATATTCTCTTTTTATGCTCAGGGAGGATAACAATTTGCCTAAGATTAAGGTCAAATACTCTGCTAGTAAGCCACAGAGCAAGAATGCTAGTAAGCAGACTGGCTCCAGACCCTACTCTGACCATAATGCTATACTGCCCCTCAATAATTGATCATTGCTAACACATACTATACCCTAGGTGCTATTCTATGCATTTTTCATAAATTTACTCAATTTTAGCTTTGCTTGTTGTAGAAGTTACCTAGCTAGTAAAAGATAAATAATTACACTACAGATGGTCATGATTAAATGTCAAATTAAATCATAATCTAATTTAGGCAGAAGAGAACAATTCTAAGTTCTTAAGTAGGAGAAAAGCAAAAAAAAATATAAATACTTCTGAAAAACTAGTCTACTCATGTTAGAACAGGTTAGGAAGAAAGAGCTAGAAGGAAGAAATAAAATGGTAATTGCATTAATTAAGAAAATGGTGCAAAGTGAGGACATAAAACTAGAAGATTTCTAAGGTGACAGAGGGTTGACAGAGTTACATAGTGACATGAATTTAGAATCAGAAATATCTGAATTTGAGTCCAACTTTGTCCTTTGTATGTTATGTGCTTGACTTTTGGAAAGTTATTGAACTATTCTGTACCTTTTGTTTCTTATAATATTTAATTATAAAGTGTTAACATTCAGAATTATGATAGATATACCTAATATTTTATACTCTACTACGGTGGATTTTGTCCGGTAAGGGGTGTTGAACCCAGGAACACTCTACCACTGAGCTACATTCCCATTTTTATTTTGAGACAGGGTCTTGCTAAATTGCCCAGGCTGGCCTTGAACTTACCATTCTCCTGCCTCAGCCTCACAAGTAGCTGGGATTACAGGTGTGCACCACCACACAGAGCACTACAGTGGATTTTTTTTTTCATGGTTCTGGGGATTGAACTCAGGCCTTGTGCATGTGAGGCAAGCACTCTACCAACTGAGCTATATCCCCAGCCCTACAGTGAATTTTATCAAGAGGCATTTCAAAAGAAGCATTTTTATACTTTGCACAATAGATATGTAGTGATAAATGATGAATAAATCATGAAGATGAATGAAGAAAAGAAGGTTCCAAAGCAAAGTTTTGAGACTAAATGAAAGGTTTTAGTGGGAATCTAGCATGTGGGGAGTATGTAGGATTTGAGGTTAGAAGAAAGGTATAAATTTGTACTTGCCCCATAAGCTCTTTGCTCAGTTTCCTCATCTCTGAATTATGGTTTTTGTTTATTTCACAGAATAAGAAAAGTCACTTGAGAAAACTGTGTGTAAGAACACATTGTAAAACACTGAATACACTGATATTGTTATTATTTGTGATAATAACAGAAATGAACAAATTGGGGGGAAATAGGTATGCTAAATAGTGAATTTGTTTTTGTATATGTTGATAATGCAATGACATTGAGTTTCCAAGTAGAGTTTGAATAAGCAATTGAAAATGAAATGAATAAGAAATTGAAAATGAGACTTAGCTAATAGAAAATTCAAGTTGTCAGTATTAGCATGATATTTAAAGCCATTAGAGAAGAAGGATTGAGTTCATATTGAGAGAATATTGAAAGAATATAATGGCACAATGTAGGTATACATAAAGTTTTAAAATTTTTTTTCTTTTTTAAATACTGATAGAAATATGATAGTATAGTTTGTTGTTTTTCTTCATTTAAATTGTAAAATATTTAAGGTAGGATGTAACATAAAGCGTTATATGTAAAAAATAAGGAAATTACTATAATTGTTTTAGTAAATACAGTTTACCATTTCAAATATGTGTTCCAGATTCTGACCAACTTTCTTTTTTTGTGGGGGTTTGGGGCATGTAGCAAAAAGCATCACAAAGTCCACAAAAGCAACAACCTCCCACAGATGGTGAGGTAAGTCTATATAATTACTTTGGGGAAGGGATTTATTATTTTTATAGTGGAAATGAAATGTTTTGAAGTGATTATCATTCTTTCAGTGATCAGAATATTGCCTTTTTTCTTTTTTTCCATCACAAAATTGTACTTAAGAAGATACAGGCTAGGGAGTTTATCAAAATTTCTAGGTCAGGATTTTATATGTATTCATCTACATGTATATCACTCTAGAGATTTCTTACCCTCCTCATCTCTGCTAGGGACATCATCCCCTTCTTATCCATTTCAAAATGTTCTCTATAATGCAAGATAGTCCTAAAAGCTCTAAGATTATTATTTGTGTTAATAATAGAAATGAACAAATTGGAGGAAAATAGGTATGGGAAATAGTGAATTTGAGGTACTAGGATCAGTCCCCAATACCTGATAGATAGATAGATAGATAGATAGATAGATAGATAGATAGATAGATAGATAGACAGACAACCCAAGTTTTTTTAGTATGAGAAAATATATTTAGAATGTTTATTTTTTTATTTTTTTAAGTACCATACGATTTATTTTTTTTAGTCATACATGACAGCAGAATGTATTTTGACATATAATACATACATGGAATGTACATATATCAATCATAATGTCTATTCTATTCTGCTGCCCTTCCTATCCCCCCTACTCCTCCCCTCCTCTCTCATCCTTTCTCTCTATCCAATCTAAAGTGACATTTTTTTTTCTTTTTCTCATCATAACATCATAAATGTATTCTGTATAACAATGAGGTTCTCCTTCCATCTTCTGTGCAACTCCCCTTCTCCCTCTTTTTCCCTCCCACCTCTCTTCCCTATTTAGTGGTAGTCTTCTTCTCATGCTCTTCCTCCCTATCCCATTTTGAGTCACCCCCCCTTATATCAGAGAAGACATTTGGCATTTGTTTTTTAGGGATTGGCTAACTTTCACTTAGCATAATCTGCTCTAAAAAATGTCCATTAGAAAAGTGTTTTAAAATCTTATTGAACTATAATAACTAATTCTATTTATATGAGAACTTTATATATTTGTATAATACCTGAAAAAGTCATTGAGACATTTTTAGTTGTTTTCACATAATAATAATTCTGTACAAGCCTTTGACAATCAGAGTGTGATATGCTTAATAATATATTTTCCATTTTTTACCCCAACATTTCCTTTTTGATGATTGTTCTTGAGTAATTCATTCTCTGAAAACTAAAGCTTCACTAAAAAAATGTATAGTTTTAAATTGTTTAATTGTACCTTATTTACAGAGAAAGGTAATGAAGAGATGTAATTTGGCTCATTAGTCACCTGTATGTTAAATGAAGCCCCTTACTCTGTGATACTAATTATACAACTTTATGTTTGGTATCCTATTTATTATGTATTGTAAGCTACTAAAAATTTCCAGACTTAGGTTTTAAATATCTGCATCTCAAGATTATCCCTCCATGACTATTCTTTAAACTCAGAAAAACATTAACTGGAATGCTATCTGTAGTTAATTAGCCTTCAAGAGAATTCTAACCATTTATACACCAGAAATCATGTCTCTAGGATTTATTTTTAAATTTGCCACTGGTTCACTAGATGACTGCAAATTCTTTATATTATGTCAGGTATCAGCTTTCTCTTCTGTGAACAGAAAATAACCCCAGATCCCTCCTTAGAGGGTTTTTTAGGCAGTAAGGTCATATTTGAAGGGCTGGGGTTGTAGCTCAGTGGCAGGGTGCTTACCTAGCATGTGTGAGGCACTGGGTTCAAGTCTCAGCACCAATAAAAATAAATAAAGGTCTTGTGTTCATCTACAAATAAAAAAAAAGTTTAAAAAAGATCATATTTAAAGTTGTTTAAACTCTTTGGAAGAACATCAGTGTTTATTGGCTATTGTATATGAATTCCAAGTGATTGTGAACATAATCCTATGTGTCAGCTCTTCAAAAGTGATTTATGTCTCTTTCCTTGTGTGCGTATTTTTTAAATGCATCGCTTGTGTGCCTGGTTTGTTTTTGACTTGATTCATTTTTTTCCACATCTCCAGTGTCCCTTCCCATCCAGAAGGTCTCAACACACTGATGATAGTGCCTTGTTAGTGGTAAGAGTTTATGCAAAATGGAGTTTTATGCTGCTATTTCTAGATATTGAAGAATAGTTATTGTGCTTTCACTCAGAAATTATCTAATTATGGTAAAATACCATAAAACATGATGAGCATCATTACTAAATGCTTTATAAACAACTAGAACTATTTCACTGCTTTATCATTTGTGATTTACCAAGTGTTACAGAGTTATGCAGCTATGATTCACATGTTAGTGCTTCCCAAGATGAAACATTTACATTGAGAACCACATTGACTTTATGTTAGAGTTTTTTAAATGTCTTTTCAAATTCCAGGTGGTACTTTATTAATCATAATTTGACTCATGAGTCATCTGTATGTTAAATGAAACCCCTTACTCTGTGATACTAATTATACAATTATATATTTGTATTTATTATGTATTATAAGCTACTAAAAATCCCAGACTTAGGTTTTAAATATTTGCATCTCAAGATTATCCCTCCATGACCATTCTTTAAACTCAAAAAAACATTAACTGGAATGCTATCTGCTGATTATCCTTGCAAGAGAATTCTAACCATTTATATAATTGCTTTTCCCATCATGTTTTATGTTATTATTCTATAATAGTATTGAAAACTAGCAGTTCAAAAGGCTAATGTCTATAACAAATTCTTTCCTATGTGCTGGAAACTGTTGCCATTGTGCATACTATATAAATTGCATGCTTTCATGTGAGACTCCTACTACAGAAACTTCCATTATTTGTTAAATTTTCTATGTATTCTCCAATCTTCATTTCCTTTGAGATAGATAAAGCACATTTTAACTGGCAGTTTTACAAATGAATACAATCACCAGTCTCTGGAGTTTTAGTGGAATTGGCATGAGAAATAAAATTAGTTTAAATTAATATGAAAAGATAGAACTGCTGATGATCCGCACACAAAATTATCTCATTCAATTTTCATAGCAAGAGTTAAGGTTAAATTTAGCACCATTTCATAAGTAATTACTGAGGCACAGAATATCTTGTCCAAAATGTGGCCTTTCCAAGGTCACTTAGCTGGTAAGTGTAAGGCGAGGTTTGAGTCTAGGTCTTTCTGTCTCAAGGACCTGCAATAAATACCCTGCTATATTTGCTATATTGTCTCCTACGTTGTAACTGAAAATAGTTCAGGCACTGAATATGAGATTTAATAACACATATTGTAAGTGATATAAGTCTGAGTGCCCAATAGTTTTTTTCAAGGAAAAAGCAGAAATTGAAAAAAAAAATTTCCTTAGCATGAAATTTGAAACATCCTTTAACCATTTGTCAAAACATATATACTTGTATGTATTATCAGTATGCATGTTGGAAAGGTAGAACATGTACACCAAGAACCATATTGACTTTGTAAGTATAGGTAGCCTTTAAAAACAAATCTCACATTTTTTGTATGCCAAATAATATCCAGCTAACCCTGTACAAAAGAGTCCTATTTTAAATCATATTTCCTAAGTCATACTTTAAATCATATAGCTTTGATATTCTCAAAATTATTCTTCGAAGACATTAAATTGCTCTTGAAGTCTAGACCTCTTAACCTGGCCTCAAAGCTTTTGTGCTCTGGCTACTGCCTGCCTCTCCAGGCTCATATCTGGGCTCACTCTAGGATTTTTCCCAGCTCTACAGATACGGTAAGCCCTTTCCCACCTTTGCAAAGGGCTGTTCTCTCCTTACACCAGAATGCCTCTCCCTCCCTGCATATACCTTTTGATTGATTCCTCCTCATTAATCAGGTGTCTGTTTAATAATGTCTCATCTTCAAAATAGTTTTCTATGGCTTCCTTTCCTCAAATCAAATTGTCTTCATTGTTATTTTTTTCTTTATAGTACTTTCATTTACATTTTTTAAAAATATATTTCCCCTATTGGACTACCAGACTGTAAGCTTCAGGGGCACAAGGATATTCTCTGTCATATTTACCCTTTCATACCCTGGCCCCACCATAGTTCCTGGGAATATATTAGGTGCTCAGTAAATATTTATTGAATGAACACAAAAATGTTATATATCTAATAATTGCTCATTTAATTGTTTTGTCATGAACGTGTCTAATGTTACAAGAAGGAAAAGGTTGAATTTGATTTAAAGACCTTGTAATTTAGGATTTGAAATACATATTAGTAACATTTAATGCCAGTTACACTAATATTCTTTTGGGGCCGCATCTCAAGTGCCTGTTGCTTTTAACCTTTTATGTCTCCCTGTACTGCCACTGAGCTGCATTCCTTAACCTTTTGTATTTTTATTTTGATACAGGACTTCACTGAATTGCAAAATGAGGCTAGCCCCAAACTTGCAATCCTCCTGCCCCAGCCTTTTGATTAGCTAGGCTTACAGGTGTGCACCACGGCACTCAGTGGCTTCTAGACTTTTTATATTTGAGATTGACTGCAGTTCCAAAGCATTTAATTAAAAGGAAGTCTAGGAAATCTGAACAGACGAAGCATACACGTGTCTTACCATTGTCATGGTCTTATTCTTTGGCACAATATTTATTTCTGTGTTAAAATAGATTTTGTCACAGAAATACATTATTGGTTACATGCTTTTTTTGTCAAAATAAAAAATATATATACTGTTCTCTACTAATTCTCATTAAAAATATAGTTGTAATCAGGCATGGTGTTGCATGCCTATAATCCCAGTTACTTGGGTGGCTGAGGCAGCAGATCACGAGTCCACAAAGTTTAAGACCAGCCTGGGCATCAGAGAAAGACCCTATCTAGGGGGGAAAAAAAGGTGTATTTATCCTGTTGAATACACATAGACCCTTTTATAAATGCCTACCTATGCTGGGCATTGTTGGGAGCAGCTCAGGAGGCTGAGGCAGGAGGATCGTGAATTCAAAGCCAGTCTCAGCAACTTAGCGAGCCCTAAGCAACTCTGTCTCTAAATAAAATACAAAAATGGGCTGGGGATGTGTCTCAGTGGTTAAGCACCCCTGAGTTCAATCCCCGATACCAAAATAAATAAATAAATAAATGCTCACCTATGTTTTTGTTCATTTATCCCATGATGTATCCCTAGTTAAAATTTTTTTTATTATTTAATTTATAAAGACCTTAATAGCTTTAAGCTTTTGCCATTTTATTGTCATAGTAGGTAAATCTTATTCAGTTCCTTTCTGAAAAATCTTCTCTGATTTTTATTTCCCTTGTGGCAAAAGAAAAAAGTTTTATGTCTTGACCATCTTAGCTGTAATCAAAAATCTATATAATGGCTTCTTTTTTATTTTAATTTCAAATGTTGAGTAATAATCATACATAGACATTAGTTTCTAACAGTATTTCTTATAATATCTGTAATATACCTAACTAGTTGTATGTTGGCTGGTGAAAGATAAAAGATTAAAAACAGGGGGTAGGGGGATTCTTCCCTACCCTCTTATAGGTCATTTGGAATTTCACAGAGGCAGAAATGAAATGCTGGTTTATCCGTAAGGTGTGATGCAGAATTGTTATGTCCTGTGTTCTCACATCGGAGCCTTAAATTGGATTATAATAAATTAATTTGGATTAATATTAAAAAAATATTGTTCTGAAGCCAGTTCTGCCTGGTTAAAATTAACTGGTTCATTTTCCCTGCTATAGGAACAGCAAAGGACTCAATAGTTTGAAAACTATTTTGCTAAAAATATTGATGTTCTTAGTTTTATTTCTGTGTGAAATAATTTTTATTAACTCATGCCTCTTGGTTCTTCATTAATATGGTATGAGATATTACAAATATCCTGAATTATTCAGGTAGAGATCCTGTGTTGTATAAATGATGGGGATTTTCCCAAAAAATATTCTCCTTCAAACTTATTAATAACCTTGGTAAAACATTTTGAAAAGTTTGTCAATGACGTTTCCTTCTCTAACTTCACTGATCAGACCTGCCTGCCTGGCATTTTGCTAACATAAATGCTGCCTTCTGTTTCTTCTCTTCCTCTTTTTGAAATTTAGTCGCTGTCAGGGTTGAATCAAGTGGGCTGTGCTGTTACCCTGCTTCATTCTTCTGCCTTCACGCCTCTTAAGGTATCTTTTGTTACATTATTTCACCAGGAAATTTGGGGAGGGTGTGCACAAAGTAGGTCTTAAATTTTCCAATAGATTGATGATAGCAACAATCTGAAATCTAGGATTGTATGAAATATGCCTAAGCTTATGAAACTATTTGAGTTTAACACTGGTTTCACTTGAAATTTTTTGAAAGTTTTACATTGCCAGATAATCATAGAGTCTACATTAATTCTTTATATTCAGATTCTATTTGAAATTTCATTCTGCTTTTTTATCAAAGGTTATATTTTATCATGAATTATTTTATGTGGTAAATAGAAAATATAAAATAACTGTTGTTTAATATGCATGTAAAATAAGTCCCAGTCTGTAAAATTATCACTGCCCAAACTTGCTGGAAAAGTCAATAAAGTTTTATTGTTACCAGGTGTGGTGGTACATGCCTGTAATCCCAGCAACTCAGAAGGCTGAGGCAGGAGAACAATGAGTTCAAAGCCAGCCTCAGCAACTTAGTGAAGTAAGCAACTTAATGGGATCCTGTCTCAAAATAAAATATAAAAAGCCCTTGAGATGTGGTTCAGTAGTTAAGTGCCCCCAGAATAATCCCTGGTACCAAAACAACAACAACAAAAAAAAAACTCTTATTGGTACACAGCCAATCCCTTTTGTTTATGTATTTATTGTCTGTGTCTGCTTTTGCAATAAACAGCAGAGTTGGAATAGTTGTGACAGAGATTATAACAATCTGCAAGCCTAAATGTTTGTTTGGCCTTTTAAGAAAAAAAATTGCCACCCTTTGCTTTATGTCGTCAGTAATATTAGATGATAAATTCTACCTTTTAGAAAAATTTAGAGCCTGTAGTATTTTATTTTTTAAGGCCTCTGGGAATGATAATTGCATCTTTATTTTAGTATACATAAGAAATTATTAAAACTTCTCACTGTCTGGGGCTGGGGATGTGGCTCAAGAGGTAGCGCGCTCACCTGGCATGCGTGCGGCCCGGGTTCGATCCTCAGCACCACATATAAAACAAAGATGTTGTATCCACTGATAACTAAAAAATAAATATTAAAATTCTCTCTCTCTCTCTCTCTCTACTCTCTCACTCTCTCTTTGAAAAAAAAAAAAACTTCTCACTGTCAAGATCCTCTCTTTGACTAACGTATCTGTTCTGCTGTGGCGTGTACTGATTTCTTTTTTGCATTACTTAACAATCTTTATGTAAGATTCTTTATATTTGAAAGCTATTATTTACCACTGTGTACTTCTCTGCTTGACCCTGAAAAAACTAGCTACATTATTTTCCATGTTAACATTTTTTCCAATTATTCTCAGTTGAGTTCCTTATTTGTACAACAGAAAGTTATTTTGGTTACTTTTTTTTTTTCTTCACAATTCTCTCAAGGAAGGTAAACCATTTTACAATGTGTGAGAGAGAAGTTAATTCATTATACTCAAGGGATATCTCATGGCATTGGCACTTTTAATCTGAGTCATAGCTAATAAAGGCCATATACAAATTGCCAAAAGTTGCATGATCCAGACCAAATTTTCTCTATAAAAGTGGCTATGACTTTGTTTCTAGCAGCCTGCTAGACTGTCAAATGAGTAGATTTTTTAAAATATTTTATTAGTTGTTGATGGACTTGTTATTTATTTATATGTGGTGCCTCACACATGCTAGGCAAGCACTCTACCACTGAGCTACAACTCCAGCCCCTCAAATTACTAGTTTTAAAAGATTTATTTTTATCTTTACAGCAGTTATGTACTGGATTTAGGCATAATTTCTTATTGTTGTTTCTTAGCCAGGCTTAGAATTTGAGTTCATGTCAACTTCTGAGATTATTTTATAATCTTTTTGTTTTGTGTCTGGTTCTCCAAGAATTCCCAAATATAATTAATGATCCCAATGTGATTTCAACTAATTATTTTATAGTGTCCTAAAAGGCAAGTCATGTAGATTTATAGTTTCAATAAAAGTACATTAAAAGTCATCCTATTAACAGTTTCCTTCTTTCTGGCTTTAGTTTCTTTCACACCCAGGTGAGTTGCATGGTATCAGTTGCTGTTTCTGGAGGTAGAGAACATTTGCTGACCTTCAGCATCATTTGTTTTGGCTCTTCCTTCTTATCTAATAAAGCTAGCTGCCTATTAACTTTCTTTTATTCTTTAAAATGTTAAATTTCTAGTCTGTATCCTATGAATAATTCTTTTAAATTTTTAAAAATATTTTTTTCTTTATTTAGAATAATTTTTGCCTTTAAATGTTTTTTCTACTTATACCATTGGTATTTCAGCGAGTCTTCATTTAGCCAACTTTCTCCTTCCTAGCTCATATCTTTGAAAATAACAGTAGTCTTTTTGTTTCCATCTAAAGTATCCAGCTTTTGCCTCATTTGCCTGTTGATTCCTTTTTATTAATTCCTATTACTCTTGTTTTAAATTTATTAAAGTTTCCATTTTTTTTCAACACCTAAAATATAGATTATATACATCTATAATCTTTATGAACATGTTGTTTCTGCCTCAGTCAAGAGCAAAGCTTCTTGTTGGCTTTTTTTTGAGGTGGGGGGGCGGTACCTGGGATTGAACCCAGAGGCACTTAACAACTGAGCCACATCCCCAGCCTCCCCGCATCCCCACACACACCTTTTTTGGGGGGGTGACAGAGTCTCACTAAATTTCTGAGGCTGGCCTTGACCTTGCAATCTTCCTGCCTCAGCCTCCCGAGTCACTGGGATTACAGGTATGCCACCATGCCTTGCAAGCCCAGCTTGCTTTTTAAATCTTAACATTTAAATCTTGACTCTCAGCCTATAAATATCAAACTAAGGAATCATTACCAGAAAATTATCTCTAAATCTGTCCAAGAATATTCTCAACTGCATGGCTCTTTCCTTGTCATTGTTGTTTGCAATTAAAATTCTGTCATCATTTATTTTATCTGACCCAAATTCAACTAGAGATATGAGATTTTTTAAACTATTGAGCCCTGGGTAGGTGGGAGGGAGCAGATATGTGTGTATGTGTTAGTTTTAAAGTCATTTTGGTTTAGAAATGCCTAATATACCATAAAGTTATGTTTAAATTTAATTAGATGTCAAGACTTCTTGATTCTGCTCTCCTGCCAAACCTTCAACGTCTTTAACCCAGCCATTAAATATGTTTTTTATCTTAAGTTCCCCTTTTTTACGTAAACTTTATAAGACATCATCTTGTAAACACATTTGTTTCTAATTGAATGAAGAAACCTATTTCCTGTTTTCCAAAAGATTAAATATTATTCTCCAGAGGAAAATGTATTTTAAAAATTATTCCAGAGAATTGCTATTAGAAAATAAAATTTTATTCTTTCCCATATATTTTATACCTTATAGTGATGATTTCTCAGTCTTTAGAAAGGCCTGTTATTTTTAGATAATACTTTACATAAACACAAAAAGTTTGACTGGGGTTGTATGTAGCTCAGTGGTAGAGTGCTTGCCTAGCATGTGTGCAGGACTAGGTTCGATCCTCAGCACCACATAAAAAATAAATAAATAAGTAAAATAAAGGTATTGTTGTCTATCTACAACTAAAAATATATATTTTTTAAATAATGTACAAGATTAAATATTTTCACTTAATTTTCATTCCAAGACTTAAATTTGAAGGAGAGTTGCATGGGTTTTTGGTTTGGGTTTTTTTTTAATATAGTCCCAAAGTTAACATAAATGTGGAAAGTTTGTCTTCTTGAATAATAATTATTGCTGTGTTTTTCTCCACAGAGTGATGACAGATCTACTGCCATTTCAAGTTCACCTACAACAGAAACAGGTAATAGACACAAAAGTACAGTTAACCATATCAAGATTCTAATTCTTTACCAGAATTTTCTTGAACAAGTTGATTAGTTAGAAAACTGACTTCTTTTTCTGAGATAGAATCAGACACAAATTGAAAACTTTCTAAACATTTCCCACTTTTTAATTCAATTGGTTATTCAACTACTTAGCCATTTGATGAGAACAAATGAGCTTGAGCCAGCAGGGCTATAGATTTGCAAGAGGGTATGTTCAGTATATTAGCATTTTTCTGTATTTATTGATATACCAAAAATAACATGAGAATTAAAAACCCTTCTCTAAGGATTACTTTTCTATGCCAGATTTTTCATTAGTAAACAGAATTCTTAACAAGCATGGTGGCACACACCTGAAATGCCAGCAACTCAGAAGGCTAAGGCAGGAGGATCACAAGTACCAGGCCAGCCTCAGCAACTTATTAAGAACCTGTCTTAAAATAAAAAAATAAATAAAAAGGGCTCGGGATGTAGCTTAGTGATAGAGCACTCTTTGGTTCAATCCTAAGTACAAAAAAAAAAAAGTATCATTTTATATCATATTGCCATGTTTGATTTTTTCTGTATGTACTACTTACTGAACTTTTGTGACTATGACATATACATCTACATTATATTTAATTTGCTTTCCATCTCCTTTCATTTCATTTTGCTTTTCCATACTGATTTAGTTCATCATTCCCCTGCATATTCTTTTCCTGCTACTATCCAGAGAAATCAACCCCTGCGCCCTGAAAGTTTCCTTTTCCGAGCAGCTGTCAGGGCAGAAACAAATAAAGGTAGGTGATAGTGATTTTAAAAATGGGGCAGGATAGGGTTGGGGCTGGAAAGGTGCTTTATACAAGACATAAACTGTAACATCTTTTAAACTTATATACCAAAAGCTTTAAACTCTGAAGATACCTGTGGTTAAATTTGTTTTGATTAAAAAGTTGCTTAGAATCACCTAAAAGCAAGCATTTTTATGTTTTTTTGATTTAGGGGGGTTGGGGTACTAAGATGGCCTGGAACTTGAAATCCTCCTATCTTAGCCTCCTGAGTAGCTGGGATTACAGGTATGCACTGCCACACCCAGCTAAATAAGTTTTGAATATTTGAACAAATAAAATCCTCTTCAGTTAGAAGATATAGCTTCTTCTCCCCGTCCCCTTTGATACTGGGGATGGAGCCCAGGGACACTTTCCCACTAAGTTATATTCCCAGCTCTTTCGATTTTTTATTTTGAAACAGGGTCTCACTACATTCCTGAGGCTGGACTTTAAACTTGCAAGACTCCTGCCTCAGCCTCCTGAGTCACTAGGATTAGAGGGATGTGCCACCATACCCAGCTGCAATGCGCTTTTTCAGATTTTTCTGTATTGATAAACTGTCAAACATTTGTATATTCCATGATCATAAACCAACAATTTTGAGAAATATGCACACAGGTATACCGAAAATATGTCCAAAAATATTCACAGCAGTATTATTCAAAATAGCCCCAAATACAATGTCCATCAATAGAATGGATAATAAATTGTGGTATAGCTAAACATCGGCATATACCGTAAAGGTCATGAAAATGAACAAATAACTCTGAACATCAACATGGATAAATCTCATCATGTTAATCAAAAGAAGCCAGACCACAAAAGCATACAATATGATTTAATTTATAGAAAGTTCAAAAATGAGAAAACTAATCTATGGCTTTTGAAGTCAGCATACTGGTAACCTTTAGGTACTAATAGGCAGAGCATGCAAGAGGGCTTTTGGGCATAAGTAATGTTTCATTTACTAATTAATTAATATCTCTAAGGATATTAATTGTTTCACTTTCTGAGGAAAATTATTAATCTCTGCTATTTGTATAATTTTCTGTATATGTATTTTTTTTTCAATGATAACATTTTTGGGCTCAAATAAAGTAGTTAAGCCAAATGGGTAATCATTATCGTGTATATTTGAAATTTTCCATAATAAAAACATTTTTAAAAATTCAATCCAGAAAGCAGAAAATGATGTCTTTGCAAGGACACTGTCATCAGACAGATGTATTTTCTTAGCATTGGTTTTCTATCTAACATGTTAGTATTTTTCTAGGCCATGCTTCTCCTCTCCCATCTTCTGCACCTACCACTGATTCTACAGATCCCATATCAAGGCAGAGAGAAGAAGAGCTGAAATTAATAGAACAACTACGAAAAGTGTGTATATTATCTTTGAATTGCACTTTTTCCCGTGATATTACTATAGCCCATAATCCCATAATTACTTGTTTATAGAATTAGTAGATATCTATTATGGCTGTGTTTTGTGATAAATGTAAAAGAAATTATGCTACTGAAGAAATTCTTTTCAACTTCTTACTGAAAAAATTGAGATGGGTTATTCTTAGCCCTATGCATTTGAAATTATTTTCATTTCCTTTCTGCTTCATATTATAACAAAATCTTATAATAATAATTTATATGAACATACACATATACATATACACTTATGTGATAAGAGGTTAGCTATTTTATTTTGAAATCAAAAGAGAATCCAGTCTTTGTTTTCTTTTTAATCAGAAAATGGTATATGAATTTCTGTTGTATTTGGCACTGTGGCCTAGCTGTCGTATGTATGTACATGTATGATCTCCTTATTTCCTTTTTATCTTGATTTCCAACTAAGTGTATTCCATTGTAACTCCATTATGTCTTATGTGTTAATCAATCTTCAATTACTATATTACATGTTTTCCTATTCTGCCAGCATATAGAGTACCGACTAAAAGTATCTCTGCCTTGTGATCTTGGAGCAGCTCTAACTGATGGTGTTGTTCTTTGCCATTTGGCCAATCATGTGCGTCCTCGATCTGTCCCAAGCATTCATGTTCCCTCACCAGCTGTGGTAAGTAATATAATGCTAAAAAGCAGTGGCTATTTATCAGACATTCATTAAGCATAGTGGCAGTCATTTTGCTGAAGTTAGGGATGCAAAGGGTCCAGTCCCTGCCTTTTTGATTTCACTTCTAAAGAAAAATAGACATGTTAACAATAATTTTTAGTAATCTAATAAATATAAGATGTATACTATGAAGATACAAAAAAGAACCTGTTAACGGCCTAGAAAGTTCAGGTAGGCCTTCCTAGAGGAGGTGAAATTTGAACTAATTTCTTGAAGTATGAGTAGGAATTTGCAAGCAATACAGAGAAAGAGAAGGCATTCTGGGCACAGTATTCCTAGATTCAAAAGCTAAAGAAGTGGGCTAAAAATGTAGCTCTGTGGAAAAGCACTTGCCTAGCATGCTCAAGGGAATCTCTAGCATTACAGAAGCTGGGGGTAGGAGAGCTAAGGAAGGTCATGATGTATTCAAGGAATTGTTAAATTGTTCAGAATAAATCATACACTGAGTATGGCAGGAGTTGAAGAAGAGAGCTGAGCCCTTATGAAACATGTGAAGGAATTAGAAGTTTATCTTAGGGGAGATATTGGGGAAACACTGAAAGAATTTTTTCCATATTTTACATATTTACACATATGTAATAAAATCTTATAATAATAATAAAAATTTTCCATATTTATACACCCTGATTATACATAATGGTGGTATTTATTGTTATATATTTGTCCATGTATATAATATAGCAATATAATTTTGCTAGTTTCATTCCCCAGTATTTCTCCTTTCCTTCCCCTTCTCCTTCCCCCTGGTTCCTTTTGTCTACTCTTATTGATCTCCCTTCTATTTTCATAAACTCCACCCACCACTTTCTTTTCCATTTTTCTCTCTAGTTTCCACATATGAGAGAAAACAGGTGACCCTTAACTTCTTGAGTTTGGTTTATTTCACTTAACATAATGTTCTCAAGTTCCCTCCATTTTCCTGCCAAAGACATAATTTCACACTTTTCTTTATGGCAGAATAAAACTCCATTGTGTATATATACCACATTTTCGTTATTCATTCATTAATGAATACCTAAGCTGGTTCCACAGTTTGGCTATTGTGAATTCTTCTATTATAAACATGGATATGCATGTATCTCTATAATATTCTGACTTTAATTTTTTAGGATAAATACTGAGGAATGTTATAGCTAGGTTATATGATGGTTCTATTCCTAGTCTTTTGATGAACTTCCAATTGATTTCCATAGTGGTTTTACTAATTTACAATCCTACCAACAGTGCAAATATGTTCCTTTTTCTCCACATTCTCTCCAGCATTTGTTATTGTTTGTATTCTTGATAGCTGCCATTCTAACTGGAGTATTAGGAAATCTAAGTATAGTTTTCATTTGCATTTCCTTAATTGCTAAAGATGTTTTCTTCATATATTTAGTGACCATTTATATTTCTTCTTTTGAGAAGTTTTTTGTTTTTTGTTAGGAGTTTTTTGTTTTTGATTTTGTTTTTTATTTATATATGACAGCAGAATGCATTATAATTCTTATTACATATATAGAGCAAAATTTTTCATATCTCTGGTTGTATATAAAGTATATTCACACCAATTCATGTCTTTATACATGTACTTTGGATAATAATGTCCATCACATTCCACTATCATTTCTAACCCCTCCCTTTCCCTCCCACCCCTCTGTCCTATCTAGAGTTCAATATTCCTCCCATGCTCCCTCTCCCTACCCCCCTATAAATCAGTCTCCTTATATCAGAGAAAATATTCGGCATTTGGTTTTTTGGGATTGGATAACTTCACTTAGCATTATCTTCTCTATTTCCATCCATTTACCTGCAAAAGCCATGATTTCATTCTCTTTTATTGCGGAGTAATATTCTTGTGTATATATGCCACATTTTTAATCCATTCATCTATTGAAGGGCATCTAGGTTGTTCCACAATTTAGCTATTGTGAATTGTGCTGCTATAAATATTGATATGGCTATGTCCCTGTAGTATGCTGTTTTTAAGTCCTTTGGGTATAGACCGAGGGATAGCTGGGTCAAATGGTTTTGTTTTTGTTGTTGTTCTATTTTGGATTTGGTTTTGAGTGGGTTGTTTGGTTTGGGTTTTCATATTTTTTAATTTTTTAAAAAAAATTTTAGTGTAAAGTTATTTTGGATAGTAATCCTCTATCAGAAGAATAACTAGCAAAGATTTTCTTCCATCCAGTAGGTTCTTTCTTCACATTGTTTTCTTTGGCTATGAAGGAGCTTTTTTAATTTAATGTCATCCCATCTTTATTTATTCTCGACATTATTTCCTGGGCTTTGGAAATCCTACTGAGAAAGTCATTGCCTGGTCCAGTGCAATGGCGCATGCCTGTAATCCTAGCAGCTCAAGAAGCTGAGGCAAGAAGATTGTGAGTTCAAAACCAGCTTCAGCAACTTAGCAAGGTCCTAAGTATCTCAGTAAGACCCTGTCTCTAAATAAAATACAAGAAAGGGCTGGGGATGTGGCACAATGGTTAAGAGCACCTGGGTTAAATCTAGGTACCAAAGAAAGAAAGAAAGTCAATGCCTGTACTTATGTGTTGGAGTGTAGACCTTATATTTTCTTCTAGGAGAACTAAGACCAGTGTCTGGTCTTGTTCCTAGGTCTTTAATCCTTTTTGAGTTGGCATTTGTATAGCATGAGATAGGGATCTAGACTCATTCTTCTATATATGGCAAACCACTTTTCCAAGCACCATTTGTTTGAAAAGGCTGTCTTTTCTCCAGTATATATTTTTTCTTAAGTTGTCAACAGACCTTTATTTTATTTATTTATATTCAGTGCTGAGAATTGAACCCAGTGCCTCACACATGCCACGCAAGTGTGCTACCCCTGAGCCTCAACCTTGGCCCCTCCAATGTATGTTTTGATACCTTTGTCAGATGACTGAATCTCTATGGGTTTGTCTCTGTGTCTTCTGTTTCATTGGTCTATGTGTCTATTTTCATGCCAGTATCATTCAGTTTTTGTTACTATAACCATAGTATAATTTGAAGTCATTGCTTTTTTTTTCATTTATATATGGACACAATATCTTTATTTTTATGTGGTGGTGAGGATCAAATCCAGGGCCTCATACCTGTGAAGCAGGCACTCTACCACTGAGCTATAGCTCCAGCCCTGAAGTCATTGCTTTTTTGACTTAGAATTGCTTTGGCTATTCTGAATCTTTTGCCTTCCATGAGTTTTAATGCTTTATTTTCTAGTTCCATAAAGAAAGTCATTGATATTTTGGTGGGGATTGCATTGAATCTGATATTGCTTTGGTAATATGGCAATTTTAACAATATTAATTCTGCCTATCCATGAACATTGGTGGTCTTCCATCTTGTGTCTTCTTCAGTGTTCTATACTTTTCATTGTATAGTCTTTCACCTCCTTGGTTAGATTTATTCCTAGGTATTTTATTTTTTTCAATGCCACTGTGAATGGAGATGTTTTCCTGAATTCATTTTATTTACTTATTTGTTTGTTTATAGCTGTAGATGAACACAATAACTTTATTTACTTATTTATTTTTATGTTGTGCTGAGGATTAAACCCAGTACCTCATGCATGCTAGGCAAGCACTCTACTACTTAGCTACAACTTCAGCCCCTGAATTCATTCTTAACAGATTCCTTATTGGTATATAGGAAAGTCACTGATTTTTGTATGTTGATTTTTGTAACCTCCTACTTGGCTAAATTGGTTTATTAGTTCCAGCAATCTTCTGGTGGAGTATTTTGGAAATCTAAGTATAGGATCATATCCTCTGCAAACAATGATAATTTGACTTCTTTTCTTTTTTTATTTCCTTTTCTTGCCTAATTTTCTGGCAAGAATTCCTAGCACCATATTAAATAGGAGTGGTGAGAGTGGATATTTGTGTCTTGTTCCGGATTTTAAAGGAAGTGCTTTCAGTTTTTTTCCCATGTATTATGAGGTTGGCTTTGGGTTTTTCATATATAGTCTTTATGATGTTGACGGACATTCCTTCTATCCCTGTTTTTTTTCAGTGTTTTTAGCATGAATTAGGGCTGATGTGAAGGATTTTTGTGCATCTATTGATATGACTGTGATTTTTGTCCTTAATTCTATTTTTGTTTTCTTTGGATGCTTATCAGCTCTGGATATTAGTGTCAACCAACAAAAGAAACAGCAGGCTTTGGGTTGATATACCCCTCCTTTTTTTCCTTAAACTTTTTATTAAAAAATTTTAGCCCAGAAGTTCTGCTATCCTGTTTCAACAGTAGGATAACTGTTCAATCCTCAGCACCACATAAAAATATATGAATAAAATAAAGGTATTGTGTCTCAACTACAACTTAAAAGTAAATGTTTAAAAAGAATGTTTAAACCTTCAGAAAAGTTGAAAGTATAATATAGTGAGCACTTAAAATCTTTATGTAGATCTGACATTTATTCAGTTTTGCCATATTTGCTTTATCTGTGTGTGTCTTTAAACTGCACCAATTAAGAGATGCAGGTCTCATAACTTTTTACCTTTCAAATATTCCAGAGAATGGTCCTGGTCCACCTTTCCTTTTCCCATAGCTGATAGCCAATGGCTGACATAGGACTGAGTCCTCCTATTTCAAGATGAGAGAACAATTCACTTCTGAGCTTCCCATGGGATCATGTTGAAGCTGAGAAGGAGGTATCTATGAGCCATTAGCAGCCAGCAAGATGGGAAGGGTTGGGGGTAAGGATGGATGTACAGACTAGTAGGGGAACACCAGGTGTCAGCATCCACCATAGGTAAATTGAAATTTCTACATTTGCTCTAAGGATATCTTTCATAGCTGCTACTTCATTCCCCCCCTCCAGTAAAGCAAGAGAGACACACACACACAGAGGATATAATCAAGGTTCACATTGCATTTATTTGATTGTATTTTCACCCTATTTTGATGACTTTTAATGAATATTCCTGCATTTTTAGTAGCTTAGCAGTGTTTACCTTTTCAAAGGTTTGCCCTCTTGTCATTTTCTAGTTGGTTGGTTTGTTATTTAGCAGGCAGTTCCTTGTAAATTCTTTGTTCAGATTGCAGTTGTATTAGAACTATAGATTTCTACATCTAGACATTCATTTTACTACTTTTCCAGATGCAAATCCTAAATCCTTCTCTAGGACTTTGTATTCTTTTAATTACAAAAAAAAATTAAGTTATAAATAGACATAATACCTTTATTTTTATTTATTTATTTTTATGTGGTACTGAGGATCAAACCCAGTGCCTCACACATGCTAGGCAAGCACTCTGCCACTTAGCTACAGACCCAGTTCCTAAAACTTCTTTATCAAAGTCCCAGGTCTGATATGGCCCTTTTTTGTCCAGCACATCCAAAAATAGAGTTATACATTTCTTCTAAGGAAAATAGGTAGCTTCTTTTTATTTAATGACTCTGAGAGCAAGTGTTCAGTTCTCTATAGATAAAGCAAAGTAGTACTACCAAACTAAACTATACTCCCAATGAATTAAAAACCTCCCCATTGGTCCTATAGGTAATGACTAAGAAAACAATGGCAATGCCAGTAAGGGAAGAAGTGTTTGTTCATACTTTCTGTTCTTCCCAGTTTCTGTCAACTGCATTAAGAAAAAAAATTATTCTTTAATTAAAAATAAAAAGGACAAAACTTTCCTTCTTCATTTTCAGGGGAAATACTATCAAGGAGTTAATGTAGTAAGTGGAATTTGAAAGAGTGACTGAGCCTCTTTACTTTGACTGCCAGAACACAGTGTTTTCAAGAATGTAATATATATATAATGAGAAAATAAAAGTATTTTATAAATATTTAACTTCTCCAAGAAATAAAATACATGGACCTTCTCCTTAGATAAAGAAATAAGGGTCTAAGATGAGATGAGAACACTTAGAAATGGCCAGTGGAATCAACAACAAAACGTACTCATTTATTGAGAGCATGTCAGAGCCAGGCATCCTGCCAGGCACAAAAGATACAGACACAGTTATAAGTGGTTCATTCTCTCAAGGACATTAATTTCTCTTTTTTAAGATTAAAAAAAAGGGAGGGTCTTTTATCAAATAGTTTTTTTTGACAAGTAAATTGTTTAATGGGAATTTTTACTTATTTATTTTTGAGGCAGGATGTTTTTTTGCCAGGCTGGCCTTGAACTCCTGAGCTCAAGGGTTCCTCCTGCCTCAGCTTCCCAAATAGCTGGGGCTGCAGGTGCCTACAACTATGCTCAGCTAGTAGGGAATCTTTCTAGATAATAAAGGATATATATAGTTAAGAAGACACATAAAATTTCCCAAATGAAAAATCTGGGGGTGAAGGAATGGAGTTGGATTTAGCCAGATAATTGTCCACTATTTTAATTAAAAACAAAAACAAGCAAACAACCCTCTTTCAAACTGTGATAACTGTGATCATGATTACTAAGAATAAATCAATATTGCTTTCATGAAATTCCAATTATAGAACCAGTTTTCAGCATAAATATTTACACTTATTTTTCCTTCATACACATTTTCCTTCCTCATAGTAGACAGCTTCTTCCCTTATTTTGTTCTTAAAACCAGCATCAAGATTTGTAGTATACTTTCTTAGAATAATTTTTGTGATGAGAATATAAAATTAAAAACTAAATACGAATTAAAACTAGCAGTTTTTTTATGGCTACATTCATACATGTTAATTTCTTATAATTCTTTGAGAGCTAATTTCAGTGTATGTATAACTTGAAAAAGAGTTTCTTGATATAGTACACAAATCAGTTTCTTTCCCCAAATTCAAAAAATGAATTTCTCATTACAAAGGGAGGTTTTATATCAGGCATTGTAAAAGAATTCAGATAGATGATGAACTTATTTATGGGCAGACAAAGATTGTGTGCTGTCATGTTCTGATTTGGAGAGAGGAAAATAAATCAGAAAGTCATGTGTCTGTAACTTTTAAGTGTTTGCAACCATTTAAGTTCTAATTCATCTTTCTTGTTATCTTGGGAAGATCAAGATGTTTGATAAAATGCTGTTTAGTTGTTTGGTAGGTGTAGGTGTTAAGGAGTATGATTCACATTCTTAGAGGTATGCTGTTGAACCATATCAAAAACCATTACAGCTAGGCCTGGGCACACACTTGTAATCCTAGCAGCTCAAGAGGCAGTAGGATCGAAAGTTCAAAGCCAGCCTCAGCAAAAGTGAGGCGCTAAGCAACTTATCAAGACCCTGTCTCTAAATAAAATAACAAAATAGGGCTGAGGATGTGGCTTAGTGGTCAGGTGCCCCTGAGTTCAATCTCCAGTACCAACAACAACAAAAAATAATGACAAATACGGTGCTGGAAGAGCTCACTGAATGAACCATAAAATAGGAAGACAACCTGAGAAAAAAATCTGAATCAGCCAGGTATGATGGCTCACACCTATAATCCCAGCAGCTCAGGAAGCTGAGGCACGAGGATTACAGGTTTAAAGCCAGCCTCACCAATTTAGTGAGGCCCTAAGCAATAAAATATAAAAAGAGCTGGGGATGTGGCATTCTTTGAAGAAAACCCAGATATTTACAGATAAAACCTTTTTTCCCCCTAAAGATGATATAGACTTCCATCTGTTAACTGTAGTAATAAAAACCCAAAGGTATGATTCCATGCAAACGTTTGGCTTCCCTGACTGATGCTTGAACATACTGTAAACCAACCAATGAATTTGTACAATTGAATATGTTAATCATTTTGAAAAATGGTATTCATATTTGTTTTCTAATATTATCTTTCATGATAACCCACAGGTGAAAAGCTTGATTGAAACTTTAAATCACTTAATATAACTCTTTATTTCTAGCCATAAGAGATCTTTATAGAAAAACAAGCTTACTAGTTGTAACTGGGGAAATTTCCTATAGGAACTTATCACGCTTTGGAAAATGAGTTCCGAATTGACCCAGTCTTTTTGTTGTTGTTGTTGTTTGTACCAGGGTTTGAGCCCAGGAGCTCTCAACCACTAAGCCACATCTCCAGTCCTTTTTTATATTTTATTTAGAGACAGAGTCTTGCTGATTTGCTTAGGGCCTTGCTAAGTTGCTGAAGCTGGCTTTGAACTCCCAGTCCTCCTGCCTCAACCTCCCAAGCCCACTAGGATTACAAATGTGTGCCACTGTGTCTGCTGACCCATCCTTTTAAAATCAAAATTTTTTATAGTTGTAGATGTTCAGCATGCCTTTTTTTTTGTTTTTAATGCAGTGCTAAGGATCAACCCCAGTGCCTCACATGTTAGACAAGCGCTCTGCCACTGAGCTACAGCCCTAACCTCTAAAATTAAAATGTTTTTTAAAATTCAGATGTTGTCAGTGAGTGAGAACATGATGCATCTATAGTATATTTATGAGTAAAGCTTTGAGGTTTTTTTTCTTTTTTGTTATATTTAATATATACTAAAAGAAAAATGAACCAGTTGTTAATTGTGGATATATTTGAGTGATGAGCAATGGATAATTAATTTTGCCGTTCTTTTAAATTTATTTAGTGTACATTGTCTGAAAATAGAATAAAATTTAAAACTATCCATCTAAAAATTTTTCTGTTTAGTACTTACCTTTCAAAACTAAAGCAAAATGTTTATTTTAAAAAGTGGCAAACAACCAGGCTTGGTGGCACATGCCTGTAATCCCAGCAGCTCAGGAGGCTGACACAGGAGGATCATGGGTTCAAAGCCAGCGAGGCGCTAACCAATTCAGCAAGACCCTGTCTCTAAATAAAATACAAAGTAGGGCTGGGGATGCGGCTCAATAGTAAAATGACCCTGAGTTCAGTCTCTGGTATACACCCCCCCAAAAAAGGTGGCAAACAGCTACCCACAGGACAGCACCTATTTCTATAAACAGAGTTTTATTGGAACACAGCCACAATTACTTGTTTACATGTTGCCTGTGGTTATTTTCAAGCCTGTAGCAGAATTGATTATTTGTAACAGTTCTTATGACTCTCAAGACTAATATATATGATCTGATCCTCTTTTAAAGAAAATGTTTACTGACCCCCTCAGTCTATAGTGTTGTGAATATATGAATCAATTGGCAAGAGTATTTTTAAAGTTGGTAAATTTTTAGACCTTTCCTGATAACATTCTAATTTTCCTCCTTTTATTTTTATAGCCTAAATTAACAATGGCAAAATGCAGGCGAAATGTGGAGAATTTCCTAGAAGCTTGCAGAAAAATTGGTGTACCTCAGGTAATAAATTATCTTTTTTGTATGTGTTGCCTTTTTAAAAGAGTTAGGCATTATAGTCCTAAAATCTTATCAGAAATGCACTAGACTTATAGGACTCTGAACTAAGTTGGTGATTACTAACATGATATTGTGTTATAAGAGTCAATTGATATTCTTTTGATCAATATTTTTATTGTTTTTCTTATTTCCCAGGACCTCACAAAGAAATCATAAATATATAAATTTAAATAATTATATTATAATAAGTAATTAATGAAACATAACTTTCTGTTTTCCTAAACATCCCAACTAGCTGTTTGGCTTGTATAAAACTATACAAACAACAGAATTTGTCTTTCAAAATCTCAGAGTGAGAATGCTTCAGTTGGCTTCAGTTTTTGGTTTTTTTTTTTTTTGTTTGTTTGTTTTTTTTATTGTTGGTCGTTCAAAACATTATGGCTTCAGTTTTTAACACCTTCTTTAATACTAAAAATTTTTAATTTAGAAGTAATTTTAGACTTGCAGAAATGTTAGAAAAATAGGACAGAGAGTGTCTATGTATACTTCACCAATATTAACATCTAACATAGGTATGGTACAGTTGTCCAAATTAAGTAACATTGGAACAGTAATTCTGTTAACTAAATTACAGACTTCATTCAGATTTTACAAGTTTTTCTACTAAGCTCTAATATCTTAGAGTTTAACTTGCCATTTCCAAGCATCTGTTCTGCTACTAGGATTTATTGCCTCCAAGTTCCTCAGTTATATTAATATTCTTACCCTTCAGTAGTTCAAATAATTAAACTTAATTTATGGATGTAATTAAGGAAAACACCTAGATACTTTTTAAAAAGATAACTGAATAAACAGTGTAACTAAGAATGACATTCTTAAGGAATATTATATTTAATAATGTGATATGTAGACATATAAAGGAATAAACAACTTGGTGCCATTTGATCTATTGGGGATTGAACCTAGGGCTGCATTTATGCTAAACACATACACTACCACTGCATCACACTCTCAGCCCCTACAATTGTTATATATTGTCCAACTGCCTCTTTTCTATCACCTTCTTTGATTAGCTGTCAGAAACTGGAATCATCAAGAATGCCGTGATCGCTCTCAGAGTCAAGCTCTATTCTAGTAGTTTTCACAGTGACTTTCTTCACCCAGTTTACCATACGTCTTTCTAACCAGGAACTGAGAAGGCCACAGGATCACTTATCCAGTGAACAACCTTCTCTTTCAGCTCTTTCTTGTGTTACAAAGTAGAAAAGAGTCCAGCTCCCTAGTACATCAATATTAGGCACCATGAATTCACATGATTGTTTTCTTTTATTGAATAGATGGTTGTTCTACTCTTTATTTTGCACTTATTTCTTTTGCTGGCTTTTTTTTTCCCTCCTTCTTTTTAACTTGAGGTAGAACTGAAGCTTCCATAATAATAAATTTAATCAAAATTTCTATTTTAATATTATTGTTTTATAAATGCTTATCAAGCCATTTTTAAATATATTAAAAGAGCATTCATATGGTATCTAAAAAAATGGCATATTTTTTCTCCATATTAAGAGTTTCTAATGTTCATACGTGCATGTCAACATTCAGTTCTTCCTTTCTTTGTACCAAAGATATTCCTACTGATACAAACATGCCTATTACCTACTCTAGTTTCATACCACAGTGTCTTTGAATAAGAGATTCAAAGAACTTGTATTTGAGGCCAGGATCATATATCTAATAGTTATTATATGTTATGTGTTAATAAATATTTTTCTTTTTATCAAGTCCATTAATGTTTTTATTTATTTAATAATCTCTGAAAAGGCAGGTTTGGATGATCTCCAAGGCACCATGCAGCTCTGTATTCATTTTGTACATTAGTGAATTAGACTTGGACTTGACTGATATAGGTTGGTATAGAGAATGGTAGCCACCAGAAAAAAATAAGGCATGTTGACTTAACTTATATTAAAAGTACTGTTAACCAACTTTTATAAATGTTATACCTTCCCAGTGGGCTTTATAGACCCATCTTCTCTCTCACATTTAAAATCCCTAACCTGGAATTCTTTCAGAATATTCCATTATGCAAAAAGTATAAAAACAGTGTACCTCAAATCATGCATTTAAGCCAGGCATGGGAGCACCCACTAATGTAATCCGAGTGACTTGGGAAGCTGAGGCAAGAGTATCACAAGTTTGAAGCCAGCCTCAGCAATTTAGCAAGATCCTAAAAAACTTAGCAAAACCCTGTCTTGAAATAAAAAATAAAAAGGACTTGGAATGTAGCTCAGTGGTAAACACCCCTGGATTCAATCCCCAGTACTCAACAAACAAATAAATATGCATTTTAGTCAGCATTTTCCAAGCATTGGTTAATAGTATTTATTATGAGCTGGCAACCTATGTTTGTACCTGAGCTATGCCATTTTAACCAGGTACAGATAGAAAAAATATAATTTTAAAAGACTGGATTTTTTCCAAAGTGGTCAGACTGGAGTTCTTAACACATCCTTCCTCCCCTACCAGAAAGAGGAAATGGGCATTCCACATAGACCACCACTTCCTTCTCCCCTTTTGCCTTCCACCCAAGTCCCTGTCACCACTACCACCACCACCACCAATTTTAGATGCTTCCTGCTACACTGCAACTTTTGCTAAAAAATTAGTCATTTGTCTAGACAAACTAAGGGAAAATGAATAAATACACAAACTGGTTTAACCACCAATGGGCATTCTCAGATCCCTCTGCCACCCTCTATCTCCTCTTCTTCCTTTGTCCTACTATATTTCTAGGCATTCTGGCCTTCACTTATGCATCCTCACTTGCTCTGTTGGACTTGAAAAGAAAATTGTGTATTTAATCATGATGACTGCTTTTGAAATTTTTAAACAGAAAACTTAATATTATTAACATCTGACAGATTCTATGCCCAGGTAATATGTATAGAGAAAAACAATTTTTCTTAAAGCATTATACAAGTTAAATTATGAATGAACTATGAAAGAATAGGTGACTTTAAATCCTCTGATGAGGTTGAGTATATGGTTATTCACTTTATTACTATGTTTTTATTAAATGTTACTCAGAAAAACTTTAGTTGATGATACAGACTTATATTTGAGTCCAGTATCGTATATCCAAGAGTTATTGTATGTTATGTGTTAATAAATATTTTTCTTTTTGTCAAGTCCATTAACGTTTTTATTTATTTAATAATCTCTGAAATGGCAGAGATCTCCAAGGCCCCATGCAGCTCTGTAGTCATTTTGTACATTAGTGAATTAGGCTTGGACTTGACTGATAATTTAGAAAAACTTCATGTCATTCATCACACTTGGCTGCTAGGTGGTAAATGTCCCCTAATTATTAGCTCTCCTCATTCTTTGAACCCTCTTGATTTACCTGACTTCCCATGAAAAGTTCCTCCTGCTCAGCCCACCCCAATTTTTGTCGGTGCTTTCTGCCATTTCCTTCTTCACTAGTGGGGAGGGAAGAATAATTACGAAGGCCCTCCCACTCTCAGGCTTCACACGACTCTAAGCCAGCATCCAGTTCCGTTCAGTGTATCCTCAATGTTCATACTAGTCACCAATAAGCAGATAAGCAAATTTTATTATACTATCTAGTAGTAAATCAATCTCTATACAAAGAAGATTGTAGTTTTGCTTTTTAGCATTTTATTCATCATAAATAAAAACGTTACAGGATGTGTACCTTTGAATGTGATTGAGATGATCATACTGAATTCTATACTCAAATCTGCATTTCTGATCCACTGACTTTGTTTTTCTGTTTTCCTTTCCTGCTCACAATTTGGACAGGACATTCTTTGTTCCCCTTCCGACATCCTTCAGCTAAATCTCAGCGTTAAAAGAACTGTTGAAACACTACTTTCTCTTGGGGCACATTCAGAAGAATCCAGTTTTGTCTGTCTGTCTATCCAACTTCTGGGCTTTGTGGCATTTTATTGTACTTTAATGTTAACTCTCTGTATGCTTTATTACTGGGTCCTCCCCCTGTAGCTGAAAGATTGTGTTCCAGTGATTCTCCACTTCATTCCTGTACTTGGCAAAGGAGGTTTGTTGCTCACGAAGACACATTATTTACATATTTCTCCCTGCCCTGGCCTTCAGAGAGCTAACCTTAGTAGATAAGTCCTTCCAGGTCCAGGTGAGCAGCCTGTCACCTTAGTAAGCATTAATGATGGCTAACAGTGAATAAAAGACTAGCATTTTCTTTCCTGGTCATTTATCCATTCTCCTACCCTGTGGCCTTGTTTCTCTTATCATAAATGCCAATGCATTTGTACTAATTCAATCCTGAATCTGTTGTTAGAAATGTGAGACACAGAACTTTATCTCCAAATGACAAAATAAAATGTCCATCTGGCCATTTTTCCATACTTAACACTACTTGAGTATTAAAACTGTGAGTTACTGAGCATGAGGAAAACAGTGGCACCCTTCTGGATTAGGGGCACCTTGTCACTTATATTACAACCCCGAAATCCTGAATTTGCCCTTAAAGATCTTTCTATGGCTATAATTTCTGGACATTGGAAGGTGCTAGCCACGTAATGTTAATAATTTTAATTTGGTCATAATGTTCAGTTTAAAGATCATATAGGTCCCTAAATTGCTGTTCTGAGCCCAATATGTATATATGCAGTACACATCAAGCAGGAGTAGATACTTGTCCACAGTAACTTTGTTTGTTAAATGTAACCGAAGTTCACTTCTAGAACGCTATTTGGGATTTATGTAAATTCTAATATATTTGAACCATCCTTATAGGTGAATTTGTATATAGGCTGTTGGGGAGATTAAATTGAAGCATTTGGCAGGTAAAGTATTCAGCTGCAGTCTTTGTTCTGTGCCCCCATCGATAAATATTGTCTCTCTTTCAGAATACTTAATATATGAGCTAATAGACCTTATTCAGATTCTAATTCTCATAATGGTGTTTCTGAACCTTCAGAAATCTTCTGAACTCTGTTAACAAAAGTATGAAGGGAGATTACAAGGAATGTAACATGCTGCTGAAGAATTCAGCCTGTGGGTCTGATTGCTTGGTTTTCTTCCACATTAAATAGGGAGTTATTTTAACACTTTTAAAGACTGTGTAATGTTAATACCGAAATATTGAACACTGTGATAACCTCAGTTTTCTACAGTAGTGCCTTCCAGAGTTGGGGGGTTAGTTTGGGCTTGTTCTATATTTAAGATGTCTTAGTCAATGATTATTCTCAGAGTTTTGTCCTTTTAAAAAATCACCTGTTAAAAAAACACACATGCTCATGTGTGGTTTAGGAAAGTAGTTGTGTATTGTCTTGAGAACACACACCATTCCCTCTAACCAGCTGGAAGTTAGTTGTATGTCTAGAAAGCATGAGCACTAAAAGTGTGAACCATGGGGCTGTACAGGTTACATACAGAGTGCTGCTGACAAGAGAGCCCCTAAACAGTCCTGAAGGAAATGCTTTTCCAGAAGATAAAACACCATGCAAGTTCATTTTTAAACGCAGCTAATCCATACTTGCAGTCCTTTGCAAAGTATTTCTACAAAGTTGCTAAGTTCTATTCAGTCAAAAGATTACAATTACCTTGTTTTTATTAAAATATTTTAAAAAGAAAGTAATTAAGGAGCACAAGTACCTATAACTTTCTCAAAAATAAATACTTACTATATATTTTATTACCACTGGTTTTTAAAAATATTATAGTAATATAGTGAGTGCCAATGGAAAGCAGAGAAAAATCCTGTTATTTTCTTTAATAAATACTATAACTTCTCTTTTAATGGAACCAGAATTCTTTTTTGGAGAGCAATTTCTTTTTTCTTTTTTTTTTCTGAATATTTAGCCTAAAGAGAAATACCAATGAAACTTTTTTTAAAATTGTAGATGGACACAATACCTTTATTTTGCTTATTTATTTTTATGAGGTGCTGAGGATCAAACCCAGTGCCTCACACAGCTGAGCCATAACCCCAGCCCTCCCAATGATAATTTTTATGGTTAAGAATTGCCTTTTTCTATTCTCTATTTACAAGAAAGAATTAACCAAACAAGTTAATGAGGCAAAAACAATTAGCAAACTTGTAAACACTTTTCACATATTGGTCATTATTAGTGACTAAGCTCTCATAATACCAGTGTAGTTAACTCATTAAATTCTAGGCAATGATACATTACCTTTTTAAATACAACTCCTTTTTAATTTTGTAATTCAGATTTCTAATTCAGACTGGGCCTTCTATGACCTATCCAAAATTAGGGGAGAGTTTCTCAAATACATCTAAATCTCAAAAGAGTTTAGATACACTTAATTCTTCCATTTATCCCTGCCTGACCTGAGAACCCAGAATCAGAATTATAATGTAGCTAGTGGGCTTCCCCTTTTCATGCAGTCTAAGTTACATCATGAGCCATTTTGTATTCCCATGGCATGTAATCCTGAAAGTGCTTTCTCCTAAAATGTTGTATCTTTTTAGGCTTGAGCCATCTAATAACTTGGAATTTGTTTTATTATTTTTCACCTGCCTATTGGACTTTTGCTTATCAGCAATAGAGGATATTGCTTTCACTCCATAGCATACTATTCTTCCTCTGTTGTATGTATAAATGTATGCTGCTTCTCAATTTTCCAGTTTTGAAAATGTTCTGTATGTACTTTTAGTTGTGTTAATAAAGTGACAGTGTCAGGCACCGTCTCTATCTAACTCATATTAACAGAGGTCAGTTTCTCAAGTACAGACTTTTCATATCTCACTTGATTATTATGAGGTAGAGAACTACTTATTTTTTACTTTTAGTTCTAGAAGTGATGTTCATCCTTTTTCTCTTTTGTTTTGTTTTATGTTACGTTGTCCCATTTCAGGAGCAATTATGTTTGCCTCTCCACATTTTAGAAGAGAAAGGTTTGAGCCAGGTGGCAGTGACCGTCCAGGCTCTCCTGGAACTTGCACCACCCAAGCAGCAGCAGCACCAACTATCTGCTGTTTAAGGACTCCCAGGACCTTGGCATTGGCCTGACCCAAACAAGGAGCAGGACAACGAGATTGCTGCTGTCAGCCGTCTGATATCAAACAAAGCTCTTAACGTGTTCTTAGAAGAAACTGTTTCCATGATTCCTACCAGGAATGTTTTACTTCATTTCTCCATTTTAGGGGAGGTTATGTCCATTTCCACTGATTTTTTTTTTTTTTTTTTTTTTTTTGTTAAGACCCAGTTGGTTTTCTCACATGAAACTTCTCATTATTGAGAACCCAACACTGAAGTCTAAACTGGCTGTGCTTTCCTAGAGGCTTATTTCAAACACCACAGCAAATACCTTCTAAGATATTTGGCTCTCTTGAAGGCACAGACATGCTATTATCTTTACCAGTTCCCAAGACATCTAGGGAATTCTAAACAGCTATGCATTTAGAATTTCCTGTAGCATTTGTTAAAATACAGATTCACATTCACTAGGTCTGGGGTGAGGCCTGGAAATCTGTATTTTCAACACATTCCCACTTTTAATTAGTGGAGACTTCTGCTCCAAGCCAGATAGTTGTGTGGTTCTATGGAGGTACTGCCTGCCCCCTGCATTTTTCAGCCACATTTAAAAATCAAAAGCTATATTATGATGACATAGACTATTCTGTTAAAGGCAAAATTCAAATAATATAGAAGGCCTAGATTTTAAATACCTAAACAGAGAAACGATACTGTTGTATTTGAAGCCAGTGTACTAAGCCTCCCTCCAACTCCAGAGCCCATTACCACATCAACTTCTTCCTGAGGATGGTTCTGCGTATCATCCTGCTATTATCTAAACAAATAAGCACTCTATCCTGGGATTCCAAGTCCTTAAGCTGGTAACATGTACCACTCTGAATCATTTGCATGAACTTCAATGAGCCACCCTTAGCCCCAAGCTTCTCCCAGGACACCTGGACCTGCAGACACATTCTAGTCACAGCAGTGTAACACATCCAGCTCCCCACCTAATGGAAGATTATGAAAAAGCAAATGAAAAGGAAGAAAAAAGCCACATTCTTTATATTCTTACAGGTTAACTGCCAGTTTCCATGACTGAAAGAAAGCACTTAGGGCATCTTAAAAACTGCTTCCTGTCTTACCCTCACTGAGCTCCACCATTAGTGCCTTATATTCCCAATTGTGGGTGGAGGGAAAGGGCCACTGGCTCACACAACACAAAACCAGGAGCCTTTAATTCAAGTTTAAACCACATGGGTTTTTCTTCCCTGTATTTTGAGCCCTTTTTAGTTGTCAGCGATATCTTTTGGTGTTGACTGCCTTTGTAAACCAGATAAATAGAGTAAGTAAAGATACTAGTTATATAGGGATTTTTTTCTCTACTTATTAACTATTTTGGATTTTCTTTATCATTGCATGCATTTAACATCAATGTTTTCCTTTATCATGTGAATGCAGCATCTAAAAATAGTTTTGGACAAAATCATTTTGAGTATTTGGTCAAAATAATGTTTGTTTTTTCCTTATTCCTGCACAGATCTGGGTTCATTAGAACATTACCATTTTGTCCAAATTTAAAATTATGTACCATAGCCGGGCACAGTGGTGCATGCCTGTAATCCCTGTAGTTTGGGAGACTGAGACAGGCGGATTCAAAATTCAAGACCAGCCTTAGCAACTTAGCAAGGCCCTAAGCAACTTAGTGAGATTCTGTCTCAAAAATCAAAAGGGCTGGGGATGTAGCTCAGGAGCAAAGCATCCCTGGGTTCGGTCTCCAATACCAAGAAATATATATGCACACACACACATATGTATGCATGTGTATACATGTATATGTATACAACACAAAACCAGGAGCCTTTAATTCAAGTTTAAACCACATAAGTATGTATACATTCATACATATATACACACAAGTGTATATACAATATATATTTTGGCACTGGATATATATGGATATGTTACATATATACATAAAACACCTAAACTCCAAAGCCCAATCCTTCAAGGTCCTCACAGAACAAAAGTAAAAATGTCTTATAAGTGCTTAAGCCAGACCCCATTAGAGTTACAATTCCAAATAGACTCACCAACTATATAACTTGTTTAGCTGTGTTTTTTAACTACAGATATTTTTCCTTCTAGTCAACGTTGAACCATTAAACCTCAGTACAATCTCCAAATTGTAGACTTTAACATATTATATGGTGCATAAGTATAGAAGACATTACATAATGTAGCACTTGCAATATCTGCAACTAATTTTTCTATAGGAATAAGTGGAGCTAGATTTCAACTTATTTCAGATTTTGCACATAATATGAAACCTTGGTATATTTTTATCGAACTAATTCAAATTTGTATTTGAATTATTAGAAAAAAGGATGTACCGTTTTGACTGAGAATGAAGAAAAATATCAAGTATTGAATTTTTTCTGTGTTAGCATGCAAAAATCATGGCATTTTTGTTGGAGAATTTTTGTATAATGTTTCATTTGTACTTTTTGATTTTAAACTGGAAAGAACAATTCAGTTTAACATTCAACCTTGCTAGACTCCAATGTAAGATGAAAGTAGCCTTGTCACACTCCTTCCCAACCTGAAGCAGTGACCTTCCCACTACTGGAAGTGTGAACAGACCAAGTCCTACCTGGTGCAGCCCTTGCCACCTACAGAGATTTTATGTCAGCAGTTTCCAGGGTTCGAAATGCATCTCTGCTTAAACACTCCAAACCAATATTCTCTTGTAATAACTAGGTCTGGAAACATCTCGTGGGAGGAGGGGATTTTATCTGGCTAGAATACAGAGTAGGAAAAGGCTTAGTAGTAGGTCACTTTCTTTAACAGCTTTCTAAAATACAGCCTTACACCTAATCAAGGAGTCTATAATTTCTCTTGCTTCCTCCAGTCAGCAGTGACTAATGATGTGTGATGATACTGATGAGTCTGATGAATTTTTTTTTAACTAAGTTCTTAAGTGGTTATAGAAATGAAGGAAAACATGGATATTTAGAAGCCTTTTTTATATACACATTGCAGTGAGATGGTTTACAGCAGATTTCATTTTATTTCTGAAAATGTTACAAACATGTAATTAGTAAAAGATTTTGTAAAACATTGTCCTATATTTGTATGTAAATATATTGCATAAGTTCTAAGTATAAATATGTCGATATCATGTATGTTATTTTAAATTGCCTGTATGTCACCTTACACATTGACATTAAAATAAAAACCAACACTTTAGTAACTTGTAATAAACATTTGAAAGTGTGCATATCTAAAGTAGCTTGGTTTCTTTGGCAAAGAAGAATCAAGGAAAGGGTGTCTCTAAGTTCCCTGAAGGAACACCAATGAACATAATTTTATTAAAATAGGCCTTTAAAATTAAAATTTACTTTCCTAAGGAAGTGGAGATATCAAGACTTCCCTATAATTAGAGCTGGACATAAGGATTAATTCATGAAATATGTGACACATTAGGACAACTTTCCTCTCAGAAATGATCAGCTGCACTGTACCCAATATTTTGTTTTAATTAATCAAGGCAAGAATGACCTCTTGGTCTCATTGTTTGTTTGTTTTGTGGTGCTGGAGATTGAACCCAGGGCCTTGTTCATGCAAGGTAAGCACCCTACCAACTGAGCTATGTCCCCAGCCCTGTCTTATTGTTTTTTTAAGAGGGAGAATGACAGCTTTACTATGTGTCAGGCATAGGCTGGGTTTTTACATACTGCAAATTAGTCTTCCAGAAAACCTATGCCTCATCTTTACCATTTGTGGGCTATGTATTCTAACATTCCACTTCAATCTTGTATTTATAACTTATATCCCTACTTATTCCCAGAAAAGCTGTGGGAACAGTTTATTATAAGGTGTATATTCCATGCCACCACCAGCCATGAAAACACTAAAGTGATAATAAAAAATCTAAAGAGAGGAATCAACACTCATATTTTACCATGTGTATGTTATGCTACATAACTTTATAAAACATCACCTTGTAATTTCTGCAAATACTTCACTTTTGCTCATATGAGTTTTTTTCACTTTAGACAAATTAGAAAAAAATCAGAATCTGAGACATTACAGGAATTACTGAAGTTTTAATGCATCACTGTAACCAAGCCCAAGAACTCTTTTCTGGTGAGAAGACCAAGATCTTTACAAGTCTACTCAAAACTGTTCTTCACATCAAAATCAAAATATGAAGAAACACAAATTCAATAGCTAATTCACAGATTGAAAACTAATACAAAGTGAAATCATCTGGCGATCTGCATAAACTGTTGTTTATATCTGCATAAACAACCTGTAGTGAAGTATTTGTGATGGCCAAGTCTTCCTTCTCATCTCCAGAACATCACAGGAAGGGATAAAAGGTGGCTTATTCACTTCTTGCCTCTTCGTTTGTCCTTGTCTTTACCTTTACCTTTACCTTTACCTTTACCTTTTGCATCCTTGCTATCATCTTTGTCTTTAGGCATTTTGAAACTTCCAATTTCCCTCCTTACCACAGTGCCTCGCCACCATGCCTGGAGCTAGAAGAGAAATGGGAAGAAGTACAACTCAGTATGCCTGACTCTCCGAAGGGGATTGTTCAACACAGTAACCTATATCAGAGTGGTTTCCATCTGAGACATGGAAGTTCCAGGCACACTATCACTACTAATGCTCCCATACTGTGCAGGACTCAGAGCTTCAGCCATGGCCTCAAAAGCGAAGTTCTTCTGGAGTAAAATTAAATCAGATTAGGCCAGTTGTTCCTTCATATCAGAAACATGACTCCCTGGTACTGCTTCCCTTATGAAGGTCCAAGCTTCCCATACCTAACAATGACTTGAGCCAAAAGGGATGTTAAACTCTGTCAAAAATGTATGAATAAGTCTAGACAACTTTAATAGACTTCCTGGTATTTTGTCTTTTCGGGGCGGGGGGGGGGGTCTTGTTTTCTTTCTTTGTAGTGTTGAATGGGAATTGAACTCAGGGCCTTGCACATACTGGGTAAGTGCTGTACCACTGAGCTACATCTTCAACCCTTTGTTATTTTGAAAGTCTTGTTAAATTGCTGAGACTGGCCTCAAACTTGTGATCCTCCTGCCTCAGCCTCCTAAGGAGCTGGGATTACCGGCATGCACCACTACATCCATTCTTATCTTTAGGAATTCACTAAAGGGTCAATCCTCTTGTTATCAAAAAGAATTTAAAGCCAGGTGTGGTGACATAAACCTATAATCCCAGTGACTCGGGAGGCTGAGGCAAGATTATTACATGTTCAAAGCCAGTCTCAGCAACTTAGTGAAGGCCTAAGCAACTTAGGGATTCAATTCCTAGGACCAAAAATAAAGTCTACACTACTTTATTTTTTGGAGGGTACCAGGGATTGAAATCAGGGGCACTCAACCACTGAGCCACATCCCCAACCCTATTTTATATTTTATTTAGAGACAGGGTCTCCTTGAGTTGCTTAGCACCTCACTGTTGCTGAGGCTGGCTTTGAACTTAGGATCCTTCTGCCTTAGCTTCCTGAGCCACTAGGATTATAGGTGTGTACCACCACGCCTGGCTTAAGCTACTTTAAAATCAGACTAAGCCCTAAGAACTAGGAGCAAATCTACTAATTAAAACAAAAGTAGTCTCCAGCTAGTTCTTACATTTATACTCTAAAAGTATTTTGACAAATTGGAAAACCCCATAAAAGCTTGATAAATACTTGCTAATTATACATCTTGGGTTTGGATATCTGAATGTCCTTTACAGCCTCCTTTTTTATTGCATCCTCTAATATATAAGCCAAACTATAGTTTGCCCCCTAGGCTCTTGGCAGATGCTCCTCTTTCAGAGAGATGGATGATTCTCCAGACAGCAGTTTCAGTCCAGCTGATCATATTTTATATTACAGTTTTCTTGAAAATATTTCCCAGAATCTGTGACCTTCTAATTTTGTCATTACTAACATACACAAAAATTCATATATAACTAAAATATCTCTTCTTTAACCTGCTTATCTCTTTTTTTGAAAGCAGCTTATATCAGAACATAGCAAATAGTCTCTGCTTATTTAAAAACATCTTTTTGAGATAACAATAGGCGATTCAAAAGAACATTGTGTCAAGAACTGGTTTTGGTTAGAAGTAGTATTCCCAAATTTTCCCTGTGGATCTAGGTTTTGCTCCCACTGCCAACCACCTATCTCTTTTGCTCTAGAATAAGAGCTGTGGTGTGTCCTTTTCTAAGTCACCTGTCTCCCTTTTCTGCTCTATGGACTGTTGACAAATTCTAATAAGAACAAAAAGCCTTGTTTCTCTTCAGATCTGTTCCATAGAAAGCTGCTGTGTATTTGATAATGGATGAGAATGCTTTCATTCCTACATCAGCTATGGCACTAACATGACCCCAAAATGCTAACTACAGTTTTCTACCTTTATGGCACTCCTCAATTCCAATTCATCCTGTTCTATCTTCTTCCTGGTCTTCTCCTTTTCTATACGATCTTCAATGATGACCTGTTCATATTCCCTTATCTACAAAAGCAGATATTAATCATATGTTACAGTATGGTCTTGACTAAGCTATTGGCCCAGTCAACTCTGTACTTTTAATAGATCTAAACATAAACCAAAGGAAAAAAACTTCCTAGATTCTTAGGATATTTACATTAAATTTTTTTCAGTTTGATATTTTAAATTTAAAAATCTTTCAGAAAAGTGAAATAATAATTAACTCAAATGTGTAAATAGTGACCTCAAAATAATTAGATTTTTTTTAAAAAATGGTATAATATGCATATTTAAATGGCTCTTTTAAAAGAGAAGTTTAGGAACCTCTACACTCATTCATTAATAAAAACATAAGAAAGCTTTTTAGAAATCAGAGAAATTCAAAATGGGGAAGAGAGGAAGAGCATGAGAAGATTACCTCTACATAGGGAAGAGGGGTGGGAGGGAAAGGGAGGGAAAAAAGGAACTGCATGGATGGTGGAAGGAGACCCTCATTGTTATACAAAATACATGTATGAAGATGTGAGGGGAAAAAAAGAATAGCGTTACCCTAGATTAGGGAGAGAGAAGTGGTGGGAGGGGAGGGGAGAGATTTTGGAGATAGGAAGGATAGTAGAATGAAACAGACACTATTATTACTGTGTGTATATATGTGAATGCATGACCAATGTGATTTCTGTATACTCAGAAAAATGAGATATTGTATCCCATGTGATTCAAATGTATGATATGTCAAGGTCATTGTACTGTCATGTGTAACCAATTAAGACAAAAAATTTTTAAAAAAGAAATCAGTTATAAATTGTCTTCAGAGACCATAAAGTAGAAGTAATAGTACAATATCAATGTATTTTGCAGGGTTGTGAGGTTTAAGCAAGTTGTACTTAAGACAGCCACAACAGTCAGTGCCTGAAATAGAGTAAGCACTATACAAATACTAGCTGTTATTACTGTCCATCATCACCATCATCATCCTCTAAGGACAGTCCTACCAAGTTTACATGCACACCTCTACCTGACAAAAAAAAAAAAAAAAAAAAGCATCCCCAACTACTGTAGCTTAGCTACCACCACTTCTCGGACCACCTGTCCACCTCTTCCTTACCATCTTCGCTAGGTCTTGAAGGTGTGTTAAGTCACTGGCCTTTGCAGCCTTGAGAGCATTTAATTCATTCTGTTTCATTTCTGTGTCTTTATCAAATTTTTCCATCCAGAATTCCAGTTTCTCCTCAAGTTTCTATTTGGAAAAAAACATTAAAACATGGTTTCTACCAGATACAAAACAGTATATACTTTATGATGTCATTTATATAAGATTCAAGAAAAAAAATAACTTTTCTATAGTGACAGAAAATAGAACAAGGGTTACTTATCTGGGGATGGATGCTTTATTGTTTGGAAATGTGGCATGAGGGAGACCTCTGGGATGCTGTTTCTCTGAATCTAGCTGGTGGTTACATGGGTGAATATATGTAAATGTAAAATTATACTCTCAATATTTGTGCACTTTACTGTATATTATTCGATTAAAAATAGAAAGAGGACGTTCCTGATATCTGGGAAAGGGAAGTTGCAGTGAAAAAAAAAAAGAAAAAAGTAAGTAGCAAATTCTCTAGGATAAAGAATGACATCAGATGTCTCTTTGACTGACAGCCACTAAATACTAGTCAAGAAGACTGTAATGTCTTCAAAATTCTAAAAGAAATGAATATGAGTCTAAGAAAATATACCTAGAACCTAGCATTGAAATGTGATGGAAAGATGATACCTCATTTCTGAAAGGTATTCAAAGATGCACTGTTGCAAAAGAAAATGAAAGAGATATGTATAAAAAACAGAAAATGTATATTTAAGCTATTTGCCACCAGTTAGATACTAAGAGTGGACATCCTTGTCTTTCCTCAGATTATAAAAGAAATGCTTTCAGTTTTCCCCCATTTACTATGAAGTTGGCTTTGAGTTTTTCATTATACCCTTTATGATGTTGAGATAGGTTTCTTCTATTCCTAGTTTCTTCAGTGTTTTTATCATGAATAGATGTTGAATTTTTGTCCAACACTTTCTCTGTATCTCTTTAGAGATTAGGTGATTTTGTCCTAACTTGTATTTATGTGATGAATTACACTTATTGATCTACATATGTTAAACCATCCTTGCATCTCTGAGATAAAACCAACTTTGTCCACTCTCACTACTCCTATTTAATATAGTGGTAGAAATTCTAGCCAGAGCAATTAAGCAAGGAAATAAAAAGTGCATCCTTGTTTCGGCTGGCTGAATCCCTGTTTATTTGCTCTGTGATGTACACTAAATTTGGGGGCTTTTGACCCCCCTCTTTCAATCCTTATCAGCTACCACCAGATTTTTCAGTGAAGTCATTTACCACCAACTGGTATGGTGGTCTCCACCCTGACCTTCTCACCTTTTTCTCTTATCAGGACAGCCTGCCAGGGGCTTCACTCTGTTATCAGAGTGAGGGGAAGTAACTTGCCTGAGGGCATACTGGAGGGCTCTGTGAGTGTGCCTGCAGGTCTTTTAAAATTAAGTTTTTAAAATGGAGTTGCTTAGGCTTAGGCCTAAGGCCATCCTAACAGGACTGCACATTAGTACAATCACTATGGAAATCAGTATGGAGGTTTCTCAAAAGACTAGGCGTGGAACCACCACATGACCCAGCTATACCACTCCTTAGTATTTATCCTAAAGAATTAAAATCATCATATTAAAATGATACATGCATGTGTATGTTTATAGAAGCACAATTCACAATAACCAAACTATGGAATCAGCCTCAGTGTCAATGGAGGAATGAACAAAGAAAATGTGGTAGATATTTACAGTGGAGTTTTATTCAGCCATAAATAAAAATGGAACTATGTAATTTGCAGGACAATGGATAGAACTAGGGACAGTTATGTTAAGGTCAAAAATCATGTTTGAGGGCTGGACTTGAGGCTCAGTAGTAGAGCATTTGCCTCACGCGTGTGAGGCACTGGGTTTGATTCTCAGCATCACATATAAATAAATGAATAAAGGTCCATCAACAATTTATATATATATATATAAAATATATGTATATAATATATTATTGAACTTGTGATCTCTCTGTCTTTTAGCCTCCTAAATAGTTGGGATTATAAGCATGCACCACCATATCCAATTTATAATATCTTCTTGTTTTTTTATTATACATATATAAATAAAATCATGTTTGAGGCAGGCTCCTGGCAGTGCCACTTCTGACATCAATGCAAACCAGAAGAAAAAGTTTCTTCCTCAGAAGCCATGGCATATTAGTTATACAGAAATACCACTTTGGGGAACAGTCTTCAGGAGAGCCTAGATGAGCTCATATAGTCTCAACAGATCATCCCCCCAACTTGCCCTTCAAGTTCTGCTTCAGTTTGATAAGGCTATAAATTATCATTGGCTCAGAGGGTCAGGAACAGAGTCAATTTCAGAGGTTCTGTAAATACATACAGATTCTGCGATAATGTGTAGACTTGTATTGCATGATGTAGAATTCAGAGAGGTGACAGAACTTATTAAAATGGATACAGTGAAAATTGCAGCCTGTGATGGTAAAAATACTGGCTCCAATACTACAGAATAAATAGAAAAAAATGGACTTTTTCAGGCCATCTTCTGTTATTATTCATCACTTTTTAAAGAGAAGCAAAGAAGAGACTTTTTAAAAATTTATTCTAGCATTGCATAAATGATTACACTGTACTGTACTATGAGAGAATTCCAGCAAAAAGAAGCTTGTAACTATATTCTCTTACATTACATTGTTATATAGCATAAAGAAACATAATTTTTTTAATGACAAAAGTTGTTGCCTTCTTAACATTCTTTTTTTTTTAAGAAAGAGGGAGAGAGAGAGAATTTTAATGTTTATTTATTTATTTTTTTTTTTAGTATTTGGCGGACACAACATCTTTGTCTGTATGTGGTGCTGAGGATCGAACCCTGGCCGCACGCATGCCAGGAGAGCGCGCTACTGCTTGAGCCACTTCCCCAGCCCCTTCTTAACATTCTTTAATAAACTCATTATTTAAAAAAGAATCAGAGGCTGGGGTTGTGGCTCAGTTGTAGAATGCTCACCTAGCTTGCATGAGGCACTGGGTTCAATCCTCAGCACCACATAAAAATAAAATAAAGATATTGTGTCCACCTACAACTAAAAAATAAATATTAAAAATTTATTAAAAAAGAATCATATGTTTTCTTTCATGTGGAAGCTAGGGAAGGAAAAGGGAAAGGATTGGGGGGGGGGATTCCCCATGAAAAGGGAAGATTAGAACAGAGCAAAGGGATAATGGAGGAGGAAGAGGGGTGTTGGGGGAAGTGCTGGGGAGTGACACTGGCCTAATTATATATATTGTGTGTATGTACGAATTTGTACAAAAAAATTCTCACCATTATGTACAATGTACAGCTATAATGCACCAACAAAAATGTATAATAAAAAACAAGAAGATATTATAAATTGGTTATGGTGGTGCATGCCTGTAATTCCCAACTATTTAGGAGGCTAAAAGACAGGGAGATCACAAGTTCAAGGCTGGTTTTGGCAATTTAGCAAGACCCTGTCTCAAAATAAAATAAAAAGGGCTGGGTGTTTGGCTCAAAGTTAGATGATCTCTGGGTTCAATCCCCAGTATCACCAAAAATTTTTTTAATTTAAAAATATTATAGTTATGAGTGTTAATATTCTAATAATATTTTGGAATATTAGAAAGTGAAAATGATCCAACATATGGAAAAACTGATAGATCCACAATTATCTTAGGAAGCTATTTTTCTGAAATCAATAGCTCAAGTAGACCAAAATAAGTAATATGAAGCATTTGACAGCTAGACTAAAAGAAATTTAGAACCTAACAGAGAATATACATTCTTTTCAAGTACCCATAGAATAGTCACATAAGCATGTACTAAGCCCAAATGAAAGCTCAATAAATTCCAAGAAGCAAATTTACACTTTACATTAGGAGACACAATCCAAGACATCAACTGGGTGTGGTGAGACTCACAGCACAAACATCTAAGGTTTTTGTGAGTAACAGAAAATCTGCACTCCTCCCTTGCCAACTCCATCTACTTGGACATTTAAGAAACATCCCTTTAGGGGCTGGGGATGTGGCTCAAGCCGTAGCGCGCCAGTGTGCAGCCCAGGTTCGATCCTCAGCACCACAAAGATAGCACCACATACACTGCTAAACTAAAAAATAAATATTTAAAAAATTCAAAAAAAGAGAGAAACATCTCTTTAAACAATAACTTTTGCTAAAGACAACTAGAAAATTGTGAACTACAAATCATTTGTAAAGGAATGATAATGTAAAGATTATTTTAAAACCCATCAACTACAGTCAAACAGTACTCAGAAAATATATTGTTTTATTAAAAATATATTGCTTTACATGCATTTACTAGAAAATAATAAAATTTGAAAACAAATTAAGTGTTTAGGAAACAACAAAGATTAGCAACATAAACTCAAAGAAGGTATAAGAAATTTACTCAAAATTAAAGCCAAAACCAATGTAACAAGGAAAAAAAAATCTGCTCAATAAAAGAAAAAGCCAGTCTTTTGCTAAGACCAATAAAATGGCAAACCTGTGGTAAGTTTCAGTAAGACAAAGGGAGAAAAGAAACGAAATTTTTAAAGATGAAAAATATAACTACAGAAATAGAGGAAATTTAAAACTTGCAAGAGACTGTAGAGCACAGCTTGAAAACACTTAAAATCAAGTGTTTGGGGAAGACAAGTTACAAAAAATTACTCAAGACCAGACATGGTGGCTCACAACTCCAATCACAGCAACTCAGGAAGCTAAGACAGAAGAGTCAAAAGTGTGAGGTCATCCTCAGGAACTTAGTGAAACACTGTCTCAAAACAAAAAAAAATAAAATGGACTGGGAATATAGCTGAGTGGTTAAATACCCTGGGTTCAATACCCCGTATCAAAACAAAAACAAAAAACCTGGAGATGCAGCTCAGTTTTTTGTAGAATGCTTCCCTTGCATGCACAAGGCCCTGGGTTCGATCCCCAGCACCAAAATAAAAACAAGATATTCGGTGGGCTGAGGTTATGGCTCAGTGGTAGAGCCCTTGCTGCACATGGCTGAAGCACTGGGTTTGATTCTCAGCACCACATGTGAATAAATGAATAAAATAAAGTCCATTGGCAAATAAAAAATAAAAACCTTTTTAAATAAATAAAGATACCAGTCATTGGTGACAT
Organism: Ictidomys tridecemlineatus; assembly: GCF_052094955.1. Classification (NCBI taxonomy): domain Eukaryota; kingdom Metazoa; phylum Chordata; class Mammalia; order Rodentia; family Sciuridae; genus Ictidomys; species Ictidomys tridecemlineatus. Next base: position 140,328,642 of record NC_135479.1, on the reverse strand, counting down.
ATCTTTAAAAGAGAGAGAGAAGAGAGAAAGAGATTTGGTAGGTGGAGAGATGAATAATATTTTTTTTTAAAAAAAAGCTGAAAAGGCAGACAAATACCTCCCCCCTTAAAAAAAGATATCAAGAAAAGATAGAAAGAGAGAGATCCTTAAAAATTGTTTGAATTTTACCAAGCTTTAAGGACTGTATAATCTGTTTTGTTCCATTTATATTTTAAATTTCAGAGCATAAAAAGGTAGAAAACTTCCACCTTGCACTGCGCCAAGCTAATATAACTCTAATAGCAAAAAAGAAATCTATAGTCTATAAATCAATTCTAGAGGTCTATTATTAAATGTATTAATTTATTATATATTAATATATTAACTATATTAAATTATTACCAGGTAAGGTTTATCCAAAAAAAATAAACATGAGTCATCATCAGTAAACATATTAATGTGTTTTTACTTTATTAACCTGTTAAAGGGAAAATAAATTATCTCAATGGATGAAAAAAGTCATCTCATAAAATTGACTATTCATTGATTTTAAAAAATAAAAAATGTTAGCAAGAAACTTCCTTAATAAAATTTATATACCAGGAACCTACAGAGTAAACCTCATCCTTAATGATAAAAGGAAAACATTCCCCATTTGTGCTGTTATCAGTGTGTTGCCTCTCAGTTCCAAATTCATCCTCCACTGCCTTGCCCTGAGAAACTGGATGATCCTAAACATTTTTCGGCCACCTAGCAAAATGTTTAACTTTGTCAGCAGAGGGTGCTAGAGGACCCAACGGGAAGTCTAGTTTCTCCATGGCTTTGGAATGCTTTTCTGGGTACCTAGGGCACACTGCTCATCCTATATGGTTGAACACACAATGATACCCGTTCACCAACATGTTTTACTGATACCACCAGTAGCATTACTTCATGTCAGATACACTATGACCAGCTATGGCTGATCTCAAGAGTTTAAAGATAATGCAACCTCAGGGGCTGTGGTTGTGGCTCAGTGGTAGAGCTCTTGCCTGGCACATGTAAGGCCCTGGGTTTGATCCTCAGCACTACATAAAAATAAATAAAAATGAAACAAAGCCATCAAGGTGGCACACACCTATAATCCCAGAGACTCGGGAGGCTGAGACCGGAGGATGACAAGTTCCAGATAACAGCCTCAGCAATGGCGAGGTGCTAAGCAACTCAGTAAGACCCTGTCTCTAAATAAAAATACAAAATAGGGCTGGGGATGTGTCTCAGTGATTTAGTGCCCCTAAGTTCAATTCCCAGTACCATAAAATAAAATAAAACAAAGGTATTATATACATCTGTAACTTTAAAAAAAAACAATTTAAATACATGACTCAACTTCAGCAAATATATGAAAAAAACATCATTGGTACCAGAAATGGAGTTTATCTCCCACCTTCTAGTTCATGTCTTACTAAAAGTCATCTAAACTCTTGCTACTCCTTGTTCATCAGATACAATCAGCATAATGTCATTAATGCAGAGGGCTACTGCCATGTTTTGTGGAAAGTCAAAGTAAGCAATCTCTATGTAGGCCATTACAGAAGAGAACAGAATAATTGACATAATCCTGAAATCAGACTATAAAGGTGTACCATTGGCCCTGCCAAGTGAAAGCAAACTGCTCCTGGTGGTGTCTTTGTTGTTGTTGTTATTTTGTATGTGTGTGCATTTTGTTGTTATGGTTGATTTCAAACTGGTTTGGAGACAGGGGCCTTAATCAGGTTAACAACTTTCATACCAAGTACCAGGAGCCATTGAAGATTTGTCCCAGTAAAGATACTATGTGTGAATAGTAGTTACAAGCAACATCACTACTTGATTACTTGTCATTTTCCAAGATCCATTCAACCTCTACCCAAGCCAAACAGATGAGTCAAATGGGGGTGTGTTAAGCATCATCACTCCTGCTTCTTTCAAGTTTTTTGTATTTTTTTTTTCCTTGTAGCAGGGATTGAACTCAGGAACACTTGACATTGAGCCCCATCCCCAGTCCTATTTGGTATTTTATTTCGAGACAGGGTCTCACTGAGTTGCTTAGCACCTTGCTTTTGCTGAGACTGGGTTTGAACTTGCAGTCCTCCTGTCTCAGCCTCCCAAGCCACTGGGATTATAGGCATGTGACACCACGCCCAGCTTCAAGTTCTTGATGTTATCTCTAATCTACGGTTCCATCAGGGTTGCAGCAATGCCTTTAATATATTGGTAAGAAAAGGAAGTCCCAGGACTCCCACACTTTGCCCTTACTATCATAATGGCCTGAAAGTACGTTTATTCCAATTATACATCTATAAAACAATTATATACAATTATAAAGTTATACAATTATATCTACATTTATAAAACTAGGAATGGAACCACCATTTGACCCAACTATCCCACTCCTTGATTTATACCCAAATGACTTAAAATCAGCATACTATAGTGATGCAGCCACATCAATGTTTTTAGCAGCTCAATTTGAAATAGCTAAGCCACAAAACCAACCTGCTCTTCAACAGATGAATGGATAAAGAAAATGTGGTACATATACACAATGGAATATTACTCAGCCTTAAAGAAGAATGAGATTATGGCATTTACAGATATATGGATGGAGCTGGAGAATATCATGCTAAATGTAATAAACCAATACCAAAAAAACAAAGGCCTAATGTTTTCTCAGATAAGCAGATACTGATCCATAATGGGGGTGGGGGGAGAATGAAAGAACTTTGGATTGTGCAGAAGGGAGTGAGATGAGGGCAGAGGGTATAGGGATGGAAGGACAGTGGAATGAGACAGACATTATCATCCTGTGTATACATACATGTATGATTACAACACTGGTGTGACTCTACAACATGTGCAGCCAGAGGAAGGAGAAGTTGTGCTCCATTTGTGTACAATGTGTCAAAATGCATTCTTCTGTTATATATAACTAATTAGAACAAATTTTAAAAATTTAAAAAAGACTGTAATAACATAAACAATGAATGAGAAAACAATTGGTAACTTAAAAGAAAACTTCCCTCAATTGAGAATGTTGTTTTTATAATTTAAAAAATTAAAAAACATTTTTTAAAAATTATGTCTACAAAGCATTATAGAAACAAGAAACAGAGTTTCTTATATAAGTTAAATTATAAAGGCAAGAGACAAAATTTTACCTGTCCTCAAATTAGAGGTATATAAAATAACTATTCAACAGTGGAATGAATCTGAGATAATTTTTTCATATACATATATGAAAACAATAGAGTGAAGCCCACATCGTGTACACCCACAAGAATGCAACCCAAATTAGAATATTCTATGCTTGTATAATTATTATCAAAAAGGATTCTACTGTCATGAATAACTAAAAAAGAACCAATAAATTTTAAAAAAGAAGAACAAAAAAAATAACTGTTCTGGTGGGTAACTCTGTAAGGATATATAAGCTATAGTTCATTCATTAGACTGCTAAGATTATGGTTAATTTTTCTTCCCTTACTACAAGTTTTTTGCTCTTTTAAAGTGAAAAAAAAATTTTAATCAGGGGATAAAAACATTTTGGTGACTTACCTGTTGCTCTTTTCTAAGGAACATTTCAATCTCCATATGAATTCGGTTCTCTTCTTCAGTTTTCATTCTTAATTTCTAGAAAAACAAGAATCATATATCAGGAATTCTGTCTGGCAAGGTTGGAAATAAGAAGTTTTCAGGTGACTACGGCTCCAGAGTAGCAGTTAGGATTCTTTTTCCAGCAGGGATCCCAGAAATGCTAATGCATTGCTCCAGAGCTGCAATTTGGTTCCACTCAACTCCATTCGAGTTGACAAACAACACAGAGCCATGTCCTAGCATTGTGCCAGGTACATACAAGGGCCCCAGAATAAAATGGAAAGAGATGTCAATTTAAAGAACAATGCTTCAAGGACCCAAGTTTCTTAGGCCCAGAAAAGTGTGTTGACAGGGTTGGAAACACCACATGGGAAGGACCTCTCCCCATTAGTAGAGGTCTCAGAAAAAGGAATCCTTGTACCTGCTAGTAATGGCTATTACTCCTTCTGGCCTGCTGGCTATTCTTTTAACTACCCAGCCTTTCCTCTCAAATAAAGGTCTACCCATCAGAATCTCTGCTTGCAAATATTCAAAACCTTGTTTAGTCTTTAATTTCAACCCTAAGGGTTGAGGAGATGGAAAAAAATTACCTCTGCCCCTTCCTTTCTTGGGTGAGACTATACCAGGAATGACAATTCAAATGGTTGTCTATGAGTAAGGGATTGAACCCAGGTCCTGGTGCATGCCAAGCAAGTGCTCTACCATTTTGCTACAACCCCAACCAATCTGTTTTTTCCTAATGTAGCAATAATTACCTCAATCTCTTCCAACAAGAGTTCCTCTGTTTTGTTACATTTTTTCTGGGTCTGGGAAATCTGAAGCTCAGTGTTTTTTTTCATGTAGAGATTCTCCAAGTTGGTTTTTGCCTTCATCTCTTGCAATTGGTCTTTGAGGTGAGCAATATATTCATTCCGTCTCTTAAGAGAAAAGACCAGGTTTCTAAATTAAAAATCTATACTATCAAAAGTGTTATACATGTTTAATGCAATTCCTATTAAAATCCAATGTCATTCTTCATAGAACTAGAAAAAGCAATCATGAAATTCATTTGGAAAAATAAAAGACCCAGAATAGCTAAAGCAATCCTTGGCAAGAAGAGTGAAGCAGCAGGGCTGGGGTTGTGGCTTAGTGGTAGAGTGCTGGACTGGCACACGTGAGGCACTGGGTTCAATCCACATAAAAATAGATAAAGTAAATGTACTGTGTCCATTAACAACTACTATATATATATTTTTTTTAAAAAAAGTCAAGCAGCAAGCAACACAATACCAGAAATTAAATTATATTATAGGACTATAGTAACAAAAATGGCATGGTATTGGCACGAAAATACACACGTAGACCTATTATACAGAACAGAAGGCACAGAGACAAACCCACATAAATGCAGTCATCTCATTTTAGACAAAGCTGCCAAAAACATACATTTGAGAAAAGATAGCCTGTTCAACAAATGGTGCTGGGAAAACTGGAAATTCATGTGTAGCAAATGAAATTGAACCCCTCTCACCATGTACAAAACTCAACTCAAAGTGGATAAAAGACTTAGACACTACAACAGAGGCCCTGTGCCTAATAGAAGAAAAAGTAGGCCCAAATATTCATCATGTTGGCTTAGGACTTGACTTCATTAACAAGACTCCAAAAGCATAAGAAGTAAAATCAAGAATCAATAAATGGGATGAATTCAAACTAAAAAGTTTCTTCTCAGCAGTGAAGTGAAGAGAGAACCACATTTTGGGAGCAAATTTTTGCCATACGCACGTCAGTTAGGGCAATAATCTCCAGGATATATAAAGAACTCAAAAAACTTAACACCAAAAAAAAAAAAAAAACCCAATCAATAAATGGGCGAAGGAACTGAACAGACACTTCTCAGAAGAAGATATACAATCAATCAACAAATATATGAAAAAAATGTTCAATATCTCTAGTAATTAGATAAATGCAAATCAATAAGATTTCATCTCATCCCATGTCAGAATGGCAGTTATCAAGAAGACAAACAACAATAAGTGTTGGTGTGGATGTGGAAAAACAGGCACATTCATACATTGCTAGTGGAACTGCAAATTGGTGCAACCACTCTGGAAAGCAGTATGGAGATCTCTCAGAAAACTTTGAATGGAACCAACGTATGATCCAGCTATCGCACTTCTCGGTTTATACCCAAAGGACTTAAAATCAGCATACTACAGTGATGCAGTCACATCAATGTTTATAAAGGCTCAATTCACAAGAGCTTACCTAGGTACCCTTCAACAGATAAATGGATTAAAAAAAAATGTGAAACACACACACACACTCACACACACAATGGAATATTACTCAACCTTAAAGAATGAAATTATAGCATTCACAGGTAGATGGATGGAGCTGGAGAATATTATGCTAAGCAAAATAAGCCAATCCCAAAGAAACCAAAATCCAAATGTTTTCTCAGATAAGCAGATGTTGATCCATAATGGGAGGAGGATAGGGAAGAATGGATGAACTTTAGATTGGGCGGAGGGGAATGAGGGAAAAGGGGAAAGGGTTAGGAAGGATAGAGAAATGAGACAGACATTATTACCCTATATACATGTATGATTACACCACAAGTGTGACTATGCACCATGTACAGCCAGAGGAATGAGAGGTTGTGCTCCATTTGTGTACAATGTGTCAAAATGCATCCTAGTGTCATGTATAACTAATTAAAACAAATTTTTTTAAAATAAAATATATATATATTCTGTCTCCATTCAGTTTGGTCAGTGGTTTAAGATTATTTTAAATTTTATAAATCACCATTTTTTTCTGCCATCACATGAAGGTAAATTAAGTCAATAATTGTTGGGGGCCCCAGCAAACTTCCAGCTGCCAGCTGATGATTGGCTCACAGCGGCCCCAGCAACTTCTAGCTGCCAACTGATTGGCTCCTCTGCGGTGATGCTCATTGGGCTGTTTCCCTGCCCTTTCAGACCACGGAGCTGCTCATTGGGGGACTTTTTTGGCTCCGCCCACGCGACCCAGCCAATCGGCCTCAAGAGCAGGAGGAGTGGGGGAGGTGGAGAGGCTTGTGGAAAGCCGGTGGTGGCAGTTGGGCTCTGAAGGTTTTTCCTGAGGAGCTGTTTTGCTTGGCGTATGTGGTTCTAAAAATAAAGTTCATTTCTTTTGACAAGTGGCTCCTGAATTGTGCCCAGCCAGACTGCTGCAAATAATTGTGAATGTTATACCATCCACATGAAAATGAAAGATAACAAAGTAGTTCTACATGTCAAGACAATGAGATTATTTCATAAGTATACAATCTGGGTACTCTCTTTTTCCCACACAGATTTCCCATTATAATTTCATTTTGATAGAAACAGCAATGATCAAAATGATCAAAAGTGCTGACTTCCCACCCAAGCCCCATCACTTGTGTGACCTTAGCCAAGACAGTTAAACTCTCTAGGTTTTACCTTCTGTAAAACAGAAACATTAATATTTATGTTGCCTGAAACATCTCAGAGAATAAATCCAGTCAAGCCTCAGTATGCACTGGGGATTGGTGCCAGGACATCTCATGAATAATAAAATCTCCAGATGGTCAAGTCCTTTTTACAGTATGTGTACAGTACATGTGCAATTATTTTTCAAATATTTTTTATACATGATCGGTTGAGTCCATGGATACAGAACCTGCAGACATAATGGGATGACTATATAAGGAGTCATTGAGCATAAGTGTGAAAACTGCAGGTTATGAAATACTTAGTAATTTTAAGGTCTCAGTATTCATAAAGGGAAATATTTATTCAGAGTCAGGCCCTAGGCCTGACAAACAGTAGACATCTAAATATAGCCATATCCATCCCCTGCCCTCGTAGAGCTTAAGAGGTTTTGTTGTTGTTGTTGTTGTTGTTTTTCCTGAGGATTTAACCCAGGGGTGATTTAGCACTGAGCCACAACTCAGCCCTTTTTATTTTTTATTTGAGACAGGATCTCACTAAGTTGCTTAGGGCCTCAATAAATTGCTAAGGCTGACCTTGATCTTTAGGCTTCCTAAATAACTGGGATTACAAGTATGTGCCACCATGCTCAGCTATGAAGTTTAGAGTCTAATAGAGAATATACAGTTAAAAGAAAATAAAATGTGTAAACTTATTTAAATGAGTGCAAAGTAGTATGAAAAAAAGGGCAAAGGCTATGGGAGAAAAATAATAGATATCTATGTTAGACTAGGTAGCTTGAGAAGGATCTTTGAGAAGCAATATTTGTTCTAATATTTGAAGGATAAATAAGTTCATCACATGAAAAATGTCGCCAAGAGGAATTACCTAAACAAAGAAAAGTATATTCCAAAGTCCTGAGGCAGCCAAGACCTAGACACATTCAAAACCCTTCAGTTAGGATTTAGAGTGGGACAAGATGAAATTGGAGAAATAGGCAAGACTAAACCAAGCAGGCTCTTATTAAGAAATTTAGGTTTTATTCCAAGTGCATGGGAATCCTTGGAAAAGTTCTAGTCAGAGATGTAACATCTGTTTGAAAAGAAAGTGTGAGTTAATTTCACAGAGAGGTAATCAGATTTAGCTGATAGCACAAGCAAATATACAATTAATTACAAAAACACATGACTAAGCTAGGCTTGTTGGTGCACACCTGTATCCCAGTTTTTCAGAAGGCTGAGGCAGGAAAATCGCTTGAGATTAGGAGTTTGAGGCCAGCCTGAGCAATATAGCAAGACCCTGTCTTTGGGTGTGGGTTATGGATCCATGAATTCATCAAAGATCTGTTTCTCTAGACAGCAACCACCTTACCATGTAAGCTGGATAGAATTAGTTGTAAGTAACTACTTGAAAAATAAAACAAAAATTGATCAAAATCATCCATAATAAAAAGCAAACAGCTAAAAGGATCATAGGTCCCTAGGATTAATCAGAAAGCAATCTTTCACATTATTTTGTCTGGCTTCTTGATGTTACTGTATAGAATTGTTCAACTATAACAAGAACCATCCCCAGGACACAAGTGTCTATGGCAGAGAAGCCCAGTGGATAATATGTCTCAGTATTTTATAAACTGTAGGATTATAATAAATTATTTGACCTCTCTAAGCCTATTTTCTCATCTGTAAAATCCTGCTTAGGGCCTGGCATAACTTAGATGTTCTGTACATGTATATTAAATGAATTTTAAGAGCTCTCTCTTCAGGCTCATGTTTTTTTCTTATTCTTCTCTTTTCTCCCTTTCCCTCCCTTCTATTTCCAAATTGTATGGCAGTTATTAATGAGGTTTGAATCTCTAGGAAGGTTCATGTTAAAGTGAAAATAAGGTGATTTCATTTCTTCATCAACAGGAGTCTTTTTACCTATTTAATCCCTTGGCTTTTTTCCAGGTCTAGCTTACACATCACTTAAAGACATAAATCCTCTTCCAGAAAAGCTAAGCCCACATAACTAACTATAGTTTTGTTTTTCACAGAACCTAATAATGTTGGACAGTTAGGTGTTCATTAAATAATGTCCCTATAAAAACTATACTTTCAAAACTCAAAAGCATGTTTGGATCAGTTTTGTTTTGTTTTTGTTGTTGTTGTCTTTTTTTTTTTTTTTTTTTTTTTTTTTGGTGCTGGGGCTCAAACCCAGGGCCTTGTGCTTGCAAGGCAAGCACTGTACCAACTGAGCTATATCCCCAGCCCCTGGTCAGTTTTTAAATCAAATTAAATATTAAATCTTTCAAAGTAACAATAGGAAAATTAGAAAAGCAGAGTTAAAACTCTAGGAGCTTCTGCCTATGACAAACAGAAGATATTACATTATGTAACTTTTAAGTTCATACAACACTGGCTATGCCAAACCAAAAGCATCTGGTTTTAATGCTGTTGCCTTGGACCTCTGTTTACTGATTTCCTTTCTATATTGCTGGTTTGCACAAATATTTTTATGGCCCTCCATGGTGATAATGTGGAAATACACAGTAAGATATAAAATACTACCCAGCTAGTGAGTATGACTTGATCATGATTTTATACTAATGGCACTGAAGTGCCATTCCATTTCTCATTTTTCCCACTATGCAAGAAGAGCTAGCCAAGAAGCAATGGGTTACAGCTGAGTTTTGAGTTGTATAAATTCTTTTAAGGGCTAGGGACACAGTTTAGTGGTAGAGTGCTTGTCTAGCATGCAGGAGGCCCTGGGTTTGATCCTTAGTACCACCTAAATAAATAAATTCCTTTTAAGATTTTCACTAAGAAAAGATTTGTCTTCATTACAACTTGTAGCTCTGACTGTCCATGGAGTCTGGAGCTTTCCCCATGATCAAGGTCCATGGACTGATGCAGCATATTTGCGGGTTTTCATGGCAGACCAAACTTTAATTACAAATCCAAATTCCAAATTCCGAAATTCCTTCAGACCTAGTCTTCTGGACTTGTTTTTTGAATTCAGAGAAACATGACTTAGTAATGGAAAGAAGTAGTCAACCAATTAGAGTTCATAAGGCTCTGATGTTTGCCATAATAATGTGAGCCAAAGGCTTTTAATAATCTGTTTTCATAATTGAACATACAGTAGAAAAGAGAGCACTGATTCCTGGAATTTGGGACTCTATTATCTGAAGAAGTTGGAATCCGATTTTCTCTTGTGTTGGATAGCAAAAGGGAAATGGGGATGAGGCCTATTAAAGTGATAAAAGCTATACAAAAATACAATTCTATATTAAAATCTATTAACTGAGCTAAAATAGTCTCTCATTCTGAGATGCGAAGGAAACAATCAAATCCAAGCTTCTAAAGTTTCAGGCTCCAGTTCTACCGGCTATTTTCATTTCCATTTCAACTAGTCCCTTTCCCAAGGGAATACCAATACCAATGTCCTTTTACCTTGCTATTATGGTTTGGATGTGAGGTGTCCCCCAAAAGCTCCATGTGTGAGACAATGCAAAAAGGTTCAGAGGAGAAATGATTGGGTTATGAGAGCCTCAACCCAATCAGTGAATTAATCCTTGATAGGGATTAACTGTTTAGTAACTGAAGGTAGTAGAGTGTGGCTGGAAGAGGTGGGAATTGGGGTGTGGCACTGAGGTATATATTTGTATCTGACGCGTGTCTCTCTCTCAATCTCTCTCTCTCTCTCTCTCTCTCTCTCTCTCTCTCTCTCTCTCTCTCTCTCTCTCCTTTCTGATCATCATGTGAGCTGCTTCCCTCTGCCACACTCTTCTGCCATGATGTTCAGCCTCACCTTGAGCCCCAAGGAATGCAGCCTGCTGTCTGTGGATTGAGACCTCTGAAACTATGAGCCCCCAAATAAACTGTTCCTCCTCTTCAAATGTTCTGGTTGGGTCTTATAGTTACTGCAGTGAAACAGCTGACTAAAACACTTGCTTTCTGTAATAAAACCTCTATACACCTTATTGCCTTGACTAATCTCCTCTGAGTAAACTCCTTAAATGGGATGCCTAAAACTGTGCACAATGTTGTAGATGTCTAATCACAACAGAGGGTAAGGGAACATTCAGTGCCACTAACTGCAGTAATTAAAAAGAGAAAGCATTCCAAGTACTTTTCACAATATTTTGTGGTAATATACTGTCATATTTGTTAAGACTGATGACAAGCCATTAAAAGCACCACTGTGAAAGAAGACTCTAAAACGTCTAGAAAAAACAGAGGAAGCATGCACTTTTTAAAATTGCTGTTACCATAACAGTAGGTAGTGGGTCCTAACCTCAAGTCACTGTTTTGTTTTGGGTTTTTTGTTTGTTTATTTGTTTGTTTGTTTGTTTGTTTTTGTACCAGAGACTGAATCCAGGGCTGTTTAACCACTGAGCCACATTCCCTGCTCTTTTTTATTTAGAGACAGGGTCTCACGAAGTTCTTAGGAGCTCACTAAGTTGCTGAGGCTGGCTTTGAACTTGTGAACCTCCTGCCTCAGCCTCCAGAGCCACGGGGATTATAGGAAGGCACACCACCCTTGGCTAATTCAGTGCTCTAATAATCAACAGGGTTTTGAATTCTGATGTCCATTGCTTATCATTTTTCAGCTTGAAGCTACAAATTTAGTTATATGTTTCTTTAATTTCTTTAATCCATTTTAAAGCCTAGAGATCATCACAATTATCTCAATCTACTCTCTCTGGTATTCATTCTATATCTGGCCAAAAGAAAAGAGGAAAGGAGGTAAGTCATCAAAGAATAAGTATTTGCAATGTATAGTAAATGAAATATATATATATATAAAACATTCATAGATTAAGGGAGTGTGGTAAAGGAAGAGTAAGAAATGAAACTATATGGGTAAAAGTTTTTACACTTTATGTGAAGGGATAATAATAATAATAATACAAAATGTATAGGTAAAAATCCAATAAATAAATTAAAATAGAGCTGAGTGTGGTGATGCACACCTATAACCACAGAAGGCTGAGGCAGGAGACTCACAAGTTCCAGGACAGCATAGACAACATAGTGAGACCCTATTGCAAAATAAAATTTCAAAAAGGGCTAAAGCTGTAGCTCACTGGTTGAATGCTTGCCTAGCAGGCCTAAGCCCCTGAGTTCAACATCTGGGACTACAAAAAATAATAACTAAAATAAATATCTAAAAAAATCTAATAAACCAAAATAAGTCAGGAAAAGAAGAACAGCAGCGGGGACAACAGATAAAAGACACATATCTGGGCTGAGGGTGTAGCTGAGTGATAGTGTACTTGCTTAGCATGCAAGAGACCCTAGGATCAGGTCCTCAGCATCACACATACACACACATACACACACACACACAGACCATATTTCCAACAACTATATCAATAATTCCACTAATGGACCAAAACACTTGACTAAAAGGCAGAAGTTGTTAGAATAAAAGCAAGATCCAGTGTGAAGAGCAGCGATCTAAATCATGGCCTATGTGACTCTTGTGGCTCTGTTTGTGCTGGGAGCTGCCTGTGCAAGGTACAGGTCAAGATGCCTCAGTTGCTATGGTAACACCAGCAATGGGTAGCTACATGCAAGGCTAGGCTTTAAATTCAGCACCTTCTCCCATGGATAGAGGATGCTGAGTAAAACAAGATGACCCTAATGCCTTGCCAGTCCTGTGTCCTTCAGGTTGCTTGCTTTGCTGAAACTTTCCCACAAATAACCTTTTAATAATGAAACATATAAAACAAACTTGCTGAGCTAGCTCTGGAGACAGTCAAGCCTCACCAGGACTTGGCTACCCACCTGGCCCCAGCTTTTTCTTCCTATGTGTGTCTGTCTATCTTTTTTTTTCATCCCTTCATCACCCCTCTGGTTACTGAATGAACCACCTAGGCATAAGGCCTCAGCAACCCAGTTATATGCTCTCTATAAGAGATGTACTTTGAATATAAAGACAGTTTAAAAGTTAATGAATGAGAGCCAAGTGGTGGCTGTAATCCCAGATACTCACAAGGATGAGAAAGTTCTAGACCAAAAAGACAAAGTTCTAGGCCAGCCAGAACAAATTAGGGTGACCCTGTCTCAAAATAAAGAAAGGTGATCGCATGCTTGCCTAGCATGCACAAGGCTCTAGGTTCAATCCCTTGTACTGTGAACAACAACAACAACAAGTTAATGAGTGAGTTGAAAAAAATATACTATAAAAACAGTAAGAGCCGAATGCAGTGGCATATGCCTATAATCCCAGCAACTCAAGAGGCTGAAGCAGGAGGATCACAAGTTCAAAGCAGCCTCAGCAACTTAGCAAGGACCTAAACAACTTAGTGAGACCCTGTTTCAAAATAAAAAATAAAAAGGGTTAGGGATGTAGTCCATTGGTTAAGCACCCTGGGCTCAATCCCTGGTACCAAAAAAACAAAACAAAAAAAGAAAAATAAAAACTAGTAAGTTTAGAAGAAAGGAGTGTCATATTTGATTATAAAATAGACTTTAAGACAAAAAGTATTACCATACATAAAGAGGAATGTTTTATTATGAGAGCCAATTCACCAAGAAGACACAACAATAAATCCTTCAAACACATCTTTCTGTTCCTTCAGTCCTAAAACATTCTTCTTCTCTTCACCTGTATAACTTATTAATAATTTAATAATTTATAATTTCTATAGTGTGACCTTCCCCTGCTTACTGTCCTTAGTTAAAGCTCCTTCCTCTATGCATCCATAATATTTTGTACTTGATTCTAACACAGTGTACATGTAATTACTTTTTTCTAAGTCACTTTATGAATACAGAACATATGTTTAAAAAGTGTACAAAATAAGTGTACATCTCAATTATCATAAGGTTAAACTCCACAAAACAACTTCCCAGAATAAAAAACAGGATTGACATGAGCCCTCACCCCTGCCCTTTCTCAATCACTACCTTCTCCTTCTTCCCCCAAAGTACCAAATATCTTTAATTTTATGATTTTTTTTATAATTTAAAATCTAACCATTTACCCCTAAAAGTTTTTTTTCGCACTTTTTAAAAATGAAATAGACCATATGTCTTTTTCAAACCTGGACTACTAGTTTGTTTCATATAAGGTTTATAATGTGGTAACTATAGATCACTTATTTTAACTTAAGTGTCGTATTTCATTGTATAAATATGCCATAATGTACAATAACCAATTGGTTGTTTCCATTTGTAACTACTACAAAAAATTCTGTATTGATTGTTTCTGCACATGATTTTTCACATATACACATTCTATTGAGTGAACTGATGGGTCATAAGATATACCTATCTTTTAACTTTAATAATAGGAAACTTTTCCAGCATAATAGTATCAACATAAATGCTCAGTTTTAGAATATTAGAATGCCCATCCATCATTCCACATAGCCAGCATTTGGGATTATAAATTATTTGTCCTAATGAAAATATAACTGTGTCCTCTTGTGGTTTCAATTTGCATTTCCCTAATGACAACTGAGGTTGAACACACTTTTATATGTTTATTAGACCCTTGGACATCCTCTTTTTGGAGTGCCCATACACTCTCTGGCTTGTTTTTCCACTAGGTATCTATCCCATTCTAATTAATTTGTAGGAGTTTTCCATATATTTTAGATTTAAGCACTTTCCTGATAATGTTTGATTATATAAATATTAAGTAAATGGTTATATACTTTATACCACATTGGAGCTTCCTCTCTCTCTCTCTCTCTCTCTCTCTCCCCCCCCCCTCTCTCCACCCCCTCTCATCTCATCTTCCCTTCTCAGTGTGGTGCTGGGGATCAAACCTAGGGTTCTACACATGCTAGACAAGTGCTCTATCACTGAACCACATACCCCAAAACATTCTTTCCTTCTCTTTTGATGAACAGAAATTTTTAATTTTTTTTAGTTGTAATTGGACACAATACCTTTATTTTATTTATTTATTTTTATGTGGTGCTGAGGATCGAACCCAGGCCCTTGCACATCGAGGCGAGCGCTCTGCTGCTGAGCCACAACCCTAGTCCAGAAGTTTTTAATTTTTAATGTAGCCAAATTTACCAACCTTTTTCCTTTACAATATGAACCACTGGTGGCCTGTTTAAGAAATCTTTCCCTATCCAAAGTCAAGATGGTAGTCTTCTATAATATCTAGAAATTTTATGCTTTAGCCTCTCACATTTAGATTTATACTGTAATGGTTAATTTGAATTGTCAATTTGGTTGGATTAAGAGATGGTGAAGATAGGCTTCTGGATGTGTCAGTAAGGGTGTGTCTAGGAATGACTGCCATGTGGGATAGTGAACTGAAGTAGAGACCTAAGAGTAGACAGCACCATCCAATAGGATGGTGGTTCAAATAGAACAAAAGTTGGAAGAACAAGGAAGCAGCAGTAGATGCAAGTTCAATTCTTCTTTAATGGGTTTTCCTGATTGTGGCTGTTATTGTCTGAGGATATCAGACTCTAACTCCTTCACTCTTCTAAAGCGGACTCTGCCAGTGATTCTCCAGGGAGTTTCCAGAAGCCTTCAATCTAGGGCTAGGGTAGCATGGTTGATCCCTCTTGTTTTGAGGCTTCAGCCTCTTGGACGGCACAGCTACTGGTTCTTCCAGCTCTCCAGCCTACAGATGGCCATTGTGGACTATCCAGCTTCTGGTTGTAAGCCAATCTAATAAATCCCCTTTTTTTTTGTAATCATACTTCCTGTTGATTCTGTTCCTCTAGAGAACCCTGACTAATACATATACTGATATAGAATTGATTTTTGTGTATGGTATCAGGTCAGAGGAAAGTCTAATTTATTCCCAGGTGTGCAATTTCTTCAGCATTATTTATTAAAAATACTGTCTGTCACTGCACTGTTATACCCTCCTGTCACAAATCTGTCATGGTTTTCTTTATATTTTGTTCCATTGCTCTATTTGTAAATTCTTGCACTGATATATGCTAGGGGTTTTTTTTTTGTTGTTTTTCTTTTCAGTATATGTGCTGTTTTAATTAGTGCGGCTGTATAATAATTCTAAAAATTTTTTTAAAAAATCCTTCTGCTTGTTCTTCTTCAATACTGTTGACTATTTTTACTCCTTAGCATTACTTTTTTCTTTCTTTTTTTTTCACCCCCCTTGATACTGAGGATTGAACCCAGAGGTGCTTTGCCACTGAGATACATCACCAGACCTTTTTATTTATTTATTTATTTATTTATTTATTGAGACAGGTTCTCACTAAGTATTTAGGTCCCCACTACCTTGTTGAGGCTGGTCTTGAACTGGTGACCCTCTTGCTTTAGCCTTCTGAGTTGCTGGGATTATAGGCATCTGTCAACATGCCCAACTCTGGCCTTAGCATATCTATATAAATTTTAGGATCACTTTATCAAGTTTCTAAAAAATAAGATGAAATAATATAAAACCCAGTGAGGATTATAATTGAGATTGAAAGAAATCTATAGATGATTTGGGAAGAATTGATATCTTTTTAATGTTGAGTCTTCCAACCTATAAACATAAAGATTTTTGTTTCAATTAACAAGGGCACTGTGCCACTGAGATACATAGCCAGCCCTTTTTAATTTTTATTTTGAGAAAAGATCTTGCTTAGTTGCTGAGACTGACCTTGAACTTGCAATCCTCCTGCCTTAACCTCCCAAGTTGCTGGGATTACAGATGTGTGCCACTACACCCAACTCCCAAGATATAATCTTTAAATTCCCTAAAAATTGCTTGACACCCTCTCAGATTTTGTATTTGCCAGGTAATTTTTGTATTTGTCCAGGTAATCCTTACCTGTACTTCAGCTTGCCGTTCTTTTTTGACATTACTCAGCTGTTTTTGAAGGGATTTTATCTGTTTTCTTCCTTTTTCCTCCCTAGAAGAAATAGAACATTTTGGGTTTAGGGCAGGGCTTCTCAAACTGTACTATGTACTAGGATCAATAGGACATTAAAAGCAGAATCTGTAAGTTCCTCCAGAGAGTCTTACTCAGTAGTCCTGAGATGAGGCCTTGGAATTTGCATCCCTAAGGAGTCCAGGCAATGCTACTGGTGCTAGTCCATGGAGCACACTTCTTTTTTTAAAAAATATTTTTTTAGTTGTCAATAGACTTTTTAAAAAAATTTATATATGGTGTTGAGAGTCAAACCCAGTGCCTCACAACATGCTAGACAATCGCTCTCCACTGAGCTACAACCCTAGCCATGGAGCACACTTTTGTAACATTTTTTAAAAAGACTATTTTTTTTCATAAATTTGTAGATTTTCTGGCTTATCAGTGCTGTATTTAAAATAGTTTCTGCTGAAAAAAAATTAAAAAGAGGAGGAAAACGAAGAGACAATAGAGGATCTCTTCTATTCTGAATACTTTAATTATATATTCTTATCTCAAAATAACCTTAGGAGATAGTCTAACATTATTCCTATCTTTCCTGTGGTAGACACAACAATGCACCTTGCAGACCTCCAACTATAGGGAGTTTATGTGATCAGGTCCCAGCTTTTTTTGGTTCCTAGGGTTGAACCCAGGGGTATTTAACCACTGAGCTCTGAAATTCTTCATTGTCTATATTCTAGAGTCACTTCCCATAGAAAGGTGCTAAACCATTTACTGAGTGTGGCAGGGATACCAGGGCAGGCCCTTTCCAGAGAGCCAGGACTTCTCTAATGGTTGACTTTGCTCAAATACTCCTTGATGACCTTGCCAAACCACCTTTTGACAGCCCAAGGATCTTTCCCATGCAAATTTTCCTCTCCTTCTCTTGGGGTCAGTCTTGCATTAGATCTGAAGGTTCCCCAACCCCCATTTCTCTCACACAGGTGTTTCCCCTGATAATATCTTTGCTTGGATAATCCCATCTTTACCTCTATTTCTCAGGTCACCTGAACTAACACCCTTTCCATGGTCACAAAAACATTAATTAGCAGACATGGTTTAAACTAGGTCCTGTTAAACACCAAACCTGAGAATGAGACAGGAGGATTGCAAATTCAAGGTCAGCTTGAGAAATTTAGTGAGGCCCTAGTAACTTAGAGAGCTCAAAATAAAAAATAAAAGTTCTGGGGATGTAGCTCAAAGTAAAGTATCCCTGGATTCAATCCTCAGTATAAATAAATAAACAAAAGAATAAAAAAAAATTATCACTAAACTGCATCTAGGTAAATATTTTTATTCAAGATTTTTTTTGGGGGGATGGGTACTGGGAGAAAACCCAGGAGTGCTCTTCCATTGAGCTATATATCTCTATGCCTTTCTTTTTTTTTTTTTTTTTTGGTTCCTGGGGTTGAACCCAGGGGTGTTTAACCACTGAGCCAACTCTTTTTTAATATGTTATTTAGAGACAGGGTCTTGCTGAGTTGCTTGGGGCCTTACTAAATTGCTGCTTTGAACTCTGATCCTCCTGGCTCAGCCTCCTGAGCCATTGGGATTACAGGCATGTGCCACCACACCCGGCTCCCCAGCACCCCCCCTTTTTTTTTTTGTAATTTTTTTTTTTAGTTGAACACAGACAAAATACTTTTGTTTTACTTATTATTTTATGTGGTATTGAGGATCAAACCTAGTGCCTCACTTTGAAAGGAAAACACTCTACCACTGAGCCACAACCCCAGCCCCTCCCCAGCCCTTTTTAGTAAAATTATTATATTTTATTTAGTGACAGTGTTTTGCTTAAATGCCCAGGCCAGCCTTGACTTTACCATCTTCCTGCCTCAGACTCCTGGGTCACTGGGATTACAGGTATGCACCATGCACACAACTTTTATTCAAGAAATTTTAGAAAGCATATACCTAACTAGAGTCTTGAGATTGTCATTGTCAAAACAAACTGTATATTAGGTATTTCCCACTTACAGATCAGAAGAAACACATATGAGATATGCATAATAGTTTATCTCTACTATTAAATCAACCTCCCAAGGTCAGATTCCTTCATACATACAAATAAATGTCATTTATAGGAGGCTATAAAAGTAATATATGACCATTTTAGAAAACCTAGAAAATGAAAAAAGAAAAGAAAAATTATCCCTAACCCCATTATCTAGGGTAAACTCTGGTTAAAATTTTATGACATTCCTTGCAGTCAAGGTACACTATAAGTTTCGTCTTCCAGAACTGAGGCTATATTATTTATCCTATTTTTTCACTTAGCATAATTATGTGCACTTTCTCTTTTCAATTAATTGAACATGTGTATTTATTTCTGTTCCCCCTTGAAATAATACTGAAATAAAAAGAAAGGAATAATAAATGATATAAACATACAAAGAGATCGTAAGAAAACAATGCAGATAAAAGAAAATTAACAAGATTATGGAAGATATAAAGCAAAAAAGAAAACAATGAAATATAAATGTGTACAGAATGAGAAATCAAGAAGAAAACTGAATTAACCTGCAGACCTCAGGAAAGCTTAGCACATAGAAGCACCAGGCATCTTTGAAGGCAGGTAGAGCTTGAGTTCCTTCCCAAGTCCTTGTGGTCATAACTGCCTTTCTTCATCTTGAACATGATGTGGGTTTTTTTTTTTTGTTTTTTTTTGTTTGTTTGTTTGTTTTTTGCTAGTTTTTGCTTTGTCTCTTGCAAGGGTTGAACCAGAAATTTGGGCAGTGGATGCAGTAGGAGGTGGAGAAGAAGGTCATGCTCAAAAGAGGGAAACAGCCAGGCATGGTGGCATGCTGGTGGATTCCAGCAGCTTTGAAGGCTGAGGCAGGAAGATTGAAAGCAACTAGAGATATGAAAAATTGTGCTCTATATGTGTAATATGAATTGTAATACATTCCACTGTCATATATAAATTTTAAAAATTAATAAAAAAAAGAAGAAGAAATAAATAAGGGCTGGCGATACGGTTCAGTGGTTAGGCATCCCTAGGTTCAATCCCCAGTACTCAAAAGAAAAATAAATTAAAAATAAATAAAATTAGGGAAACAATAAAATTCTACTTACTGTATAGTGAGTTTCCCCAATCTCCTTCCCTGGCCAGCTCCCAAACACATGGTAGTCAGAGATCAAATACAGTGAATAACCATTACTTTTTCTCTGCTTCTTGACCCACCAGGGGAAAAGATCTATAGATTCACCCAGCCCATTATATAAGGAATTACTGTTTACATGTATAGAACATCCAATCAGCTTCTCAGTGCTTCACTCTTAAATACAAAGGGACCAAGTATTTATAAAAAATTACTCTAACATTAAAGACAGAGTCTAAAACAAACTTGAGGAGAAAAGCAATTTAGAGAAAAGACAGACAATACAAGGAAGATAAAACTTAAAAAAAAATAATAAGACAAGGAGCTGGGGGTTCGGTGGTAGGATGTTTGTCTTAGCATGCATGAGGACCTGGGTTAATCCCCAGCAACAAAGGATGCTATGAAAAAAATGAAAGACTTAAAGAGAATAAGAAAGAGTTCTTGAATTACACATGTTAGCATGAAATCTTTAAAAATAAAAAAAAGGATAGGAAAATCAAGTTAAGTAAATCTGAGATTAAACAAAACCCATACTGATGGTCAATGAACAAAAAGGATAAACTTATTTTACTTGTTTATTACCCAATCTGATATACTGTTATAGCAACACAAAATGGACTCAGATAGGGTCATAGGGCAACTCTCTGCTCAACTTTTCTGTAAATCTAAAATTGCTCTAACAATAAAGTCTAATAACTTAAAAGAAGCATTTCCTAAATACAACTTACTTAGTACTATCAAAGAACAAAATTTCAACAAATTTAGTTTAAAGATCTAATTAGTTTTCATTAGTAATTCATGAATTGCGCAGCATCCCATCTGTGAAACAGAAAGGCATTCCAATGAGCTGAGCAGAGGAGGTAGGTTTTATTTATTCACTTAGCATTTGTTAGTATTTAATGAACCTCCAGAGCTCTGTGTGGCTTCAAGCCACCAAGACACAGGTACCCCCAACACCCTTAATCATCTCCTCAGTTCTTCTGTTGATGAATTTGGCCTTCACCATGTCAGGCTGCTTTGGGAATTTTCCCTTCCTCCAAAATGAGGTAGGTTTTAGGCAGAAAAGTACTGAAGAAGCAGAAACAGTAGGGGCGGGGCGGAAGCAGATTATCATTTAAAGTTACTTTTCTTACAGGGTTAAAGCAGAGGAAATTTTTTTTTTTTTAATCATGCCAACGCCTGTTCTTAAAACATAAAAATCCCCTGTAATTGGTTTCTGTGAATTTGCTAGTTTTTGGAAAATTGGACTGTTTTAAAATACAGTTTAATCATGTGGCATCTAGTGAAAGCACTCCATTCTGGTTTGGTATGATCTGTTGGGAGTAGTACAGGAACTCAGTCCTAATCAGCGACCTCCCATAAATTTTATTGGACTTAACAGTACCTACTTTATGCTCAGCTTCCTGACACAAGATAGGAACAGTCCTTGTGTGGATTGCCAGTAATAAATGTTAAGTCTATAATAGCAGTTATTATTGTTATTAGGCAACTACTATGTGCTAGCAACTATCTTTTACATGTATTAATTAGTCTAGTGTTCATAATAACTCCAATATAGCTGGGGATGTAGATTGCTTACCATGTGTGAGGCCTTGGGTTCAATCTCTAGTACCACAAAACAAAACCAAAATAAAATTTAATAATTCTAGTGCAGAGTTTATTAGCAATATTAAGGAAAGAAAGAAAAGGGAAAACAATTCCACCTATCCAGACAAGATAACCACTTTTTTAATTCTAAGTACAGTCACCCCTTCATATCTGTGAGTTCCACATCCATGGATTCAACCAACCATGGACCAAACATATTTGAGGCCAGGTATGGTAGTATAGATCTATAATCCTAATAACTTGGGAAGCTGGGGCAGAAGGATCACAAGTTCAAGGCCAGCCTCAGCAATTTATTGAGACCTTGTGTCAAAATAAAAAATAAAAAGGTCTGGGGATGTAACTCAGTGGTAAAATGCCCCTGGGTTCAATCCTCAGTACCAAATGGGGGGTGCAATAGTGAGTATGTACAAACTTTTTTTGTCTTTATTCCCTAAATAATATAATAACTAGGTATATAACATTTATTTTATATTAGTTCTAATAAGTAATTTAGAGATGATCAAAATACATGAGAGAATGTGCATTGGACAGTTTTGGTATGTACTTGGAGTCCTGGAAGCGAGCCCTTGTAGATACTGAGGTATATGGACTCAGAGAATTTTATTATACTCCCAAAGAACTTAAATGTATTGATTCTCTTTTTCTTTTTTCTTTTCTTTTTTTTTTTTTTTTTTTTTGGAGATGGATGCTAGGAATTGAGCCAAAGGCATCAACACATGCTAAATATGTGCTCTACATATTACACCCCCAGCCTTATGTGGAATATTCTTAAAACATAAAAATCTTTGGTACAAGTTGAAAGTTTCTTTAAAAGAAAACTTCTCTTGGTATGCAATTTTTTGTTTGTTTCCTGGTGCTTGGGATAAAACCCACGGCTGTGCACATGTTAGTCAACTGCTCTATCATGGAGCTATACCATAGCCCCAGCATGAACTTGTTATTAATCAAAGATTTTTCATTGAACTCAGTCTCAGGCACAGTACACACTCAGGTACAGTGACACATATTTGTGATTTCAGTGGATCGGGAGGCTGAAACAAGAGAATTTCAAGTTTGAGGCCAGCCTGGGCAATTTAGTAAGACCCTGTCTGAAATTAAAAAGTAAGTGGCTGAAGATGTAGCTCAGTTGTAGAAACCCCTGGATTTAATAAAAATAAAGGGTTGAGAATGCAGTTTGGTGGTGGAGCACTCCCAGTTTCCATCACAAAAGAGAGAGAGAGAGAGAGAGAGAGAGAGAGACATATTACTATAGAAGGAAGAACAACCTTGATTTATCATAGATTCAGATAATTAAGGCCCGCAAAAAATCTGAGTTATTGACTCAGATTAGCTAGGAATAGAACCCAAATTTCTCACTTTCAGTTACTCAGTTATATCTTCCCTGGAAAGGAAATACTTGGTTTGTTTTAAAGTGGGGTTTGGTGGACACATCTGCAGTCCCAGCTATTCAGGAGGATGAGGCAAGACTACTACTTGAACCCAGGCATTTGAGACCAGGCTATCTGCACAACATAGCAAAAGCCCATATAAAAATTTTAAAAATAAAATCAAAGCAAAGAAACATAACATTACTTTACCTGGCAATGATATCATAGAAATGCATTTTTTTTTCCCTTTCTTTGTTCAAGGTTTGCAGGAGAGTTGTGAAAGTGCCTGAATCTTGTAACTCCTGCATGGTATTTTCAATCACATCACTGAAAAACATCCTGTAAAGAGAAACAGAAAAAAGTTAATCAGATATATTTCCTTACCTTCACAAAGGGCTGTAGAAATCAAGTTTAAAGCCAGAAAGAACATCCTAAATTGGGATTATCCCAGGAATGTGATAATAGTTTAGCACTAGAGAGTTTATTAATAGAATACACCAGATTACTAAAGACTAAAGGAGAAAAATCATAAAATCATCTCAATAGTTGTAGAAAAGGCATCTAGCAAAATTCAATACCCACTCATGATTTTAAAAGAAACACAAAAACAATAAACTCAGGAGGGTACAGTGGTGAATGCCTGTAATCCCAGTTACTCAGTAGGCTTCAACAGGAGGATTCCAAGTTTAAAGTCAGCCTGTGAAATGTAGCAAGACCCTATCTCAAAATAAATAAAAAGAGGGGGGGTTATGGGTCAGTGGTAGAGTGTTCGCCTACCACATGCGAGGCCCTGGGTTCAATCCTCAGCATCATAAATAAATAAATAAATAGATAAAGGTATTGTGTCTAACTACAACTAAAAAATGAATATTTTTAAAATAAATAAATAAATAAATAATCTGGGTATGTAGCTAAGAGACTGAACTCTTGGGTTCAGTCACTAGTATAGCAAATAAAACAAAAACAAGAAACTCCACAAATTGTAAACAAATGATAACTTCCTTAACTTGAAAATCTTTCCAACAACAAATGTTGAATCAACTGTATGATACCATATGCATAACATTTTAAACATGTGAAACTACTTGTATTGTTTAAAGAAAACACATGCATACTAAACTGTCATAACATGCTAGAAATAATAAACATGAAAAAGTAGGAGGACTGAGATTGGAAGTTTTTATTGCACCTAAAATATGTTTCTTAAAAAAAACCAAAGCAAGGACTGGGATTGTTGCTCAGTGCAACTTGCCTAACATGTGTGAGGCCCTGGGTTGAATCCCCAGCACCACATAAAACTAAATAAACAAAATAAAGGCATTGTGTCCATCTACAACTAGAAATATTTTTTTAAAAAAATACCAAAGCAAACATGCTAAAATGTTAACATTTAGTGATTCCATACATAAGACTTATTATTTCATACTTTACACTTTTCTGTATGCTTAAAATATTTCAAAATTTTGAAAAAGTTAATTTAATTTTTTTTAAAGAGCTAATTAAACCCTCACACTTTAGAGATGAGTAAATCTAGGTTCAGGAAGCTTAGGTGACTTGTCCAAGGTCACATAACTAGCTTGAAAAAGATACAGCACCATATAACTTAAGTTTCTAGTCTCCTAGTTCCCCGCTGTTTATAATATTCTTCTAAGTGGGAATTTTTTTTTAATTATTAGTTGTTCAAAACATTACAAAGCTCTTGACATATCATATTTCATACATTTGATTCAAGTGGATTATGAACTCCCATTTTTACCCCGTATACAGATTGCAGAATCACATAGATTACACATCCACGTTTTTACATACTGCCATACTAGTGTCTGTTGTATTCTGCTGCCCTTCCTATCCTTTACTATCCCCCCTCCCCTCCCCGCCTCTTCCCTCCCATCTTCTCTCTCTACCCCATCTCCTTTAATTCATTTCTCTCTCTTGTTTTTTTTCCCTTTCCCCTCACTTCCTCTTATATGTAATTTTGTATAACAATGGGGGTCTCCTTCCATTTCCATGCAATTTCCCTTCTCTCTCCCTTTCCCTCCCAAAATGGGAATTTTTAAAACTGCTATTAGGGCTGCTGTAGCTCAGTTATAGAGCACTTGCCTAGCAAATGGGCACTGGGTTCAATTCCCAGTACTTTAAAAAGAGAAAGAGAGAAATAAAAACTCCTATTTATTGTTTTCATACTGAGTTGGCTGGAACTATACTTACTACTTTATTAACAATAGTTCACACAAAAAAATTCAATTGCTACATTAATAAAAAATTATTCCCAGTACTACATGCCCCCCAAAAGAAAAAACTATACAGAAGAAACTAAAACATAAGAATCTGAGCAATAAGAACTTATCTCTTATGTAAGATAAAACAATTAAAAATTCTTAATTTGATATGATAAAATTATAAGGCATAAAAACACTAGAACAAGGAAAGTACATAGAAACTTGCTACAAATTCCCATTTGAAATTCATAAACTACTGTAGTTTTCATGCCTTTAATATTTGATTTTCACTTTGATTCTAGATAACAGGTAGAGATGTACATTTCATGATTACATATCACTCTAGGTTTCATAATTGAAATTCTTAAGGAATATATATCTAAGACAAGTCCCCTAAAAATAATCTGAGACTGGTATTTTTCATCTCTCAGGAAAATATATGAACCATCACACTAAGAATGAAAAGAACATTAACCAGATTGGGTAGTTCATAAGCAGAATACCTTTCTGTCATATGTGCAAATCTGGGCCAGACTGATTTTTAGCAAGAATCCTTAGCTTATTTAGATCTAATATAGAAGTTGGAAAAATTTTTCTGCAACAGGAAAAAGAATAAATATTTTTGGCTTTGTTGGCCATAGATCTCTTTTACAACTAGTCAACTTGTGGATTATAGCATGGAAGCAGCCCTTAACACTGCAAACAAATAGGAAATGTTGTATCCCAATAAAACTTCTTAAAAACATACTTCCAAGCTGAATTTAGTTAGTGACTTTGGGTAAATTCAATAAGCTTTCATTTACCAATAGTCTTTTACCATACAACGACAACAACAACAATAACAACAAAAACTGATTAATAATAGAAATTGAGACTACTTTTTAAGAAATCCTCGCTATTCCTGAGGATTTCTTAAAAGTAGTCTCAATTTGTGGTAGTCTCAATTTGTGGTGCATACAGTATCACACACCTGTAATCCCAGAGGCTTGGGAGACTAAGGCAGGAGGATCAAGAGTTCAAAGTCAACCATAGGCTCTAAGCAAAGATCTAAGCAATTTAGCAAGGGGCTGGGGATGTGACCCAGTGGTTGAACGCCCCTGGATTCAATCCCTGGTGCCAAAAAAAGAAAGAAAGAAAGAAATCCTCAGGATTAAAACATGATTTCTAGGATTTGCCCACTTTGATAATGGCTATTTCTTATTAATAGATAAAGCATCACAGTAGCTACCAATCTGTACTAGACACTAGGCTAACACCTTTTTTTTTTTGGTGGGGGGTTAGAGGGGATTGAATCCAGCTGTCCTTAACAACTAAGCCACATCCTCAGCCATTTTTGTACTTTATTTTGAGGCAGAATCTTGCTAAGTTGCTTAGTGCCTCACTAAATTGCTGAAAATGGCTTTGAATTCACGACCCTCCTACCTCAGCCTCCTGAGTCACTGAGATTACAGGCAAGCACCACCAAACTTGGCCAAAGGCCTTATTTTTAATCCTTATATTAATGTTGTAAGGTTGCTACCATTATCCTTTTGGGGGGTTCTGGGCATGGACCCCAGGGCCTTGCATATGCTAAGCATGTACTCTATCACTGAGCAATACCCCCAGCCCTACTATCATTTTTAAAAATTGGATACAAAGGCTCAATAATTTGCCCAACATAATACAATCACATGCTTTCAACTGTACTACTCTGTTTCCAGGCAGTCTTCAGACAATCCTATTATCAGCAATCACTTCAAATATAATGACAAATTCTAATGCAACATAGCAGTCAACCAGCCTTGTACCCATTCTCTCATCTATGTATAAATGCATCATTACATTTCCAAATATGTTCTCCTTACCTATCAATCTGAATTTTCTTCATTATCTCTGTAGACATTATGGACTGCATTGTAGGTTGTTTAAAGACAAGATCCTGCATTCTGTTAAACTCCATGGAAAATTGACCTCCTTGCGGTATTTCTGGCAATGTGGGTTTTTCTTTAGTTGAGACTGGAGTAGATATTTTGTTTGTAGAGACCAGCAGAGATTTTTCTAGGCTACTGATATTCTAACAAAATATGAGGTTAAGAAAGATTTTTTTTAAATGAAGAGACAATGCTCTAAGACGACCTGCCTCTGTCTATATATATATATATTTTCTAACCTCATTTTCTCCCACTTGTATGCTATCCTCCAAAAAAAATGTTCCCTCTTCTTTAGTCACATCAAGTCCACATATCCTGCTGTTTTGTATCTTCCTGCTTTCACACAGTATTTGCTGTCATTCCCCACTTACCACCTGGTAAACCACAAGACTCTAATAAAGGTAAAGTTTGGGCCTGGCATGGTGGCGCATACCTGTAATCCCAGTGGCTCCAGAGGCTGAGGCAGGAGGATCTCAAGTTCAAAGCCAGCCTCAACAAAAGCAAGGTACTAAGCAACTCAGTGAGACCTTGTCTTTAAAAAAAATACAAAACAGGGCTAGGGATGTGGCTCAGTGGCCGAATGCCTGCTGAATTTAATCCCTGGTATCCAAAAAAACGGTAAAGTTTGGGGCTGAAGGTGTAGCTCAGTGGACTTGCATTCCCTTACTGTGTGCAAGGCCCTGAATTCAATCTCCCGCATAGACACACACAAAGTTCTTTGTGAAATATGGACTCAGTGAAATGCAGTTGGTCAAGCAGGGATTGAAACTCTGAAACTGTGATCCAAAAATACACTTCCTCCTATAAGTTGTTCTTGTCAGATATTTTGGTCATAGAGACGAAAAGCTGACTAACAGTCATGTACAAAAAAGATAAACTAATTTATTTTTCAAACCCAAAATCAAATACTAAGGGGATATAGGAACAGCATGTATCTTTTAATTAATGATTTTTACTTAATCTGTGGCTAAAAGCTTGAGCTATTGAAGTGACCACAAATTTAAACTCTAAACCCGACTTTTCTTTTCTGGCTATATCCCTTACTAAACCATGTTGACCTAATTAAATAGGTAACTATTTCACATCTCTGTGCCTTCATTTCCCACTGGTAAATCAATGATTAATATTTTATATTTTGCCTTATGAGGAAAAGATAAAATGTAATGCTCAGGAGGATTCATTTTTCTGATTTCCCCAACCATTATTTCTCTATTTTTATGCTTGAGCATCTGGAAAAGGACGCAAATATGTCACATGGCCCAATTTACTGATGACTTTTTAGAAGGAGAATTTAAACTAGCTAAATATTCTAGTCCATTCACTATATACATACATATATTTATTTATATTTACATATTTATATATTTTTTGGTACTGGGAATTGAACTTAAGCACTAAGCCACATTTTCAACCCTTTTTTAAATATTTAATTTTGAGACAGAGTCTCGCTAATTGCCTAGGGCCTTACTCAGTTGCTGAGGCTGGCTTTGAACTTGGAATCCTCCTGCCTCAACCTTTCCTCAGCTGCTGGGATTATAAGTGTGTGCCACCCTGCCTGGCACTAAAAAGTATGTTATGTAGTACACACTATGTACAAGGTGGGGATATTAGAACTTGGTTTTGCCTGGCTTAGGACTACCTGGTGAACTGCCATAGATGAAAGTGAGGTAGACTGTGAATTTATTGTTATTCAACAAATTCTGACATTGAGAAAAGACACTAACATGTTTAGTCTATGTTGGTGACATAGCTCACTTATGACAATAGTATAAACTATATTTATACTACTATAAAATCACAAGGAGGGTTTTTGTTAAGTCAGAAAATTTTGGAGGTGAAAGATCACTATCATAAAACAGAACAAAAGTTTCATTCTTTTTTTTATACCTTTATTTTATGTATTTATTCTTATGTGGTGCTGAGGATCGAACCCAGGGCCTTGCACATGCTAAGTGAGGACACTATCACTGAGCCACAACCCCAGCCCCAAAAAGTTTCACTCTTACATTTACTGGAGTGGTGATCTCTGCTGAACACTATCAATTTAAGTTTTTCATACTCTCTTGGGTTTCTATGACAGCAAATTACTCTTTTTAAAGACTGAGAGTAAGTACAATTAATAAGACCTCATTTATTAACTGAATATTTTCCCATTATACTTTTAATTTTTACTGAAAAAGACAATAGGAAAAAAATTAGCCTTTTCTGGATTCTTTGTTAACTACATTAAGGACTACATTCTTGTTTTATAGGCATTAAAAGATTTAGTTCTTGGCCTCTGATTTATTTGCTCCTTATAAGTTGATAAAGAAATTAATTTATATTATGAAATTCCTGTAATACTGATGTTTGCTTATTTGTTTATTTATTTATTTACTTGCTTGCTTACTTATGGTAGTGCTGGGGATCAAACTCAAGGCCTTACTCATGATAGGTAAGCACTCTACTACTGAGTTAAATCCCTAGCCCATTAATGTTATTTTAAAACTATCTCAAACCAGGCATGGTGGTACACACCTCTAATCCCAGTTATTGGGGAGGCTAGGCAGGAGGATCTGCAAGTTTGAGGCCAGCCTGGGCAATTTAGTGAAACCCTGTTTCAAAAAAAAAAAAAAAAAACATAACAAAGGGCTAGGAGTATAGCTCAATGGTAGAGTGTTCACTTAGCATGTACAAAACCTTGTGTTCAACTCCCAGTAGTACCAAAAATACAACAAAGTAACAACAACAACAACAAAAATAAAAACAAAGTAACAACAACAAAACCACCTTCAAATTCATAGAATTTTAGAATTGGAAGGGATATATGGATCATTTAAAATTCCATTATAATTTGCAAATTAGAAAACTAAGACCAAGAAAGTGAAATTGATTGCTTATTGTTTACAACTACACCCAAAGGTTTCCTGACACAAAATCTGGTGTCCTATTAAAATCTTACATAAAGTTTTAAATGTTAATCAAGTTTTAAGATCCCAGACTATACTACTACTAATAATAACAATAATAAAAAAGACATTTAAAAAATATTATGGGAAATTAAAGGGAAATTTAATTTTCTTTTATTAATATGGACTTCTTTCTTTTAGACCTGGAAAGCACTTTACCCTCTAACCTATGTAGCAATTTCATTTGTTATAAGATCAGAAGAATATATTTTGTGCAAATCATATGTCTAAAGAAGAAACCTATGTAACTGAGGTTTACAAGAGTTTAAAAATTTGTAAAGACCTTTCTCACTACCAAGTTAAGCTTTTTGATACCTCAGTGGTCCTCAGGAGTCCAAAAAGTCATTGGAAATATAATGACTGAAACATGGCCAGATACCCACAAAAGCAGGATACAAGATAGCCAGCAATTACAACAAGGTCATTTTTTTTTATATTGAGGATTGAACCCAGGGGTACTTTATGACTGAGTCACACCCCCAGCCCTTTTTATTTATTTATTTTTGAGACAGATACTCACTTAAGGCCTCATTAAGTTGCTAAGCCTGGCTTTGAACTTGTGATCCTCCTGCCTCAACCTTCCAAATCACTGGGATACAGACACATGCCATCACACCTAGCCTAAAGGTGTCTGTCTGCTGGTTGCTTTGGCCTCTTGAATAGCTGGGATTAAGGCATGTGCCACCATGCAGCCTACAAAATCATTTAGATTAAAACAATATTGAGAGTCCAGTTGAATTTCCTCCCTCTGTTAGCTTTTAGCCACTGAGAAATACAAGATAGGTAGGAGAATTTAGTAATTTAATCTCCTCGGAATACATACAGTTGTTTGATCTCCTCAATATATATAAAGCTATCCCTCAGCACTTACAGTGAATTGATTTTAGGACCCCTGTGGCTGCTCAAGGCCTTGTATAAAATGGCATAGAATTTGCATATAACCTATCTATATCCTCTCATACCTTTTTTCCTCTCTAGATTACTTAAAATAACTAACACAATGTAAAATAATTGTTACACTGTATTGTTAGGGAACAATCACAAGGAAAAAAATCTGAACTTATTTACTACAGACACAATGTTTTTCTGAATATTTTTGCTCAGAGGTTGAATCCATGGGTGCAGAACCTGAATATATGGAAGGCTGACTGTTCTATATTTACAGTGACTTAACCATACACCTTTTGAAATAATACCAATATATTGGAAAGAGATATTCTGCCTCATCATGTACCTTGAGCTATGACAATTTTATTCCATCAATTGAGAATACATGTCTCAGATAATTATGATAGCCCTTTATCTGAGATAAAGATGTTCCCCAAGTTAAATTTACTATAAATGATAAAAAGAAAAGAGAGCAAAATTAAATAATGGAGAGTTTAATTACCATGCTAGTGCTTTGTTTTCTTTCATAGTGAACTGGCATGATATAGTTTAGAATAGAAAGTTGGTCAAGGGTATCCTCCAGAACTGCAGAGAGTCTCAGCACCTCTAGAAGGGAAAGTGGCTCTCTGATTTCTGGGATGACTTCTATATCTACTACATTAGTTGATTCTTCCTCTTCTTCTTCTTCTACAGCACTAGGTGGTTGGCCTGTCACCAACACAGTTACCTCAGGATTCCAAACTTTTGGAGAAAGAGGTAAGTCTTCCGGACTATCTCTTTAAAAAGAATAAAGAAAAAAGAAGTTAATGACCAATGTCTAAATATTATTTAGATTCAAAAGCATAGGCAGCATGTAGATCTGCTCCTGTGAAGTTTTTATTGTCATATAACTTAGATTTTTTTTTAAAGTAG
Organism: Ictidomys tridecemlineatus; assembly: GCF_052094955.1. NCBI lineage: Eukaryota > Metazoa > Chordata > Mammalia > Rodentia > Sciuridae > Ictidomys > Ictidomys tridecemlineatus. The sequence continues at coordinate 140,296,850 of NC_135479.1, read as the reverse complement.
GCATTTACTTGGGATTTTGCTAAATACCTTCCACTTTGATGAAACAAGGACAAAAAATATTGTTTAATAAAGACATACAGCCCATGCTATTTGGCTATGCTTAACCAATTTAAATTTGAGACAAAATCAGCTTTATTTTCAAACATCATCTTTAAATTCTAACCAAAATTTTCTCATGATTAGAGAAAAACAGAATGTGGTAAACAGCCTCCAAAGTGGCCCAAATAGTTCTCACTTTCTGGCATTTATAGCCTTGCATAGTTTCCCTGACAGTGAGTAGAACTAACCTATGTGGCAAAAAGGATATTGTGAAAATGACAAGAGTGTGACTTCCAAAGTTAGGTGATAGAAGACATTACAGTTTCTACCTTACTCTCTCATATCTCTTCTCTGAGGGAAATGAGTTGCTGTGTCATGAGGACACTTGATCAGCCTTGTGCAGACATGCATGAGAGTGAGAACTAAAGGCCTCTTGCCATCAGAAGCATCAACTTGACAGCCAAGGCACCATCTTGGAAGTGGATCCTCTAGTCCACACCACTAAGTTTTTAAGTAACTGCAGGCCCTAGTGCACTTCAACTTTATGAGAGACCCAAAACAGGACCATCCCTCCAAGCTGTTACCAAACTCTTGACCCACAGATACTATGTAAAATAATAAATGTTTACATTTTTATTTTTTAATTTTTTTTTTTTGAGAGAGAGAGAGAGAGAGAGAGAGAGAGAGAGAGAGAGAGAGAGAGAGAGAGAGAGAGAATTTCAATATTTATTTTTCAGTTTTCGGCGGACCACAACATCTTTGTTTGTATATGGTGATGGGGATCGAATCCAGGCAAGCGTGCTACCGCTTGAGCCACATCCCCAGCCCATGTTTACATTTTTAAATCACTAAGTTTTAGGGCAATTTGTTAAACAGCAATAGATAAAGAGTACATAAAAAATTACCATAAAGCATAACTAAAAACATACACACATATACAATGAATTAGAATTTTGAACATACTCTTCCATTCTTCTTTAGTTTTGTTATCCTCCACAATGTAGTTAATAATCTCACAAAAAGGCAGTCAACTAGAATGAGAAGGAAACATTGAGATTAGTTTAAGGGAGTGCTGAATGATGTTTCAGTTATTTATATTCCCTTTAAAAGAAAATTTAAAAATTATAAGAGCTGTGGTTTATCCTCTCACTTTGCTTAGTAGAGCAGTCCTGGTATAAAAGAAATACTGATATTATGGGATACAGGTCTAACAAGTAGTCAGCTTAATTATTATTCTACAAAACCTGAAGATATATGCACTCCTTTTCTTCTCCTCTTCCTGTTCTTCTCCTTTTTGCAGTACTTAGTACTACCACTAAGCTACATCCCAGACCTTTTTATTTTTTGAGATAGCATCTTGCTAAGTTGCAGAGGCTAGCCCCAGATTTGTGATCTTCCTGCCTCAACCTCCCAAGTAGCTGAGATTACAGGTGTTCACAGACAGGCCTAGTAAAAGAATATTTAAAAATTTTAAAACACAAAAATATCTCTCCTTAGAACTCTTCCATGTTTTCCCATTATCTTAGAACAAGGACCAAAATTCTTAACTTGGTCCATAAGTCTGCATGATCCAGACCCATCTGGCAATGCTGTTTTCTTGCTCTTGTCTTTAGCCTGAAGGGTTTCTTTCAATTCTATGGAATCTTGCTCTCTTCCACATGCTATTCCTTCATTCTTTTCATCTTTTCACCTAGTAAAATCTTACTGGACCCATTAGATACCAACTTAAAACAGTAGCATTTTTTGAGACACCTACTATTTACCTCTATAAATTCAATCTCCATCAATTTCTGTGCTCTTAAGACTGATTCATATGGAATCCATCAATGAGAGAGTCCAGAAAGAGATCCAGGTGCAGGAGAGTTACGTCAAGTTATTTTTCTTCCCAGCTCCCTCCCTGACATATTATCTTTGGTTGGCTGTTTCTCTATTGAAGGTCATGGCTCCTGCAGGCAATCCTCTTCAAACCCTCACCCCACTTCTGGCTTAGGTAACAACTTCTTTCCCTGTGCCTAGAGACTGCATTATCTCTTTAAATTTTATTCTTGCCTATATGTTTGTAAGGTACTTCACTAAACTCTTACCATGCCAGACACACACACACACACACACACACACACACACACACACACACACACTCACACACACACAGTGTTGTATTTAACACACTGAAAGAAGTTTCATAAAACAACATGTGATACTTTGTTTTACATTTTATTTTAAAAAGTATGATCATGATCTACTAATGCATCATCACCTGCAGTTTGAAAAATGCCTTAGATGTCACTTCTCTAGGTGTTTCTTTCCCTGACCCAAAAAGATGGATCATGCTTCCTCTATTCAAGTAATCATAGAACTCTGCAAAGCTCTCCTTACAATTTGTAATGTTTATGTCAATTTTACCCAATAGTCTGTTAGGTTTCATGAGAGCAGGCACCATAACAATAAATCTCACTATTGTATTGTAAGCACAGGCACCGTGCACAATAAGTATTTAATACCTTCAGGAATGAATCTTTCTTTTCTAAGTTAAAGAGGAGAATCATGCTGGCATATTCTCAAATCTGAGGTACACACTAATGACATATTTGCACACAGCATTTCACATGTAACTACACTCAGTTCTCATTTCATAGATTACACAAATATTTTTGCATAAAAGTCACAATTTTAATATTGGGTGCTATCCATTGTACCTTGAAGTCTATTTTCTCAAAAGGAATATGCTATTGTCAAATAAACTTCTACGTACTTTACAAGTGTGGAATGCCTCACAAAAATTTGTGTGTCATCCTTGCACAGGGGCCATGCTAAATCTTCTCTGCACCATTCTAATTTTAGAATATGTGCTGCTGAAGAATGAATCTCTTAAGTAGCAGAATTTCTAGTATATTTCTGGGACAGAGAAAACTGGATGGGATAGTGGGTTACAAGGAACATAACCCTATCCTGTTGTATTTAATAGAGTATCTGATTTTAAATGTGACATACATTTATTTCATAAAATGTTGGAGTTGTCCTTTACTCCTCTCTCTCATTAATTATGTATCAGCAATACATTTAAAATATTCAGAATTTCAGGACTAATCACCTGATGTCCATCATCTCTCAACAGGACCATAAGAGTAGCCTCCTAACAGGTCTTCCTGCTGCTTCCCCTGCTTCTCTTCAGTCTCAACACAGTGAACCCATCAGATCTAGTCACTCTTTAGTTCAGAACCTTCAAATGGCTTCCAATGCCATAGAAGAAGAAAAAAAAAGCCTCTTAATTTTTTTCCACAAAAGTTATCACTTTCTAATGTACCATATATTTTACTTGCTCGTTTTCTTGCTCCCCACAGTATGATGTAAGCTCCATGAGAACAGATTTTTGTTTATTGCAGCGTCCTACAATTCTCTATCCTTGGTAGCCATTCAATAAACTAGTTGTTGAATAAATTAATCTATAGGGCTACCCAAGTAAATGCGCAATAATTAGGAAATGTAAACCTCTGACTCCTCCAATCCATCTCATTCTAATCTTACAAGTATTTACGAGACCTATTAAGCATGGCAGGACGCGGGCGCCCCGAGTTTGTCAGCTCAAAGAATTCTCCTAAGGAGGCGGTAAGGCCGTCGCTGGACATACATGCTCTCCCTCCGAATAAAAGCAAAGGAGGGCGATAACTTTTAAAGGCATTTCTCTCGTTATTTGGGATGGGCGGGCGGGGGATGTCTCATGATGTGGCCCAGGCTGGTCTCGAACTCGCGGGCTCAAGCGATTTTCCCGCCTCAGCATTCCGGGTAGCTGGAACCACAGGACTGGGCCACTACGCCCAGCTTTTAAGTCGTTTCATTTAAAAGTAAAAAGAGTAGAGGGAAAGGAAGGTAAAGTGCGGGGTAGTAGGGAAGGAATTGCTCATCCTGCCTTCCGGCTCCCAGCCTTTCTCTTCAAGTCTAGGGTAGGATCCGTAGGTCTCCCTTCGTCCTACTTCTCTGAGGAAGGAGGGAAAGACATTCCTTATGTTTGAGAATCAAAAGTGTGATATCTAAGGAGGGGACGAACGTTCCCCGGTCCAGCTTTACCTGCAGCACCTCTCGCCTTCGGAAACAAGCTAAGATGCTGCTATGGCAACATAGAGGGGAGGAGACCGTTTTCGCTCCTCCTTTAGCTGGCTAACAACTTTGCCTCTCTCTGTTCTCAAACACTACAGGTTGTAGCTTGCAAAGATGAAAAGACTTAGGGAAAATTTATATGAGTGCTCCTGAAGGTGACTTTTTCAGTCCGAAAACGATTTCTAGGACTAGTTTTTCTGGCGGTCGCGGAGGATGCCTAAATTAGGGGCGGGGCTGAGCAATGTTTATCCCACAAGGCCATGCGGCGGGGCCTCGCCTTCCTTTTTCCGCCATCTTGGAGCCTGTGGAGGTGAGTAAACCCCTCGCTGGTGAGCTTTGGAGGCAAATAACTGGTTTGGGTTTACCCATATACCGTGGCGAGGCACCGATTCGGTTCGGAGACTCTGCTTGCCAGTGATTTCTGTGGGTTCCGGGAAGAAGGAGGACGGGATGGCAGAGATGAGAGACTGATTGTGCTAGGCTCCTAACACCTGGTGAATGAGCGCTGCGGTAATTATAGGGATTTGGGGGCCCAAGCGGGGTACAATCGTTACTCCTTATGCAGTTGCTTGTGAAGCAGTGGTTCCTTGAAGCTGCCTTTTTTTTTATTTGCTCCCATTCCATACTTTTGCATGTTTACAACCTCAACTTTTCTCTAAGCTAGAGCAAATGTCTTCTGTGTATTTTACCGCCAGCTTCGTACGTAAATCTTCATTTTTCAGTGAATTTTATCTGTTACTGATAGCGGCATGAGTTTGCTCAGGGCTTCCGATTGCGGCTTTTAGGCGTTCTTCAATGTGTGGTTTTGCTTCTTAGTTGCTGTCTTCATTTTGGAGTTTGCTTAGGTATCATTCATTCTCTGAGGTTTGAATGTTTCGCCAAGCTCTGCGCTTCATGTAAGTGCATTACGCTTCCCCATATTCCCATGAAACGGGTCAAAAAGGAATTTGCCTGAGAGGCTTAAGAAAAATAACAGGTGAGAAACTTGTGTTGCATGGTTTTAAACTTAGTTTTGTTTGTTTTAAGGCCTGCTGGGAACAGGACTTCTAAAAGACAGATATGTCTGGAAGGTATGCTTCTTAAATATATTTTTTTTCTCTCCCCACGCTACTTTTAGAGGTAAACCTATATGCTGGTTAAAAATTTGGTGTTTGCTATGAATAACTTTCAGATGGGGGCCCTCACAAGTCAAATCATCTTGATGGTTTAGGAAGACAACCGAGATATTTTAACAGTTACATTTAACATAACATGTATCGTATGTTTCTTAGGTTGTGGTGCAAAGCCATTTTTGCTGGCTATAAGCGGGGTCTCCGGAACCAAAGGGAGCACACAGCTCTTCTAAAAATTGAAGGTGTTTATGCCAGAGATGAAACCGAGTTCTATTTGGGCAAAAGATGTGCTTATGTGTACAAAGCAAAAAAGTAAGTTTATACTACTGTGTGCCTTGGAATTTTTACTTTTTACTCTGCCTTATTTTTCTATTGAAAGGATAAATAATGTTGGTAAAGTAATTGGTACTGCTGTGGCTTCTGCTTTGATCCTTTTAAGGAACTTCATGGGAAGTTACAGGAGGTGTTTTTTTTTGTTTGTTTTTTAAACCTATAGTGGGTAATGTTGCACTGGGAAAAATCACAGCTGTCACTCAAGTTTCAAGAAGCAGCTATTTACTCTTAATGGTTTATGTAATGCTTTTTTCACATACCTTAGTTAATTTTGTTCTTTAAGATATTTTTCATGTATGCTTTTAGATGTTATATTGTTTTGTGTATGTGTGTGTGGGGATTGAACCCAGGGTTTTTCACAAGCCCCTAGCTGTACCCGCAGCCCAAATGTGATTTTAATACTGGGCTTGTGGGGGGGGTCTGTACTGGGGATTGAACTCGGTGGCACTCTACAACTGAGACATACCCTTCCCCAATTCCGATTTCAGTTCATGATCCCCAGCCCTTTCATTTAATTTGGAGATAGTCTTCCTGAGTTGCTTGAGCTGGTTTTGAATTTGCTGTTCTCTTGCCTCAGCCTTCCCAATCACTGGGATTACAGGAGTGTGCCACCAGGCCCAACTTAATCCTGGGGTTTTTAGCTCATACCAGTTAAAATCTCTGGCCTCCTTTTCCTGTTTAGTCAGAGTATTCCTTTAAAATTTCTAGTTCCATCACATGTAGGTTGTAAACCCCAGTGGGTCATCTCATTCAGTTAAAAAAAAAAAAAAAAAAAGCTAAAGTCTCAATGAGGAGCCTCTTAAGAACATGTGCATTGAGGACTCCACATTTTTGCTCTTATCCCAGCTAGGGCTCACCACTTTGTACCTACAGTCTCCCTAACTTGGGGTTGTTATTTAAGGTTTTTGGTGTAGGGGTTGTGTGTGTGCCCCTGCCATGAGTAGGGGTGCTGGGGATTGAAATCAGGACCTTGTGAATGCAAACTAAGCACTCTTCTACTGAACTATCTCCCCAGCCCCCCTTCAGCTCTTTAGCATATGCTGTTCCTTCTCTCTGCCAAGGTCATCCCCTGATAAAGGTGCCTGGTATACAATAGTTATTTTATCTGGAATTAAAAGTGTTCCAGACATACTCAGTGGGTAACCAAGTTTGAGAGGTACTAGAGGTTAGTAACCATGAACTTGTATGAGACCATATTGTTTATGTGAGTTCTCCTTCCTTTTTTATTCCCTTTTAAAATCAGCAACACAGTGACTCCTGGTGGCAAGCCAAACAAAACCAGAGTAATCTGGGGAAAGGTAACTCGTGCCCATGGAAATAGCGGCATGGTTCGGGCCAAATTCCGAAGCAACCTTCCTGCTAAGGCCATTGGACACAGAATCCGTGTGGTAAGTAGAAATTTTTAGCAAAACAGCCCTCTTCTGAGGCAAACTTAATTAAGCCCAAGAGGTTGAGCTGTAACTTCTAAGGATTTTTTTTGAGTATAAAATGAAAGTAAATTATGCCCAAATCAGTGACTGTAGTGTAGATAATGAGTATTACATAACATCTGATTTGGCATCTTATAAGAAGGTGATGGCAAAGTGTTCAAACAAATTGTGCCTATCTGTGCATGGCGGCACATGTCTGTAATCCCAGTGACTCCAGAGGCAAGAGGATCACAAGTTCAAGACTGTCCTCAGCAATGTAGTGAGACCTTGTCTCAAAATAAAAAAATAAAGGGCTGGGGGTGTAGCTCAGCCATAAAGCACCCCCGGGTTAATAATAATCCTCAGTACAAAAACAGAAAATTTGTGCCTAAATTTCAGTTTTGCCAAAGCTACTTGAGGGAAAATAATTTTTTTTTTTTTTTTTTTTTTAAGTACTGGAGATTGAACCCAGGGGCACTGAGCTATATCCCTACACTTTCTATTTTTATCTTAAGGCAGGGTCTTGTCAAATTGCCTGGGCAACAAACTTGTGAGCTTCAGGCTCTGGGATTATAAGCATCTTTGTTCAGCCTTTAGATGTTATCAACTTTGTTTTGTACATGAAGAAAACATTCTGAGGTTTAGTCTTAGACTCCAAATCCTGAGACTGTTTTTCCTCAAGTAACTCCTGCTTTTTCTTTATTAGGATCCATTTTTAGTTGACCATAATCTTTGGGTCATAGGGATACTGTAGAGCCTTGCTGAGCATTTGAGCTTTCTCATCAGAGGATTCTTAACTCTAAGAAGCAAAATTAAATATTCTATCAATACTTTTTAAATTATTTTAATTTTCGGTATTGAGGATAGAACCAAGGGCCTTGTGAATGCTAGGCAAGCCTTCAATCAGAGCTATTCCCCAAGCCCTAGTACTTCTTTTTTTAAGAGTATGTTCTTAAGCATATTCTCTTATAAACTGTGCTACACAACTTGGTTCTCAGGAACCGCCAGAATATGTCATTGGATACCTTTCAGAGATGACTAAGGAGGCTAGGGATGTAGCCCAATAGTTGAGTGCTTATTTAGCATACGTGAGGCCCTAGGTTCAATCTGTAGTATAGGGAAAAAATTTCAGATAAAAGTGGGATCATAAGAGATTAATTCATGTTATGGCAATCAGTAACATTTGTAAATTTGTATATAACATTGACCTAGTGTTCTTTTTTTCCCCTAGATGCTGTACCCCTCAAGGATTTAAAATGGAAAATAAAGATGGATTTGTGTTCTTGTATATTTTTGTTCAGTGGCTCAAAAAACTTGTCTTCAATTGATTTCGCTATATGCTTAAAATGATGGAGGTTTTTCACCATCTTCAAAGTACAAGGAAATCAGGGCTATATATAATGGACAGTATGAGGCAGTTACAGGGATTTAGAAAGTAACAGGTTAACATGAATACCTTAATGGGCATTTTTGGAGGAAATAAATATGATTTGGGGAAAGTGGGAAGTGAAAGAGGCATAAAATTATCGCTTAAAAGGTCTGGGGATGTAGTTCAGTGGTAGAGTGCATCAGACTGTTTCATCCCTAGTATTACCCACCCCAAAAAAGTTTTTGAATAGTATAGTATAGTGTATTCAGTATAGATTTTTAATAGTATACTATATATACAGTATAGATTGGTTGGGAAGCTTATGAGTGAAAATGGGATTGGGAATAATTTCAGTAGAAATTACATTGATATTTAAATTTTAGGGGCTGGGGTTTTTGATCCAGTGGTAGGAGTGCTTGCCTAGTATGTGTGAGGTACTGGGTTTGACCCAACCAAAAACTTTTTTAAAATATTTTTTTAGTTGTCAGCGGACTTTTAATTTATTTAATGATTTATGTATTTATTTATTTGTGCTGCTGACGATTGGACCCAGGGCTTCATGCATGCCAGGCAAGTGCTATACCAGTGAGCCACAACCCCAGCCAGCCCTACAACTAAAAATTTTTAAAGAATATTTTAGATTTCAAAGATGTGCTTAAAATTATACAATAAATCATTTTGCAGTATGGTTGTAGAATTCTGATTGATGCATTATTCAGTAGTTGTACTGAAGCTCAAGTGGCCATCGAAGGAGCCCAATTTCTTGTAATGATTGGGATTTACACTCTTGTCAGTTTCATTCATTGGGAGTGTGGCCTCAAGCAAAAGCAATGCATTGGAGTGCTGCCTTCGGCCATTGGTCAGCTTTTTGCCAGAGCTGTGCATTTAATGGACAACTAGAATTTGATTAGTAGAACTCTAAGGAAATTGAACTTAGAAAGTATGGGTTCAAGAGCAAGAAAGGTATCTTGTGAACCAACTCCCAATTGTTTTCAAAAAAGCCAGGTAGATATGATTGGTATTTCAGTACTCGGGGATAGAGGCATATAAATAAAATGGCTTATATAAAATGAAAGAAACAAGGTGGTGGTGATGACACAAAGATCTTGAGGCATTTGAGCCATTCAAATTGGGTCATTTAGTGTGGCTAATAAACCTGTTGGGGCAGTGATTGGGAGTCTTTAAAGCTAAAAGCTGCCACGTTACGAAAGATCTTGTGTCCTAGAAAAGGGGTAACTGAAAGGGGGGGGGGAAATCAGGCTTTGCAGTCTTAACTGGTTTTTGATAACCAGAATAGAGCAGATCCCCTAAATACTAGGAATGGAGGCTTAAAAGATAACAGGTCTTGGCTTTGGTGGCTGAATGGATAATGACATGTTTACAGAGCTAGGAGAGCAGAAGGTGGTTTTGTAGTGGTAGCAAAAGTTTGGCAAAGTGGGCTGGGAGGTATGTGGCTCCATGCTAGTGTAAGTCCCTGGGTTCAATCCCCAGGACCACCAAAAAAGAATTTGAGGGGCTGGAGTTGTCACTCAGGGATAGTGAACTTGACTGGCATCTGAGGCATTGGGTTTGATTCTCAGCATCTCATAAATAAAGGTCTGTCATCAATTAAAAGTATTTAAAAAAATTTTTTTTAGGACCATGTAGGACACTAACTTGTGGCATCCAGGAAGGCAAATGGAGGTTTCAGGTCTGGTTAGGCACAGGGGAAAAGGGAGCAGAGGTCTCCATAACTCACTGGGACCTGAAGACTGGTCTGAACAATACTAGGTGAGGGTTGAAGGTGGATAAATGGGCTTTTTGAGAAATCCAGGAAAAGAACTGACAGCATCCTTAGGTAACCTGAGTATGCAGTGGCAAATGAGCTGCATGTGCAAATGTGTGTGGGTTTTTTTTTAATATTTTTTAGTTTTTAGTTGTACACAATACCTTTATATGTGGTGCTGAGGATCAAACCCAGGGCTTCACAGGTGCTGGTAGAGCAAATACGTGTTCTTTAGGAACACAATGCAACGAGTGTGAAAGTGCATTGTCTTCCTGTACCCCTACTCAGGTTAAAAGGTACTTTGGCCAATTCTGCCACTGGAGGGATTGCATAGTTCACAAAAATGGGCTTTCTAATACTAGAATATGTCCACTATGCAATCAAAAGCCTTTTATCCATCATGGTACAGGAAGCCTTAATATATTGTTTGTGCTTTTTTTGTTTGCTGCTGAGGGTTGAACCCATGGCCTTGTGCATGTGAAGCAAGCACTCTGCCAACTGAATTGTTGTTTGTGCTTTTAGCAGTGGAAAAATCATGTTTTGAGAAATTTTGATTTAGTATACCAGTAAATAATGACTCAACCTGTAAAATGGTTATACAGCATGATCACACCCTTCTTTTGAGTACAACATCTCAACTAGCATTGTAAATTGAAGGTTTTATTTCTGACAACGACATTTCCTAGCAATTTACAACATTCAGTTTCTGTGGAGTAATATTTAAGATATTTTCAGTTCATGATGTTTTGCTGGGGATTATTGGATTTAGCTTCATACATTGTACTGAAGTGCTTTACAACTGAGCTACAGCTCCACTCTTTCCAGTTTCTGCTTTTAGTTCTTTGCTTTCATGGACCACAGGAAGAGTTGTAACATTTTTCAGTTTTTAAGGTAGTTTCCACAAATGGCCAGTATCCACCAATATCTTAATTCTTGGTTAGCCGGGTGCGGTGGCGCACACCTGTTATCCCAGCAGCTCAGGAGGCTGAGGCAAGAGGATCACCAGTTGAAAGCTAGCCTTAGCAATTTGGCGAGGCCCTGGGCAACTCCGGGAGACCCTGTCTCTAAATAAAATACAAAAAGCACGGGAGGTGTGGCTCAGTGGTTAAGCTCCTGTGGGTTCAAACCCTGGTATTAAAAAACAAAAAAGGTTTGGGGTTCAGTAAAACAGTAAAGAACATAACTGATTTTGTAGGAAATGACGTTACTTGATAAATGGGACTAAAATTCGTTACAAAAGTGTTCTTCACACACTTTTCACACAGGACTACATTATAGAATATTTTGCAGCTGTACGTATGTCCATTTGAGAACTGGCATCTAGTTACGGCAAATCTCGTGAATTAAAAGGAGCGAAAAACTTTGGTAAGGACACCTACGTACTACATGTACCACCCGCCTACCACCGCTAGTCTTTCCGGTTTCCACTGCGCAGCCCACGTGAGCCGTTAAATACCATTTACTGGCTGGCTCTGCGCAATGAGACGCTATGGACACGACCTGCTATCGTCTTGTAGGTGACACTAGCCAATCGAAAAACTGCTTTTCTTTCCTTTTCTCGGGCTGGTCCCTGGAGCGGCGAGGGGCGGGGCTGGACCCGGGCACGGAGGCGTCACGCACTCCATGGTAACGACGCTCGGCCGAAGATGGCGGCCGAGTGGGGTGGAGGAGTGTGTTACTCCGGGTCGGGCCCGGCTCCTAGCCGGTGGCGCTGGAGTGCTTCTTTGTGCGTCAGAGGAGTTTTACTACTGTTAGGCGGCCTGCCGGCAAGCACCACGTCTATTCCCATCTCCGTGGGCACCTCGCCGCCCTGCCGGCACCACGTCCCCTCTGACACGGAGGTAGGGCGAAGGAAGGGCGGGAGCTGGCCGGGTGATAGTAAAGTGATGAGGGAGAGTCACAGTAGAGGGTAATGATTCCGAGGGGGTGTTTTGGAAGAGAAGGCGAAATTGGGACCGAGACTGAGCGCTTACAGGGCTGGGACTGTTATTAGCTTCCGACACCCTGCAAAGTGGCCGAGTTAGGCACTCAGCAGCATCTCATTTCCGTGCTTAGGTGGTAATACCATAGCAGTGGTTTTCACACTGAGTGTGTATCTGAAGCACTTGTTAAAAAACGAAGATTGCTGCCCGACTCCCTTTCTGACTCAGTCCTCAGAATGGCAATTTAGTTTTCAAATGGATGATACTGCTTGTCCAAGGTCCACACTTTGGGAACCAGTATCTAAAGATTTGGGGAGAAATTGGTAGGAGAGCCAGACAAAGGCATTGGAGAGATGTTAAGGGTTTTCTGAAAACAAAAATGAAGGTTTATTTTCAAGTTATTTCATTACTTTGCTTGTTTTAATCCTGTTCTCCCATCCTGCAAGTACCTGCCTGCCTTCTTCCCACCCAGTCGTTTTTTGTTGTTGTTTTGATTTGTTTTGTTTTGTTTTTTTTTTTGCTTGTTTAAATCCTTTCAGCTTCAGTTCAAGTCTCCCTTCAGGCATTTAACCAAGTACTGTTCTGTGGTAATGGCTTATGTTTTCAGGCATGTCATGTTTTGTAGTTAAATTGCAACATTCCTTGAATAAGGTTTGTATGATATACTTGATTCCTTCACAGTACTTAGCTCAGACAGAGGCGGACCACAATCATCCCCCTCCCCCTCCCCTGCAGTACTGGGAATTTAATCCAAAAACACTCTACCACTGAGCTACATCTTTAGCCCTTTTTATTTTATGCAGGGTCTTGCTGAATTGCCTAGGCATTTCTCCAATTTGCCATCCTTTTGCTTCAGAGTCACTGGGATTACAGGCATGCTCTACCTCTTTCAACTATTAGTAATCAGAATTGAGAAAAGGAGGAACTGTACTTAAGGCAGGGCTGCATGCTGTGATTGGCTTAGATTCACCTAGAATTTTTTTTCATCTTAACCCAGATAGCTAACTAAGCTCACTCATTTTGGTGGCAGTTTCCAAAAATGTTAGGCCTACTGATTGTAACTGAGTTGAAGTTTTGCAGCTCTACTACATATTATAACTTTTATCATGACACTGCATTTTGGCTGAATTCATTTCTTTAAAAAATTCCACAGAGCCCTGCACTTCCTCTTTGAATCTGGGTTAAAATGAGAGAAAGTAGTTCAAACAGCCACAAAACCTTTTAGGTAGAAAGAACCTTGGTAGCTGTTTTCTTTTTCTGACCATTGGGAGTGTACAGTTCTCCAACCTGGTTTTCATTTGTTTGTTTGTTTTTTGGGAGGAGGGAGGTTGTTTATTGGTGATGGTGGTGCTTGTTTGTGTCTGTGTGTGAGTGATGCATGATGGTGGGGATCAAGCTCAGGGCCTCACTCATGCTAGACTGACATTCTACCACTGAGCCATAATCCCACACCCTCCAATTTGTATTTAAACATTTCCACCAATAGGGTAATTTTTTATTTCTAGAGGTAGCCCCTTTGTTTTTTGGAGATGATCATTGTTAAAGTCCTTTTTATAGAGCTGAAAACTTCTTGATACTTCCCAATATTTCTATTCCTGCCTCTTGACTGAACAAGGTTAATAGTGATAGTGCTTCATATGTTAAAAGCAGTCTATTAAGTTCTCAAATGTCCTCATTTCTAATTAGTTTCCTTAGTTTTTCATAGAATATATAATAGCATATAATGTTGTCCTCATCATTCTCCTTGCTTTAACCTGGACAAAAAGTTAAGGTGAGAACTATTCATCATAACTCATTGTATTCATGCTAGTGACTACACTTCTGTTACATCCTACAGGCATTCACTTACAACCTGTGTGTGTGTGTGTGTGTGTGTGTGTGTGAGTGAGTGAGTGTGTGTGTGTGTGTGTGTGTGTGTGTGTATCTGTGATGGTGATGATAAAATACAGAACACTTTGACTTATTTAACCTGCTGTCAACCAAAACGTACACATTTTTACTTTTTATTATATATATTAAAACCAGAATAATATGGTAAACCCCCGTGGGTCTAGTCACTACTTATCAACATTCTGCCATTCTTGCTTCATATACTTCCAGTTATTCCCAATCACCCCACTTGACTTAATGTTATTAAAAAAGGTTTTCTTTTCTTTTTTTTCTTTTTGGTAAAATTTACATGTATTGCAGTGCCACATGCATTCATGTAAAATCCATAACCTATCACAATATAGAACTTTTCCATCACTCCATAAAGTTCCCACCTGTCCTGTGCCAGTTATGTCTTTCCTATCCACCATAGGCAACTACTGTTCTAATTTTTTTTTTTTTTTTAACAGCAGGTTTGTTTTTCTAGTTCTAGAACTTTGTTTATAAGGGTAGAATTTTATGATCTCTGTGTCTGGCTCCTGCTCACAACTATTTCTATGAGATTCATGTTTTTCTATGTGATAGTAATTCCATCCTTTTTATTGTTAAGTATTCCCCTGAATACCCAAATCATAATCTGTTTTTGCTTGATCTCAATTATTTTCAGTTTTGGGGTATTGTAGAAAAAATACATCATTGTATAAGGGTTTTATTAGATATGTTTTTATTTCATTTTGTAAATACTTAGGAGTACATTTGCTAGGTCAGAAGGTAGGTGAATATTTAATCTTATAGAAAATTACCAAATCTGGGGCTGGGGTTGTGGCTCAGTGGTAGCATGATTGCCTAGCACATATGAGGCACACCAGTGTTGCATCCTCAGCACCACATAAAAAAATAAATAAGTGAACAAATAAAAGGTATTGTGACCATTACAAAAATGTTAAAAAAAAACTATCAAATCTTTCTCCAAGTTCTGTACCATTTTACATTCCCACCAGCAGTTTATTAAACATTATGATTGCTGTATATCCTTACCAACAGAGGTTTCTTCCGAGAAGTTTTTGCTTACCCACCAGCTCATAAAGACATTCTCCTATTTTGTAGAAACTTTTGGGGCTATGATTCATTCTCAAATTGATTTTTATTTTTATTTCTTTTCTGTGGTACTAGGGATTGAACCCAGGGCCTAGTATATGCTAAGCAGGCATTCTACCACTGAGCTACATCTCTAGTCCTTTTTTATTTTTTTGGTACCGGGAATTGAACTCAGGGGTACTTGACCACTGAGCCATATCTCCAGCCCTATTTTGTATTTTTATTTATTTAGAGACAGAGTCTCACTAAAGTTGCTTAGCACCTCACCCTTGCTGAGACTGACTTTGAACTCATGATCCTCCTGCCTCAGCCTCCCCAGCTGCTGGGGTTATAGGCTGCACCACCATGCCTGGCTTCCAGTCCTTATTTATTTTGAGAGAGTGTCTGATTAAATTACTGAGGCTGGAAAATTTGCAGTCCTCCTGCCTCGAAGTCCCTGGAATTGCAGGCATGTGCCACTGTGCCCAACTGGGGTTTACTTTGTACAGTTTTTGTTATTTATTTGATTTTTTTGTCCGTTTGTTTTTGGTAGCACTAACAGTTGATTCCAGGACCTTCTGCTTGTTAAGGAAGCTCTCTCTCACTGAACTATACCCCCAGTCTTATTTATTCTTGCAAATAGCCCACGCTGGCCTTAAAATTGTGATCCTCCTGCCTCAGTCTCCCAAATAGCAGGGATTACAGTTGTACATACTGTGCCTGACTTATTATTTCCTCTTTCTACTTATTGTGTATTTACTTTGCTCACATTACAAGGGGGAAAATTTAGGTCATTTTTTTTTTAGGTTCTTTTTTAAAAATTTTTTTAGTTGCAGATGGACACAATATCTACCTACCTACCTACCTTTCTTCCTTCCTTCCTTCCTTCCTTCCTTCCTTCCTGTGCTAAGGATCAAACCCAGTGCCTGTAAATGCAAGGCAAGTGCTTAAAGCTGAGCTTCAACCTCAGCCCCGTTTTTTAGGTTCTTCAGGTCAATGTAAACATTCAAAGATAGAAATGCTGGGAGTGATAGATTGCTTGCCTAGTGTGCACCAGGCCCTGGGTTCACACACAGACACACACATACCAAATAAAGAAATTTCTATGTACATCTTTAATTCCTTCCCACAGATTTTGACACTTTGTATTTTAATTATCATTTATTTAAATGTTTATTTCCTTTGGCAATTTCTTTTTTGATCATGAATTATTATAATTGTTTAAAATGTATAATTTATAAATATTCAGTTTTTATTGTTAATGGTTTCTAATTTAAGTGTATAATATAGCCTCTGTAAGATATCGGTTATGAAATATGAGATTATTTTAGTCATAGCTTAAACTATGTTGTAGCCTTTGTTTTTTTCCATGTATAAAGAATATATGTTGTGCTGGACATGGTGGCCCATGCCTGTAATCCTACCAATTCGGGAAGCTGATTCAAGAGGATCACAAGTTCAAAGCCAGCCTCAGCAAGAGAGAGGCACTAAGCATCTCAGTGAGATCCTATCTCTAAATAAAATATAAAATAGGGCTGGAAATGTGGCTCAGTGGTCGAGTACCCCTGAGCTCAATCCTTAGTACCCATCCCCCAATTTTTTTTTAAAGGGTTGGAGCTGTGGCGCAGTGGTTGAGTGCCCTTTAGCTAAATCCCTGGTACCAAAAAAAAAAAAAAAAAAGAATATATGTTGTATGGTTATTGAGTGGATTTCTATACATGTCGATAAGGTAAGGCGATAGTATACTTCATATTTCCTATATTCTTAAAATTTTAGTCTAATTGTTAAGATTTTAATCTTTAAGATTATAGATTTGTTTCTTTCTTTAGTTCTGTCAGTTTTGCTTCATAATTTTTGAATCTCCTTTAATTACTTGCATTCACATTTATAATTTTTTATGTCTTTTGATGTGGCCCTTTATCATTTTATCTGATATTAGCTATACCCATTTCAGCTTGTTTATGATTAAAGTTGACTGATATATCTTTCCATCCTTTTGCATTTATTTTTGCATTTATTTGTGTAAGTGTGTGCTTATGCATTTTAAGTAATATTTTTGTCTTTTTTTTGTGTGTGTATGATACTAGGGATTAAACCCAGGGCATTCTATCCCTGAGTACTTCCCTAGTCCTTTTTCATTTTTTATTTTGACATAGTGTCTCGCTGAGTTTCCAAGGCTGGCCTCAAACTTGACATATTCTTGTCTCTTCTTCTTTTTCTTTTTCTTCTTCTTCTTCCTCTTCCTCTTCAGTACCAGCAATGGAACCTTGTGGCATTTAACTACTAAGCATATCCCCAGTCCTTTTTTTTTTTAGAGAGTGAGAGAGGAGAGAGAGAGAGAGAGGAGAATTTTTAATATTTATTTTCTAGTTCTCGGCGGACACAACATCTTTGTTGGTATGTGGTGCTGAGGAGCGAACCCCGGCCGCACGCATGTCAGGCAAGCGTGCTACCGCTTGAGCCACATCCCCAGCCCCCCAGTCCTTTTTAATTTTTGTTTTGAGATAGGGTTTAATTAAATTGCTTAGAGCCTCACTACTGGCTTTGAATTTGTGATTCTTCTACCTCAATCTCCTGAGTCTCTTGGATTACAGGCCTGTGCCACCATGCCTAGCTTAATCCCTAATCTTTCTGATATTATTGTAACTATATATATATTATAAACATCATTTAAAAAATTTTTAATATTCATTTTTTAGTTGTAACTGGACACAATCTCTTTATTTTATTTATTTATGTTATTACAGATTTTTTATGTTGTTGTAACTACATGTAAGCCTCATGATTACAACTTTATATTTTTTCCTTTAAATATTTTTATACCTGTAAAGAATTGAAAATATAAGAAATATGTGTATAATTGCATTGAGGTTCCTAAGACCACTGCAGATTTGGTGATGTGCTCACTGGACTCAGCATAAAATCATGTTCACATTTAAGATTTATTTCAGTGAAAGAATGAATGTAAAGCAAAATCAGCCAGGCATAAAGGATTATGATTCAAAGACTGGAGTAAACCAGCAAAGAGTTTTAAAGTCCTCTCCAAGTAGGTTCACATAGGCTATGCTTAATTCTTTCAGCAGTGAATTCTATCATTATGCACAAAGTGCTCACTACCAGTAAAGCTCATCTGAGCCTTGGGGTCCAGGGATTTTATTGGAGGTTGGTTATGTAGGGCTGATTATGTAGAGATTATTTTAGCCACCGAAATTTCAGACTCCTGGAAATGAGGAATTGTTCACCACTTTTGTGTACAAGCACTTTAATTAGAAAGAACTACCCTTATCATTTAAGGAAGTTTTAGATCAGCATAGAGAACTGCTTGCCATTCAAGTTCCGAGATGCTAGTGGAAGGTCAATTTTGCAAGCAGGCCTTTTTAAAGAACAGTCTCATTTCTGCTATTAACTCTTCTGCTTAGTAGTCTTTTATGTCTCTTGTATATTTACCATTTCCAGTGGCCTTATTCCTTCCTCCAAAACCATGTTAACATCTACTATCATTTCCATTAACAAATACTGTGAAGAACTTCCTTTAATGTTTTCTGTAGTATATGTCTGCTGGTGATGAATTTTCTATTTGCATTTTTCTGAATTGTCTGAATTCCCCTTCACTTTTTTTTTTTTTTAATTTGGGGTCTTGCTGTGTTGTGATGGTAGGCCTCAAATTTGCATTCCTTTTCCCTTTAATCTCCTGAGTAGCTAGGATTATAGGTATATCCCGAAATGACTAACTTTCTTTTCGTTTTTGCTGTTTGATTGGCTATAGATTTATATGTTCAATCTGTTATTTAGCCCTTTAACAATTGTTTCATTGTCTTCTCTTCTCCATTGTTCTTGACAATAAGTCAATACCATTTGTATTTCTCTTCCCCTCCTGTATAGAATGTGTTGTTTTTCTCTCATTGCTTTCAAAACTTTTTCTAACTTTCCAGTGCTGTAGTCTCTGAACACTTTGCTCTAAGTCTAACACAAGCCAGTAAAGCTATGCCTTTTTTTTGCCACTCCAAGAGACACAGAATACAAAGAATACAAAGTGCTTTCTGGCAAATCTCAGAGATATTATTTCTGTATTCCAAGGGTGGATTCTTCTAAGTTATGTCTGGTTTTTAGTTGTTTGTTTGGGTTTTGGTTATTTTTGTTTGTATCAGTACTTTCAAATAGTATTTTTTAAAAATATTTTATTCCTATTTTATGATAAGTACCCTCCTTCTGTGATCTTTATTTATTTTATTATACTAATTATTGGATTTATTTGCCCTTCATTACCTTTAGGTCAAGGATTGTACAGTTTATATTTGAATCCAAGTGCCTATAACAATGCTTTGCATATGAAAGCATTTAATATGTTTTTTAAAAAAATATTTTTAGTTGTAGATGGACCTAATACCTTTATTTTGCTTATTTTTATGTGATGCCAAGGATCAAACCCAGTGCCTCACATGTGCTAGGCAAGCACTCTAACACTGAACTACAGCCGCAGCCCATAAGTATATGTTTCAATTAATTAATGTAGGCTGTAGCTGTAGCCCAGTAGTAGAGAACCTTTCTAGCATGCATAAAACCCTGGGTTCCATTCACAGCACCCAAAAATAAATAAATAAATTTGTTAGTTTTGGATCTTTGTTTAATTTTTTGAGTCTTAAGTCATCTTTCATTTTTAATATATTATGGATGCAAAAGAATTTTTTATTGTTGTTTGTGTTGTGGTACTAGGAATGGAAGCTATGGCCTCACACATGCTAGGAGTACTATACTCCTGAGCTGTTGAGAGCCACAACTGAAGGGGCCCCAGCAAACTTCCAGCTGCCAGCTGATTGGCTCCTCTGCGTGATGCTCATTGGGCTGTTTCCCCACCCTTTCAGACCACAGAGCTGCTCATGGGGGGACATTTTTTGGCTCCACCCAGGTGACCCAGCTAATCAGCCTCAAGAGCAGGAGGAGTGGGGGGGTGGTGGTGGTTGAGAGGCTTGTGGGAAGCCAGTGGTTGGGCTCTGAGGGAATTCCTCAAGAGCTGGTGTGGTGCGGCTGGCCGTGTTTGTGTGTGTGTGTGTGTGTGTGTGTGTGTTTTCTAAAAATAAAGTTCGTTTCTGCTTGATAAGTGGCTCGTGAATTGTGCCCAGCCAGACTGCGGCACTGAGCTACATACCTAGCCCTTTTTAAAGAATTTTATTTCAAGATAGGTCTTGCCAAGTTGCCCAGGCTGGCCTGGAACTTGCAATCCTCCTACCTTAGCCTCTTTAGTAGCTGGGATTATAGGCATGCACCACCACATTCAGCTAAAAGAAATATTTTAATGATTTTATACTACTTTATCAAATTTTCACATTAATTTCATTAGTGTTATTGGTTTATAGTTTAACTCATTCTGAAGAAAGAATATTATGTTCCATTTTCTTTGTGTTTTTAGTTTTTGAAGGTTGACTGAATATGTTTGTGTTTTGGGTACTATGGATTGATTGTACAGTAGTTTAGAAAAGTATACAGTTAATTATAAAATCTAATGATGTTCTATGAAAGTGATACTGTTGAAGTTAAAGAAAGGTGAGATCATTTCTTTTTTTTAAATTTATTTTTTAGTTGTAGTTGGACACAATACCTTTATTGTACTTACTTATTTTTATGTGGTGCTGAGGATCGAACCCAGGGCCTTGATCATTCTAGGTTGAGCTCTACCACTTAGCCACAACCCCAGCCCGAAGGTGAGATCATTTCTATCAGAGAGGATTTGAGGAATGTTTCAGGGATTTCATGCTACAATCTTCTTGCTGGAGGAGGAGGGTTCTAATTTATGGAAGAGGAGGAAAGACCATTCCAAGGAGAGAAAAGCATAAGCAAGCATGAGAAACAGCAGTGCAAATGAGGAGGCAAGGAATCACAATTTGTGTTCAGAAACCAATTAGTTTAGTTTCTCCAGACATAAGTAGTGAAGAGAAAGGTGGAAGAAATAGTCTTAATGAAAATATAATAGTGAACATTTTTTGAGCATTTATTTTATGTCAGTCACATTTATGTGTATTATACTATTTACACACAAGAAATTTGATCACAGAAAAGTTGGGTAACTTGCCTTAGATCTCAGAGTTAGTACATAGTGGAGCCAAGAATGAAGCCCCAGAAATTTAATTCTAGACTCTGGATCTTTAACCACTGGCTTCTAGAGAGCTTTGATATATCAATATAAGGATTTTAGCCTGTAGGTTTCTTAAAATCCAATTGGAAATACCATATTCCTTTGCTGTGCTTAGACATTTCTGATGGCTTTTTTACTAGCTATAAAACAGTCTGGGGCTGGGGCCATCCCTCAGTACTGCACCACTTGCCTAGCATATACAAGCCCCTGGGATCATCCCTAGCACTGAAGGAAAAAACAGTCTGTTATCTGGAGATGTGGGTTGGAATGGAATGAAAGGGAGAAGAGCCTGGAGGCAAGGTATCAGGCCAGTAGTGCAGGCAATAGGGATACCTATGTGTTGTTATATATTATTGGATCAAAGGTGTATAGTAGGGCTGTTTCCTATGAAACATAAAATTCCATTGCCTTTTGTATAAACCTTCATAAACAATATGTGATTGTTCATCCTTAGAGTTAAAAGAATGGAGTAGCATACAGCTTACTTTTAGTTTAACACATTTTTTCCTATATTTTAAAAATTTCATTAAGTTTTTATTTATTTATTTATTCTTTGGTGCCAGGGATTGTACCCAGGGTTGATTAACCACTGAACTACATCCCAAGCCCTTTTTTAAAAATTTCTGATTTTTTTATTTTATGAGACAGGGTTTTGCTAACTTGCTTTATGTTTCACTATGTTTCTGAGGCTGGCCTTGAATTTGCAATCCTCCTGCCTCAGCCTCCTGAGTCACTGGGATCACAGGCATTTACCACTATGTCTGACTAAGAGTTGCATCAAGTTTTGATACTGCTGAGACCTTTCTTCTCTTTTATTCCTCCCTTTAAGAAATTATCAAATGAGAAAAAATTCCAAGTGAAACACTTGGAAGTTTTTATCCTCTTTTTAGAGTAATTTAAGATACTTTTAGTGTCTTCCTATCATTTTCTGAACACACAAAATTCCAGTAAGAAATATAGTAGGAAACTAGATAAGCAGCAGAGAAACCCAGACCTTTTTGGCAGCTGGTATTACCATAACAATTTATTCATGTGATGCAAGTACATAGTATTCTTCCAGATGATAGAAGTTGCTTGGGAGATATTTGAGGTTATGAATGCCAAAATCATGGAGTATGAGCTAAGGGACTTTTTACTAAGTACAAATTTGAAGTTTGGTTATTGATTTTTAAGTTTGGATCTCAGTTAGCTAATAAAATGGGTATATTTTATTATATATAAATTCTACCTCAATAAAGAAAAATATGTACATCTTCTAAAAATTGTTTTTCAAAACTATTTCTTTTTCTAGGTTATAAATAAGGTTCATCTTAAGACAAATCATGTTGTAAAGAGAGATGTTGATGAACATTTAAGAATTAAGACTATCTATGATAAAAGTATTGAAGAGTAAGTACACTAGCATTTTGTCATCTTTTTATTGTCAATCTAAACATTAAAGATATTTTCTTCTGTTGCCTGAAGTAATAAAGTCCATAGCTCAAACTTTAAAAAACACTAGTGTAGTTTTAAGATGGAATTATGCAGGGGCTGGGGTTGTGGTTCAGTAGTAGAGCATTTGCCTAGGATGTGTGAAGCACTGGATTTAGCACCACATAAAAATAAATAAATAAAATAAAGGTGTTTAATCCATCTACAACTAAATATATATATGTGTATTATAAAAGATGGAATTAAGCAGAAGATGTTTTTAGCTGAAAAGCCAAAGACCATAGGAAATGATTAAATACCTTAATCAGAACAAATATGAATCTTCCTGGATGTTATCAATAATAGATCTGGAAGGCTTTTGCCAATAAGTAATTGGAGAAAATACTAACATAAGCTATAATAAGAAAGTTTGCCAAATTATTAAACAAATAGATTTTATGTAGTCTAAGAGGTATCAGAAAACAGATGAATTATGAGTCTATAGTAGTTTATGAAGAACTATTAGAAGTAGTTTGTCTTTCCCTATCCTTAACATTCTCAGATGACTGAGAATGTGATCATACTTAGCCCTGTGGTTTGGCACAGAATGATCCTCAAATACTCACTGTGGTAAATGGGAGATTTTTGGAGACAGATACTGTTTCCACACAGCGTTCCTTGGGGCTCTTGACAGATGGAATCTGAACAAATGAGAGTGCTTTGCCTCAAGAGTGGGAGTTCTTATGTTTTATGTCATTATTTTCAGGTTGCTCCCTGAGAAAAGATACCTTGTAAAGGTATGTAATAAATACTTATGAATTAGGACATTTAAAATTATGTGTGTGTGTGTGTGTGTGTGTGTGTATATATATATATATATATATATATATATATATATATATGTATATTTTTCCCCCCCAGTCCTGGGAATTGAACTCAGGGGCAAGCTACAACTGAACTATACCTCACCCCTTTTTATTTATTTTTTCGAGACAAGGTACTGCCAAATTACTGCTGACTTCCAATTTGTAGTCCTCCTGCCCCACTCTCCCATAAAATATATAAATTCTACTTTAATCAAGAAAAATAAAGGTCTGGGGTTGTGGCTCAGGTAGAGCACTTGCCTAGCATGCTAAGGAACTGGTTTCAATCCTCAGTACCACATAAAAATTAAAATAAAGATATGTGTCCACCTAAAACTAAAAAATAAATATTTTTTAAAAACCCAGGACTTTTAAGAATGATTAAATAAAAGATGTTGGTAGTGAATATATTTATCATTTTACCAAGTAGTTTTTGTTACACCCTCAATGAGATTTTGTCAGTATTTGGCATGAAATTAGTTGCCTTATTTTATAATTGATATTAAATCAGTCTTCTCCTTTTGTACTTCTTGCTCAAGTTTTTGGGAACGAGGCATGCTGGGGTAGGGTGAAAAATGACAACTTTTCAAAAACGTTGAATACACCTTTCTCTTTGTGGGAATGTTCATTCTTTTTTTTTTTTTAATATTTAGTTTTTGGTGGACACAACATCTTTATTTTATTTTTATGTGGTGCTGAGGATCGAACCCAGGGCCCTGCACATGCCAGGCGAGCGTGCTACTGTTTGAGCCACATTCTCAGCCCCTGGGAATGTTCATTCTTCTGAAGATTAATTGACCTGATAGTGTGATATGCCAAAGTTGTTTATAAAGATGCAAACTTCATCAGATTTTTAACTGATGTGAAAGTCATACACACATACACACATTAAACTAATTCACTATAGGATAGAGAAATTGGTGAGTTTAAACTTAAGATTTTTTTTAAAAAATAATCTGCCCCTGAGAGAGTCTAAATCAGTCTTAAACTTGAAGTTATCTGGATTAATAATTAAGATTTATATTTTCTAATTTTTTATTTAAATGGAAGTAGGGAAAGAAGTTTCTGCCTATTTCTCTTTTCCCAAATTCAACTAGAGAACAAGGAAATTTCTTTCCACCTAGGTTCACTCTTTGCTTACGCACTGCCACACAACCTTGGACTAGTATCTGTATTCCAGAATTATAAGGTTTTTCTTTCTTGTCCTTTCAGTCATTAATATACTGTGCTTACTTACTTAACTATAATTTATCCCTTGACTATAATTCTGATTGTTTTTTTTCCCTTCTATCTATTATTTAGAACAAACTTTTCCCGCAAGCTATTTCTTATTTAGAGAAGACTTTTCAGGTTCGTAGACCTGCTGGCACTATCTTACTTAGCAGGTAGGTAACATTAAACACTGGTTGTTTTCTTCATTCATTTAGTACTCTGCACTCCTCATTCTACCAGCATGGCAATGTATAAGATTTATACTAGAATATTTTATTATATTGTTCTTATAGACCAAACTGCAACATATATAAAAAGAATGAAAAAGCACCTGCTGGATAATTATTCTTTCCCTAATTTTCCATAATGAGGTAGTCTACAGAATCTTCTCCAAGGGAAGTATGGTCCTCTGTTCCCCAAACCCCCTTCATCTCTCCTTCACATGGCCACAGTATTGACTTCATAAAAGTATTTAGGTACTTGAAAACCCAGATCAGGGGGATTCCCCACAGAACTAGAATTCCTTATTAGCCTATTTTTATAACTTTAACAGTAACCTAATAAGGTTACTAGTGAAGTAACATAGCACTTACTAGTTTTTTGTATTGTTTTTAACTGTTGTGAACTATTCTTTCTTACTTTTATTTTGTTTTGTATTTGAACTTTCATATACAAATGTACCAAAGACAATGTGCAACAAACCAATACCTGCGGAAAGAAAATGATCCTCATAGATACTGTACTGGTGAATGTGCACCACATACAAAGTGTGGACCAGTTATTGTGCCTGAGGAACATCTCCAGGTAATTCACCCTGCTTTTAGCAATGTTTTTTACTCTGTAGTCTAACCGTGGGAGCACATTTGAATCTTTTCAGTGGGAAATTTTTATAAATTCAAATATAAAGCTTTAGTAAGTTTATTTTTCTACCAAAAGTATAATAGTTAGATTTGCTGATTCTGTTTTTTCATTGTTTTTCAAGTGCATTTAATGACCTTTACTTTCATTTGTTTTCTTCCCCATTTGTCTCTGAAGTGCTGAATTAGTTTAGCTTAGAACTTTATCCTTATTTTCCAGAACACCTTTGAGCACTTATATACTTACCTCAGGTTTTTTTTTTTTTTTTTGTATTGAACATTGAACCCAAGGATGCTCAACCACTAGCCAGTTGCTTATGGCCTTGCTAAATTGCTGAGGCTGGCTTTGAATTTACAATCCTCCTGCCTCAGCCTCCTGAGCCACTGGGATTACAGGTGTGTGCCACCGCGTCTGGCATACCTCGGTGTTTTTAAAAGGGCAATTTGATATCCCTTAAGATAAGCTTCAACCCAACTTACACATTTATTCCAAAAGTACTAATAACTATGTGGGCACAATGGCACATACCTGTATTCCCAGCTGAGTCAGGAGGATTACTTGAGATTATGAATTTGAGACCAGCTGGAGCAACACAGTGAGACACTGTCTCAAGGACAAAAAAAAAAAAAAAAAAAAAGTATTAACTATCTTCTGTGTATTCAAGGGTGTTCTTTGTAAAACTATAAGTATACATATGTAAGTTATTAAATTATGTTATAACCATATAATGGAATACTATGCATTTGTTTTAGAACAAAGTAGATCTCTATGTACTAATTCGAAAAGATATTTAAGCTCTTAAATGAAAAAAAAATTATCAATGTGTTTCATTGAAAAGTACAGATATACATAAGTTAAAAATTATGAAATAGTCTAGAGGAATGTGTATGTTAAAAAATCTGTACAAAAATCAAAATGTTAGTGGTTTCCTTTAAGAACTAATGGTAACTACACAGCTTTAGTAACAAAAACTACATGGTACAGCATAAAAACAGACATGAAGACCAGTAGAAGAGAACAGAAGACACACAGACAACCCTCACAGAAGCAGCCACAGTCATCTCATCTTTGACAAAGATGCCAAAAACATAAGGTAGAGAAAAGATAGCCTTTTTAAACAAATTGTTCCAGGAGAACTGAGTAGCCATTTATAGAATGAAATTAGACCCCTATCTCTTACCCTGCTCAAAATGGATGAAAGACCTAGGAATTAGACCAGATAACTTAGAAAAACAGGGTCAACACTCTATCAAATAGGCACAAGCACTGATTTTCTTAATAAGATTTCTGAAGCACAAGAATTAAAACAAAAAGGCCGGTGCAGAGGCACATGCCTGTGTAGTCCCAGCAGCTTGGTAGGCTGAGACAGGAGAATTGCAAGTTCAAAGGCGGCCTCAGCAACAGGCAAGGCACTAAGCAACTCAGTGAGACCCTGTCTCTAAATAAAAAAATACAAAATAGACCTGGACATGTGGCTCAGTAGTCAAATGCCCCTGAGTTCAATCCCTGGTATAAAAAAATACAAAAAGAATTAAAACAAAGAATAAGTGGAATGGCATCAAATTTAAAAGTTTCTGCACATCAAAGGAAACAATTAAGAGCCTACAGAATGGGAGTTTGCTAGTTACTCTCTGAACAGAGGATATCCCAGAGTATATGAAGAATTCAAGGGGCTGGGGATGTGGCTCAAGCGGTAGCGCGCTCGCCTGGCATGCGTGCGGCCCGGGTTCGATCCTCAGCACCACATACCAACAAAGATGTTGTGTTCGCCAAGAACTAAAAAATAAATATTAAAAAAAAAATTCTCTCTCTCCTCTCTCTCTCTCCTCTCTCACTCTCTCTTTAAAAAAAAAAAATTCAAAAAACTTAAAATACCAAGAGCACAAATAACTTAGTCAATAAGTGGGCAAAAGAATAAAACAGACATTTTCAAAAGAAGTGAGCCAGGGACTGGGGTTGTGGCTCAGTGGTAGAGCGCTTGCCTGGCATGTGTGAGGCCCTGGGTTCGATCCTTAGCACCACATATAAATAAAGAAATAAAGTAAAAAATCCTCTGGCAACTAAAAAAATATATATTAAAAAAAAGAAGTAAGCCAAATGGCCAAAATATATGAAAAATGTTCGACATTTTTAGCATTCAGGGAAATAAAAATCAAAACTACACTGAAATTTCATCCCATCCCAATTAGAATGGCAACCCTCAAGAATGTAAATAATAAAAAACACTGGAGAGGAGGTGGGGAGAAAGGAACACATAAATTGTTGGTGAGACCATAAATTAGTATGACCACTGTGGAAATCAATAGAGCATTTCCTCAGGAGACTAGGTAAGGAACCAAAGGATTCCATTCCTCAAGACTTATCCAAAAGAACTGGAGTCAGCATACCATAACAATACATAATGTGTATAGCAGTGCAATTCACAAGAGCCTAGTTAGGGAACTAGCATAGATGTCATCAACAGATGAACAGTTAAAGAAAATGTATCTATTCACAATGGAGTTCTATTCAGCCATAAAAAAGAATAAAATTGTGTCTTTTGGTGATAAATCAATAGATCTGGAGAATATCACACTAAATAAATTTGTATAAGCCAGACTCAGAAAGCCAAGAGTCACATGTTTTATAAGCTGAAGCTACAGAGAAATAAAGGGAATCTCGTGAAAATAGAAGGGATATCAGTAGTGTAGAGATAAGGGATCTGAGGGGAGGGGCAAAGAGGAAGAACTGGCGAATAAAATTGATCAAATTAGGCTATATGCATGTATGAATATGTCACAGTAAATCCCATTTTATGTATAATTGTAATACACCAATGAAAAAAGTATATGTATGTGTTTATATTGTAAATAAATAGAAGGAAGACCATATATTTTAGATTAGATTCCTTTGGAATTTTTTCTTAAGGTATTTGAAGCTAAGTAAAGGCACCTGTACAATTGTACAGGTTGGCACCTACAATTTGCTTACTCAGTTTTACTTAACTGTTTCAAATTTCTTGAGTGCACAAGGAGCTTTAGGAACATGTTTAAAATTTTAAATAGATTGTTGATTGTATCCCTATCTCTTTTGCCAAGGCACTTCCTAGATATTTTAAGACTAATTTCATTATTTTTTTTTCTAAGAGTTTGTTCATTGCTTTTAATTTTCTTGGTTCTTCCAAGTTCTACTTCCTACTTCTTGAAAGTTCTGATTTTTTTTAATTAAGTAGATAATCATGAGAAAGAAGCTTAAAATTGTAAACTTTTTGTACTACCAGCTACTAGTAGGTTAAAATAATTGAATTTTAAAATTATAAAGATATGTTATAGAAGCAAGAGTAAGTAACAGATACTTTCTGTTAAGTGAAATGGGAGTGTCTGGGTCTTTTGTTTTTGTTTTTTCTTCTTTCTGCAAGCATAGCTTAACCTAAAAAAATTACTGATTTTTTTCTAATTGTAATTTGAAGAGTCAAAGTAAGATTTGCCTAGAAAATACTAGAAACAAATCTCTTACTACTGAGAGGGGTGAAAAAAGAAAACTAGAAACAAGGGTAATAATCATGGATGACTTTAATTTTTTCTTTTTATGTTTTTATATTATCAAATTTTTTAAATAAGATACATGGATTTCTTTATAATAGGAAATATATTTCCATTAACTAAAAAGTTTTTATTAATTAATTTTGAAATAACTATAGCCTCGAAGAAAGTTGTAAAAATTATGTATAGGACATTGTTCAGTGGTAGAGCATTTAGCATGTTGAGACTCTGAGTCCAATTCCAATCACCCCCTCCCCCCCAAAAAAAAAGTATATGGAAGTTTCATCACTAAGTTTTAGGGTTTTGAAACCTTTTTAATTTCTATCTTTTCTGCATACTAGTTTTTTGGCCTTTATAAAATAAATCATAACATATTTAGATATATACTGGATTCACTCTTAAGTTTGTCTCTTTAGCTAACCACGTCTCTGGTCTGATTTTTCTGTTCATCCCTACTGGTGCAGCAATGTAGGGTTTGCCGAGGGGGTAAATGGCCCTGTGGAGCAGTGGGTATGCTGGATCAAGAGGGTGTCCGAGATGCAGACTTTGTCCTTTATGTTGGTGCTCTGGCTACTGAGAGATGCCGCCATGAAAACATCATCTCTTATGCAGCCTATTGTCAGCAGGAAGCAAAAATGGACAGGTAAAGGTTTCTTTGAGATTTATTTTATAAGATCTAATCAGGGAACTCTTAAACCATATTTTTATTGTTACCATTACAGGAATTTTACATTTGACAATTGCCTCTAGTAGTAAGAAATAACATGCTGCCTGGGTTTAAAGGGTGCCCCCTCTTCCTCTGTGATAGGACTGTTATTCATATTGGTAATAGAAGTTTTCTGGTCAGAATGAAGAAGAGTGAAAAACTCATTTGACTTTTTCTTCTCCACTCCTCTTTCATTCTGATCCTACCTTTTTTACCCATAAACTCCAAAGAAAAAGTGTACTGTCAAGAGAATTTTCTTTCCAGGTGAATACTTCTGTAAAGAAATAATTCAGATGTTAATTGAGAATAATTTAATTGTTGTATCATTTATTACATATGCTGCACTTAGCTAAATAATCACTTAACAATTCCGAAACTTCTTTGTTTTTCACAAGTGATTTAAAAAAAATTTTCATGGTGAAGCAGCCTAGCCTTGAAATGAAAAGTTAGTATATATACAGAAGATTGCCTGTCATACACCAAGCAAATCAGTTAAAAAAAGCAGTAGAAATTGGACTGGAGTTGTGGCTCAGTGGTAGAGCTTTTGCCTAGCATGCATGAGCTACTGGGTTTGATCCTTAGCACCACATTTAAAAAAAAAAAAAAAACTAGATAAACAAAATAAAGGTATTGTGTCCATCTACAACTAAAAACATTAAAAAAAAAACCCAGTAGAAACTGTTGCATATCTCAGAATTGACTATATAGACATTCTCAAATTTAAGAGAGGGTAATGTGTCTAATTCATGTGCATGTAAGGACCATTGCTGCAGTGCAAAACATCCATTTATTGACTCCAACATAAAGAACCATTTTTTTTTCTATTGATATAATTTACTTGAAGAAAAATTAAAAAACTTAGTTGAATCATGTAGACAATACGAAGAAAATGCTGGTATATGCTTCAGAATTGTAGTGTCAATCTTTTTGATTTTTTTTTGGGTACTGGGGATTAAACCCAGAGGCATTTTACCACTTATCCCCTTAATTTTCTGTTTTGAGACAGGGTCTTGCTAAATTGCTTAGGGCCTTGCTAAGTTGCCCAGTCTGGTTTTGAACTTGCCATCCTCTTGTCTCAGTCTCCAAAGTTATTGAGATTATAGATGTGTGCCGCTGTGCCCGGTTTGTATTGTCAATCTTAAAGGTACTTAAGGAAGTAAAAGTAAATGCATTATGAAAAGCAGTCTCTTAGTGTGATAAGATGTAATTGTTGACTGGTGAAATCAACTCAAGTCTTTAGACTGAATGTTGAGAAAGCTAAGTATCAACTATTGAGTATGTTGCTGTAGAAGAAAGTACTGTTTTTGCAGATTATGTATATGCTAATATTCGTTTTTCCTTGAGGAGATGCCTTTAAATTTATAACTTATAACTATGAATGATGTCTTAATAGCAATGAAATTTGCTAGTTAAAGTATTAAGTGAATAAGTTACTTGATAAAATGAGATATTTAAGAAAAGTGGATATCTTTGAGAAGTATACTTTCCCAAAAGGAGTGCTGCAAAATCATATTTTTATTTTAACTTTAAGCTATACGTATCAAATGCACACAAAATCTTATTTTGAACTTATTAGAAAGGGTTAAAATAAGATTGCAAAGGAGAGTACCTAATATGAGTCCATATTTGTTTAATAAAAATCTACGCATGTATTTGAATGTGCTAAGGAAAAAGTCAGAAATAGGATTACTAGTCATCCCAGTTTGTCTAGGACTGCCCTGGTAGTATCATTTGTTAACACTGAAAGTCTCACATTCCAGGAACCCCTCAGTCCTGGGCAAACCAGGATGACTAGTTACCATAAAATGGATGCACATAATATTGTTGATGGAATTTAGTGAGTGTAGGGTATAAAACAGGTAATATTCACTTTTTTTTTTTGTACATTCCAACATTATGTTGCGTTATAATGTATACCTTTTGACAATGAGTTTTTATTACTTTTCTAAAAGACCCATTAAAATGAACCTTATGTATTAGAATAAGAAAGACATCCCTGGAGAAGTGAGAAGAAAGATGAAATCCTGGATTGAGTCTAAGTTAGTTAATCTCAGTTCAGCATTTCATAATGTGGAAAGTACCAAAAGTGTCTAGTTGTCTTCTGGTGAGAGAACCCAGCATAGGAATCACACAAAGGAGAATCCCCTTCAGTGAGAGGTGTGTTTCATTGTCATTGTTATGTTTATTTATAGCTATATTTATTTACAGCACCTTAATGTTTGGTTTGTTTGGTATGAATGAGTAGCTAAAAGAATAAATGTTCTTTGTACCATGACTATGAAACTACTCACATTGGGGAAAGATTTTGTTTTTTTTCTGAGAATAGTATTGATGTTTATAGAATGAGCAGTACAATGTCTCCAGTATTTCTTTTTTGAATCTTTTTGAAGGAATCTTCCTTCAAAACTGGTGTATTTCATGAATTCATTCCATTATTATTTGAATGTCTAATATATTGCCAGCAGACGAGGTGAACAAAATACACATGTGCACCCACCTCATGGAATTTACAGATTTCAGAAGAAGACAGGTATTGGTTTAAATTTTAATTGTAGATATGTGATTTAAAATATTATACTTTATAGAAAAATACTTTGTACAGGATATTGTAAAAGGGAGTAAAAGGAGAAGATACATTTCATTCAGTTGAGCAAGGAAAGCCTCTTTGAATAAGTGAAATTTTAGCTTTGACCTGAACATTGAAAGGCTTTATCCAAGTAAAGAGGTTGGAAAAAAAAACTTATGTTAGGAAAAAGCATGTATACATTTTGCTGTCAGAGGTCACTTCAGTGGATACTGTGTTAGAAGAGGGAGACAGAACTATTACTTATTTTAAGTGCTGTGAGAGGTCCGTGAAGTAGCCACATGTGATGGCTCATGCCTGTAATCCCAGTGACTTGGGAGGCTGAGGCAGGAGAATTGCAAGCTTGAGGCCAGTCTCAGCAACTTAGTGAAACCCTGTTTTAAAAAAATAAACAGGGCTGAGGATGTGGCTCAGTGGTAGAGCATCCCTAGGTGCAATCCTAGAGTGCAAAAAGCAAAAAAAAAAAAAAAAAAAAAAAAAAAAGGAAGTCCCTGAAGGCTTTTAAGCCTAGCAATGATATATTTTATATTTTAGAAGTCACCGTGCAATGTTTTGATAAGTAATTTATCTTCGTACTTTTTCTAAGTCTGTTGCTATCAAGTATAAAGAAATGTACTGCATTTTTACTTAAATAACGTGTATGTTCTTTATAAATAAGGAAATATAATTGGTGAGGTTTGTAGTTTTTCTGTGGTAAATGTTGAGGAAAAAAATGTAGAAGAATCTTCATGTTCTTTAGCATTGTCTGTTTACCTCAGCTTTTGAAAGACAAGTAGGTACATGGTAGAAGTGATTTAATCACCCTGGGTCCTAGTGTGTCCTGAATTCTCCAGTTCTAGGCACACAGAGAGATGTAGAATTCTGTAGATTCTACAGTGTATACAACTTGAAAGAAGATGATGGGAAAGTAAAAGTATGTATGTGAATGTAGGCATTTTGGCAGCAGAAGAAAAGGAAAGATGGAAATTAAGAAAGGTTGAGCAATTTTCAGCAACCTGAATGGTTTATTGCCCCATTATATATCTGTTTTCCCTGTCTACTTAAGTAGTCTCTATGCCTGAAAATACAGGGAAATGCTAAAAATCAAATACGGGTTTTACAATAAAATAGTACTAGAATGTACATTTTTTAGTTTATTCCTTTTTTGGTATTACATATTTTAATTTACACTGATATATAATTAATTGGCCATATATCCTTTTATGGAAATAGATTTTCCTTTGTCATGCCATAGGAAAGCAAAGGGTACATGTCTTGAGAGTAAAAGATAGTGAAAGTTAGCCACAAAATTACATTGAAGGGCTGGGGTTGTAGCTCAGTGTCAGAGCACTTACTTATACATGTGAGGCACTGGGTTTGATCCACAACACCATAAAAAATAAATAAATAAAATAAGGGGGCTGGGGATATAGCTTAGTTGGTAGAGTACTTGTATCGCTTGCACAAGGCCCTAGGTTCAATCCCCAGCATCAAAAAAAAAAAAAAAAAGATATTATATTTATCTATAACTAAAATTTTTTTTTAAAGATTTCAAAAAATTATATTGAATATTAAATAAAGGTTTTTCTATCCTTGAGCAGTTTTTCATAGAGAATCATAGATTAGTAAATATAGTAATAAATATTGTTCTGGAATATAATAAAAATTCAATATCTATTTTAACAGGCCAATAGCAGGATATGCTAACCTGTGTCCAAATATGATCTCTACCCAGCCTCAGGAGTTTATTGGGATGCTGTCCACAGTGAAACATGAGATTATTCATGCCCTGGTAAAGCTGTTACCTACTCTTCTTTCCTTCATGCTTTAATTTTCTGTTTATTGTGTTCTTATTTTGTTGCATATTTTAAAATTTAAGATTATGTGAATTCTTACATTTTTGTTCAGTAAAACCTGATTAATTAGGTCTCTGCTAATGAAGAATTTTTAATGATAGGATAATGAGTAGGTTGAATTTTTTTATCTAATATAATTAGATATTTGATCTATTCAGTAAATAGGACTTGGGGAGAATGATTAAGCTTCTTCTGAAAAGAATTTAGTAACTTAGAAAAATTACTTTCCTCTAGAATATTTGATATGCTGATACAGCTCTTAGGAAAGCTAATTTGTAAAAGCCCTTTTGGTCTAACTTGGGCTTTTTTTCCTCTTTTTTATTTTGTGTATATATGCATGTGTCGGATACTAAGAATTGAACCCAGGGGTGCTCTATCAATGAGCTATATCCCCAGCCCTTTCTATTTTTTTATTTTGAGACAGGTTATTATTACCAAGTTGCTGAGGCTGACCTCAAACTTGTGATCTTCTTTTCTCAGCCTCCTGAGTTGCTGGGATTACAAGTGTATGCTATCACTCTGGGCCATTTGGGCTTTCTAAATATATATGTACTAACTGATTCAGAATTTCTGTATTCCTTTTCCCTAATTTGTCCAAAATATTAAATTTTACCATATGCCTATGGGATTTAAAGAAATTGCCTAAAACCCTAGGAAAAGTTCTCTGATACTATTTAAATATGTTTAGGAAATGGAGAGGAACAAAATACACTTGTTAAGAGAAAAAGGGTCACACAGACATAGGTATGAATTTTCTTAGCTGTATGATTAAAAATTTGGGGGGTTTGGTGCAAATTGGTTAGCCTTTGGTAGCCTCAGTTTCATTTATAAAATGAGGAAAATAATAGTACATACTACAATGAATTTTATTTCTTGAAGGTTAAACAAGATAGTATGTATAACTGGTGTAGCACCATGCTATATGTAGTAAGTTATAATAAAATTAGTGACTATTATTTTTCTTATTTAGTGAACTATCATGTATGACCTTGAAATATAAGTTTGTCTTTCAATTATCAAACATACTGATTGACAAAGTGAAACTCTCATGTAACTAGATAATAGTCATGTTCTTCACATAAGGAGATACTAAAATGAAATGTTTGTTTGGGCATGGTGGCACATACCTGTAATCTCAACTACTTGGGAAGCTGAGGCAGGGAGATCACAAGTTCAAGGCCAGCCTGGGCTACTTAGTGAGACCCTGTCACAAAAAAAAAAAAAAAAAAAAAGTCTGGGTATATAGCTCAGTGGAAAAGCACGGCTAGTTTCAGTCCCCAGTACCAAAAAGAAAAAAATAAAAAAGGGCTGGAGTGTAGTTCAAAAAGGTATATCCTTTGTCTATCATATGCGAGGCCGTAGGTTTGATCCTTAGATCAAAAAAAAAAAAAAAAGAATAGAGAGCAAGAGGGGGAAGAGGAAGAAGAAACATGTAGAGATAAAAGAATAATCTGGACTCCATTACTCATTCTGGCAAACTTTGAATGACACAGAATCCACAATTATATCAGCAAAGAAGGTTGCCAAAGAAGTTAAGTAGGTGATCACTTACAATTGATAGCTACTAGGTTATGAACTAGATTATATTTTCTATTTATAAAACATGAAAGTAGTTTTGTTTTAATTATTAGATCAGGAAAGAAAGCAAGAAAAAGAATCTCACTAGTGAAATAGAAGATACCAAATGGCATTAGTTTTTCCCCTTTTCTTACCTTGTTGTTGGAAGAAGGGATGGGAATTTGAATATTTTATATTAGGTATTGATTATCTCATTAAGATTGAAGACTATCTCAGCATTCTGCCCAGGCTTTTTTTTGTGTGTGTGGTACTGGAAATTGAACCTAGGGCCTTGTGCATATGAGGCAGGCAATCTACCAACAGAACTATATCCTCAGCCCCACTCCACCCCCTTTTTTTTTGAGTCAGGGTCTGGCTAGGTTGCCCAGGCTGGCCTTAGCCTTCTAAGACCCTGGGATTATAGGCATGTACCATGATTCCTGGCTAGTTTAAGACTCTTTTTTTCCCTCTTTTGGTACCAGGGATTGAACCCAGGACGCTTAATCCCTGAGCCACATCCTCAGCCATTTTTATGTTTTATTTTGAGACAGGGTCTCACTAGGTGCTTAGCTTCTCGTTAAATTGCAGAGGCTGGATTTGAATTTGCATTCTTTCTGCCTCAGCCTCCTGAGCTGCAGGGATTTCAGGCATGCAACATCACACCTGGCAGAATGACTTTTTCATAGAAGGTTTTCCTCTTAAAATCCTGAAATTTATAGGTCTAATACCCAGTATCATAAAAATCCTGAGATTTATGAATAAAGGATACTAAAAAGTCCATGAGAGTATATAGCTGTGACAGAGCCTTAGGCTGCTGGTACTTCTGATAGCCATGAAAATCCTTTAGTCTAGGTGCAGTGGTACATGCCTATAATCCCAGCAGTTTAGGAGGCTGAGGCAGGAGGATTCTGAGTTTAAAACTAACCTTAGCAACTTAGCGAGGTACTAAGCAACTCAGTGAGACCCTGTCTCTAAATAAAATACAGAAATGGACTTGGAATGTCACTCAGTGGTTAAGTGCCCCTGAATTCAGTCCCCGGTCCCGGTACCAATAAACAAACAGACACACACACACACAAAAAAAAACAAAAAACAAAGGAATTAAAGAACATAGATGATTTATGATTTAAAAGTGCTAATAGTGCCTAGACAAATTATAGCACAGTAATTGCTATTCATTGTATTTATACTGAAAGTAATTTTAAAATATATAACACATTTTGGAAAAACTTTGATTAAATATTTACCTTAAATAAATAGAATTTAGAATTCATAAACATGACCCATTTAATCATAGTTTAGTTGCAGCCTATGAGAAGTTCCTGCATTGGCCTGATGCTGTTATGTATTTATATCAGTGCTTTCTTTTGATAGCAGACATGTTATGATATCTGTAATCAGACTTGATATTTTCAGGGTAAGACATTTCAAACTTTTTCTTATAGGGTTTCTCTGCTGGGCTTTTTGCATTCTACCATGATAAAGATGGAAACCCTCTAACTTCAAGGTTTGCAGATGGTCTCCCGCCTTTTAATTACAGGTATTTACTATTTTTATTTTCTTCTTTTAGAAGATGCTAAGACAAAAATCAGAATCATGGTATGTTGTTAGGTGTTAAATAACAGTGTCTTTATGGATAATCTAAGGAAACTAACTGTACATAGTAAAACAAGATAGGATCATTTAGCCTCATGACCTATTCAAAGAGCCAGGACTCTTTTATCAGGCTTATAGTACAGTCAGGCTTTGGTAAAATGTGGGTTGATTATATTTTGCCTTTTTAACAATTATTGCCTGTGCATGGCAATATTTACATGTTAATTGATATTTTGTTTAGTTTAGCAGGTTAGCAGTGATCCAGAAGTTCAGGGCCTAAAATATGCTGTAGTAAGAAAACTGAAAAGATTTATCAAGGACTTATAGTGGGATTGGAGGTTTAGGTCAGGGATAAAACATTTGCCTAATATGTTCAAGGCTTTGGGTTTGATATTAGCACTAGGGAACAAAAAAGAATTTTATAGATAATATCAGTTTTAGAACTATAACTGTTTGCATGCATTTATATAAAAAATAAGTCTCTAAATTAAAAGCACATATCTATAAAAACACTTGTACAAAATATTCATCATGATTTTGTTATTAATAGTCAAACCATATAAATCACCAAAAATATAAAAGCTGCATCAGTAATAGAATAGGTAAATAAATTGTGATATATTCATATAACTAAAAACTACATAGCACTAAGAAAGAAAACACAATTGGCTGGGATTAGCTCAAAGGTAAAGTGGGTACATGTGGGGCTCTGGGGTCAATCCCCAGCACCAGAAAAAAAAAGATATACT
The DNA here is from genome assembly GCF_052094955.1 of Ictidomys tridecemlineatus. NCBI lineage: Eukaryota > Metazoa > Chordata > Mammalia > Rodentia > Sciuridae > Ictidomys > Ictidomys tridecemlineatus. The sequence goes on along the minus strand of NC_135479.1, from coordinate 140,258,839 downwards.
AATGCTATATGCAGTAATGTGGAGGAATGTCGCGTTCCTTGCAACTAAAACACTCAGGGTCACTCCAGGTAAACTGGGCTGCATGAAATAACCACCCAGAGACAGACAAATACCTTTTTCTTTGGGGTCCTGAATTGCTCCTCTGACCTTAAGGGCTCGAAAAAAGACATATGAGCAAACACTCTACAACTGAGCTACTTCCCAGCCCCATATTAGATTTTTGAAGATGTGGCCAAGTTCATGATGGATGATAGCATGAATGCTTGCTACCATCATTACCAGTATTGAATATTATAGGTCATATTTTAGGTTTATCTGTTGAATAAAGATGTTATGTCATTATTATACTCAGGACTACTAGTTTTATTTTCTTTGTCCAATCTTTTGGGTTAGTTTTCTTTTCCTAATTATTTTGTATTAATATCTAGAGATATTAATCCTTTTTCATGTATGTTGCAAATATTTCTTCTATTTACTTTTGTGTCTTTTTTCATTTGTCATGCATGCATACATACATGCAAGTGAGTAACATCTCTTTTAACTACAAAATAGTGCTTACAAGCTCATAGGGTTGTTCAGAAGATTAAATTTGAAAATTCCTTTCATGGATATGGGATAGTATAAGTTCTCAAATATTTTAATTTCATATTGATACTCTTGAATACTTTTATTTTTAAAGTAGTAGTACGTTTGCAGAATGACTGTCTTTCTATTCTATAATTACAGTCTTGGATTATATCAGTGGAGTGATAAAGTAGTTCGAAAAGTGGAAAGATCATGGAACATTCGAGATAATAAGATAGTTCGTCACACTGTGTATCTGCTAGTAACACCTCGTGTTGTTGTGAGTATTATTGAACTTCTTTATGTCTCATGAATCATCTTCCTTCATTATAATACTTGTTTTATTAATCACTATTATTTAAGAACTTATAATTAAATTTCAGAGCCTAAAGTAGAATCAGTAGTATAAAGGCAGTGCAATAAAGTTATTAGTCAGGAGAAAGATGAGGAAGTAGAAATTTGACATTGACATTCATGATTCCTATCATATACACTGCTTTAAGGAAGTGCTGCCTCTGTTATGATACCTTTTAGGATCATTGTACTATTTCTGTAATTGTTTATCATTTTATTTGAGGGTTTGTATTAGTCAAGGGTCTGTAGAGAAAGAGAGACAAACAGGATGTGAGGGGTAGAAGTGGGGGAAAGAGAGATTCTTTTAAGGAATTATCTCACACAACTGCAGAAGTTTGGTTGATCCAAATCTGATGAGGTAGGCAAGCAGACTGGAGACTTGGGGAAGAGTTACAGTTTGACTCTAAAGACAGAATTATTTCTTGCTTGCAGGTCAGTCTTTGTTCTGTTTACGCTTTCAATGGGTGCTTGAGCCCACCCATATTTTATGAAGGACAGTCTGCTTTTAGCTTAGGGTCCACTGATGTAAATATTAATCTTGGGCTGCAGTTATGGATCAGTAGTAGAACATTTGCCTCACACATGTGAGGTACTGGGTTTGATCCTTAGCACTACATAAAAATAAATAAATAAAGATACTGTGTCCATCTATAACTAAAAAAAAATTAGGAATATTAATCTTATCCAATAAAACACCTTAAAGTAGTATCTAGAATAGTGTTTGACTAAATATCTGGGCACTGTGGCCCAACCAAGTCGACAAATTAAATTAACCGTCACAGGATTCCCCATTTTTTTGAAGACAGAAAGCTATTCTGCTTTTACCTTTCTTTTACTACTCACATCTCTCTGCCTTCTAAACTCTTTCAGTGTTCTTGGGCTATTTTCCATCCCTAGAAATCTCTAACTCAAAAACAGACAAAATCCAATAAGTAAATTTTTTTTCTACTCAATAACATTTTTTTTTGTTGAGTGTGACACACACCTGCAATCCCAGTAATTATGAAGAATCATAAGTTCAAGTCCAGCTTGGGCAACTTAGCAAGATGCTGTCTCAAAATAAAAAGTAAAAAGTGCTGTGAATGATGATGATGATAATAATAGCCTAAATAGCTTTTTTTCCCTACAAAATATACTTCCATAACAATTTACACCAGTATTAAAATTATTCTTGAGAGAGCAAGGGTAGCTATACTTAAACCAAATAGACTTTAAGTAAAAAAAAGGTATAGGAAGACAAATAGGTATATTATATAATGACAAAGGGGTTACTTCATCAAGAGGATATGGCAGTTTTAAATCTATAAGTACCTAACTTCAAAGCACCTGATAATGTAAAACAAATATTACTCTTTCTGAATGGAGAGATAAATTGTAATACAATAATAATACGAAGCTTTAATATTCCACTTTGAACAGTGGACTAATCACCCAGACAGAAAATTAATAAGGAAACATTGGACTTGAACAGCACATTAGGCCAAATGGTACTAAGAGATATACAGAACATTCCATTCAACGGCAATAGAATATACATTCCTCTCAAGGGTATTCTCCAGAATTGATCACACGTTAGGGCACAGAAAAAGCCTTAGAAAGTTTAAGAAAAGTCAGTCATATCAAGTACCTTTCTAACCACAAAGATGTGAAATAGAAATTAATAACAGCAGGAATTTTGGAAATTTAAAAATACTTGGAACAATACATTCCTGAACTACCAACATGCGTTGATAAGGAAATAAAGGGGAAATTAAAAAAATCTCAAGATATTGAAATATCTTTAAATAAATGAAAATGAACATAGAAAATACTAAAACTTACAGGATATAACAAAAGTGGTTCTAAGAGGAAAGTTTACAGCAAAAAAACAAGTACATCTAAAAAGAAGAAAGAAGCTGAGCATGGTGGCACTCACCTGTAATCCCAGTGGCTCAGGATACTGAAGCAGAAGGATCAAGAGTTCATAGCCAGCCAGCCTTAGCAACTTAGTGAAGCTCTAATTAACTCAGTGAGACCGTTTGTCTAAATAAAATATTTTTTTAAAGGGCTAGGGATGTGCCTTAGTGGTTAAGCACCCCTGTTACAAAAAAGAAGAAGAAGAAGAAGAAGAAGAAGCACTAAAATAAACAACTTTGCATTATTCCTCCAAGAACTAAAAAAGATGAACAAATTAAGACCAAAGTGAGCAGAAGGAAGGAAACAATAAAGAAGAGAGTAAAAATATGTGAAGTAGACACTAGTAGACACAAAAGATCAATGAAGGGACTGGGGTTGTGGCTCAGTGGTACAGTGCTCGCCTAGCATGTGTGAGGCCCTGGGTTCGATCCTCAGCACCACATAAAAGTAAATTAATAAAAAATAGGTGTTGTGTCGAACTACAATAAAAAATAAATTTTTTAAATCAATGAAACTTAAAATTATTTTTTTGAAAAGATAAAATTGACAAAACATTAGCTAGACAAAGGAAAGAAAGGAAGAAAACTGAAATAAAGTAAAAATGAAAGAGGAGACATTACATCTCATATCATAGAAATACAAAGGATCATAAGAGACTACTGTGAACAAGTATATGCCAATAAATTTTTTGGGGGGGAGTACCAGGGGATTGAACCCAGGGGGGCTTAACTGCTGAGCTACATCCCCAGTTCTTGTTATTTTTTCTTTTGAGATGGTCTAAGTTGCTTAGGGCCTTGCTAAGTTGCTGAGGCTGACTGTATTTGCCTTCCTCTTGCCTCAGCCTCCTGAGTTGCTGAGATTACAGATGTTGTCACTGCACTCATTTGTGCCAACAAATTTGATAACCTAAAAGAAATAGATAAATTCCTATAGTTAATATTGCTAAAATATCCATGCTACCCCAAACAGTTGCAGATTCAGTGCAACCCTGAACAAAATTCCAATGTCTTTTTTCACAGAAATAGAAAAAAAAATCCTAAAATTCATATGGAACCACAAAAAACTCCTAATTGCCAAGGCAATCATTTGTAAAAAGAACAAAGCTGGTGGCATCACACTACCTGATTTCATAGTACAGGAGTCCCCACTTTGACTGAGGTTTTGCTTTTTATCCCCAGTCTTAAGTCCAAATATATTAAATGGAAAATTCTAGAAGTAAATAATTTATAAGTTCTAACTTGTAATATAGTATATTGTTATAATTGTTCTATTTTATTATTAGTTATTATTAATCTCTTCCTATTCCTAATTTATAAATTAAACTGTATCACAGTTTAATATGTATATATAGGAAAAAACATAGTATAGGTCCAGTACTATCTGGATTTCAGGCATCTACTAGGGGTTTTGGAATGTATCCCTTACAGATAAGGGAGAACTACTGTAGTAATTCAAACAACCTGGTACTGGAATAAAAATAGAAACACTAGGTAGTGGAGCAGAATAGAGAGCCGAGAAATGAACCTAGGCATATATGGTCAGTTGATATTTTACAGAAGTGCCAAGAATGCCCAATGGGAAAAAGATAGTCTTTTCAATAAATGGGGAAACTAGATATCCATACACGGAAGAATAGATTTGGACCTTTATCTGATACTTTATGCAAAAACAACTCAAAATATATTAAACTCCTAGAATAAAACAGTGGGAAAATTACACAACATTGGTTTTGGAAATAATTTTTGTTTTTACTAACCTCAGAAGCACAGACAACAAAAACAAAAATAGACAAATGGAATTATATCAAACTAAAAAGCTTCTGGCTTTCCCCTTTTGGACTGCACAGAATAAGCTCTTGGGTCTCTGAGATCCAAAAATTGAGAGTTTTTTGCACCCAGGAGGCTGTGGCCTTTGACTCTATAAAATGAATATATTAAATTACAATATAAACGCCACAGATATTGCTTGTATTACCATGAGAAAAATAGAAAGAAGGAAACTCTAGAGTCTCATGAATGTTCGAGAATGGGGTGGGAGTGTTGGGGGTGGGGGATTGGCCTGAAGACTAAGGTCTACCATAAATAGCACTATACTGAGAAAATACAAATGAAAACAACTATCAAGATGCATGAAAAGAGAAACGCCAAGCAAAAGAATGATGACAAGACTTCACAGGGAGCAGTACCTTCTTATCTACTGGACAGAGAAGCACAGTCCCAAGCAAAAGTACTTTCCAGCATGGTTTTGCAAAACAGAAAAGAGACATCGGGAAACTAGTAAGTCCCTCTGCCCAAAGTTCATGCCCAGGGAGAAACAGAAGTATTAAAAGTTGTTTAAATAGTAAAGAGAAAAAAGAAGGTATAGAGGAGGATGGCTGCTAGAGTCTGCTTTGTTGGATATGACTTTATATGAGAAAATCACCTAAATTTAAAAGATTCATTAGAACAAGGAGCTTACATTTCAAGAAGACCCATGAAATACATCCTGAATAGAAAGCCATTTATTGCGTATCAGTACTTGATGTGAAAAAGTATCCTTCATAGCCACTATGTTCAACTTCAAACGTTATTACCAAAGATACTGCCATTGAGATAAACATGAGTCAGTTGGGCCTTGTGACACAAAGAAGCAAAGTTATTTGGTGGAAATTATGCTCAAGTTATCAACAATCCTTAAAAGTGATGGACTTAAATGTAGACTCACTGGTTTGACAGCAGTTTTATACACATAACTCCTTGTTTTAATTATTGAAGACTATAATCAGGGAAACCACCATTACTGTGATGTTTCTGAATGCTACCAAGTAGTCTAATATCTCTGTAATCAAGAGAACTATTTGTTAAATTGTAGAAAACATTAAAATGTTGAAAAAACATCTGTACACCAAAGGAAACAGTCAACAGTGGATTGGGAGGGAAAAAAATGTAGGATCAACACTTCAGCTTTTAGGAATAGGCAATGACTTTCTCAATGAGACTCCTAAAGCTCAGGAAATAATGCCAAGAGTTAATAAATAGGATGGCATAAAATTAAAAAGCTTTGCCCAGCAATGTGAGAAGAGAACCTACAGAATGGTATAAAATCTTTGTTAGCTACTCTTCTGATAGAGGATTAATATCAAAAATATATAAAGAACTCAAAACTTTATACCAGGGGCTGGAGTTGTGGCTCAGTGTTAGAGCACTCGCCTAGCAGTGTGAGGCCCTGGGTTCAACCCTCATCACCACATATAAATAAAGATATTTAAAAAAAAAAAAAACTTTACACCAAAAAAAAACCAACAAATCATTAATAAATGGGCAAATGAATTAAACACACACTTCTCAAAAGAAGAAATGCAAATGGCCAACAAATACATGAAAAAATGTTCAACATCATTAGCAGTTAGGGAAATGCAAATCAAAACTACACTGAGATTTCATCTGACATCAATCAGAATGGCAGCCATCAAGAATACAAGTATACTAATAAATGCTGGAGAAGGTTTGGAGAAAAAGAAACCCTTAGACTCTTGGTGGGATTGTAAATTAGTACAACAGGTATGGAGGTTCCTCAAAAGACTAGGCATGGATCACCACCATATTATCCAGCTATATTTATCCTGAATAATTAAAGTCATCATACTACAGTGATACATGCATACCCATGTTTATGGCAGCACAATTCACAATAGCCAAACTATGGAACCAGCCTAGGAGTTCATCAGTAGATGAATGAATAAAGAAAATGTAGTAGATATACACAATGGAGTTTTATTCAGCCATAAAGAAAAATGAAATTAAGTCATTATGTTAAGTGAAATAACCAAACTCAGAAGGTCAAGGGTCATATATTTTCTCTCATATGTGGAAGCTAGAGAGGAAAAAGGGAAAGAAAGGTGGGGGCTAGGGATCTCATGAAAATCAAAAGATGATCTTTAAGGGAAAGGGACCAGAGGGTGGGAGGCAAGGAGGGTGTGGGAAGTGCTGGGGAATGATACTGGCCATATTACATTGTTATATAATGTAACATGTACAACTATGTAACAACAAATTCCATCATTATATACCACTGTAATGCACCAATAAAAAGGCAGAAAAAATGTATTGTAATAGAATACTCCTAATATAAAAAAATTTAAAGAATAAAAGTCATCATAGTATAGTGATGCATGCATACCTATGTTTTAGCAGCACAATTCACAATAACCAGGCTATAAACCAGTTTAGGTGTCCATCAGCAGGTGAATAATGGATAAAAAAATAATGTAATATATATACACAACTGAGTTTATTCAATCATAAAAGAAGTAAAATTATGTCATTTTTCAGGAAACTGGATAGAACTAGAGACCATTAAGCAAAATAAGTCAAACTCAGACGTTTAAATGTTATATGATTTCTCTACCACGTGGAAGCTGGAGCGGAAAAAGGAAACGAAAGCAGGGGTGGGGACATCTCATGAAAATCAAAAAGAGATCAGTAGAACAGAGAAAAAGGATCAGGGAATGGGAGAAGGGGAGGAAGGGAGGATGTGCTGAAGAGCAATATTGGCCAAATTATATTGTTATATTGTATATTGTGTTCATGTATGAATATGTAACAGCAAATCCCATCATAGGTACAACTATAACACAGCCATACAAAAATGTAAAAAGAAATATATATATAGTAATTTCATAGCAAAGAAGAATGTAGCACCATCAAAATTTAATTATATTAAAAACTATTTTTTTTTAAATTCTCTCTTCTTACCAAAGTAATTTTTTAATATCTGTTGTATTCATGGAATAAAGAGTTTGACATTATCTAACAGTACTTTTGTGGGGTTTTTATTTTTCTGATTCTTAGGATGAAGCACGAAAACATTTTAATTGTCCAATTCTAGAAGGAATGGAACTTGAAAATCAAGGTGGTATGGGCACTGAACTCAACCATTGGGAAAAACGGTTATTAGAGGTCAGTTTATTTTTAACTTTTACTAGACTTTTTTTTTTTAAGTAATTCATACTCATGGAAAAAGATATTTAAACAGGTTCCTCTTTAGCTCTTAAAATCCAAATTAATTTAAATCTTAAATTCCAAATGTAATTGCTAAGCTTATCTTATATCCTTCCTTAAATATTGTCTAAGTTTATGTACATACACATACACACAGAAGTTTTTCTTTTTTTTCCAATTATCTATTTATTTATTTATTTTTGCTTTACGATTCTTAATACAGCTTTATACCACAATTTATCATATCTCTAATTGTATATATGGTATGTTGACACCAAATTCACATCTTCATACATGTATTTTGTATAATGAAGAAGTTTTTCTTTATGAACTCATACAACTTTTTTAACTTAATGATATTCTGTAGACATCTTACCAAGGCAATACAAATGTTTCTGCTATAATGCAACATATACTTTCACCTTTTTATACTGGGTTCAGTGGCACATGCCAGTAATGCCAGTGACTTGGGAGGCAGGGGCAAGAAGATCACAAGTTCAAGGCCAGCCTCAGCAATTTAGCAAGACCCCATCTCAAAATAAAAAAGGACTGGGAATGTAGTTTAGTGGTAAAGTGTCCCTAGGTTCAATCCCCAGTACTAAAAAATAAAAAGATTTTATTCTTCAATATGATACCCTAAAAATGGGCTGGGGATGTGGCTCAAGCGGTAGCGCGCTCACCTGGCATGAGTGCGGCCCGGGTTTGATCCTCAGCACCACATACAAAGATGTTGTCTGCCGAAAACTAAAAAAAAAATTAATAAATATTAAAAAATTCTCTCTCTCTTTAAAAAAAAATTCTTATAAAAAAAATATGATACTCTAAAAATAACTAAACTTGTGGGAAAAACAAGTATCCAGAGCACTAACAAAAACCTAAATCATAATTACTAGCTCAATTTTAAAAGACATTAAATTTCCAATAAATACAGTCCTTTGTCTACTCTAGTATTTCTTTGAACAACAACAGACCTATAATCACAGCTACTTGGATTTCAGAGGAGGATTTGCAAGTTCCAGACCAGCATGGGCAACTTGGAGACTCTATCTCAAAAATTTAAAGTAAATAAACAAAAGGGCTAGAATGTAGCTCAGTGATAGAGTACCCCTGGGTTCAATTTTCCAGTACTGCAAAACAAAAACAAAAATATCCACAACAACTACAAAAAAACAACAACAACATAAAAAAACTAGCAATGAGTAGCTGGGTGGGGGATTGTAAATCTTGAGTAAGAGGGACAAGAGTAAAATGTACCAAAATTAGAATGTGCAATAAACACTTGTAGCCTACTGAGCCAAGGGGAAAAAGATGAATTGAACAGAATAGAGACCATACTCAGTATAGCATTCCTCTATTCTTTTATTTTTTTTTCTTAGTGTATTTTTTATTTAGCTGCTATTGCTTCAGAGTACATTAGCATCCAGGGAAAAGTCACAATGAATTAGCAGGATTATATTGATGTCACTCCCTTATTTTCCATCTCACATGAGTTCATTCACAGTGCTGAAATACATGCATTAGCAAAATAGACTGTGTGCTTTGATTCCTCAGTTTTGTCATTGTTGTTGTTTTTTATGGTATTGAATCCAGAGGCTTCAATAAAGATGCTTAAAAAATGAGGCGGAAACTCCTCATTTTTTAAGAGCTGCAGAGTATTATATTATACAAATGTAACCTAACAGTCATGTGTTAATGAACAATTATGTTTCAAATTTTTAATTTAAAAAATTATAATGAGCCATTTATTTATTTATTGCTCATTTACTGCTGTGCTTTCCAGGATTGGTGTTTCAGTGGATATTCTTTGGTTCAGCTAAACAATCAAACTCACAAGACTCCAACAGGCCACTCTAAAGAAAGATTTCCTTAGAAAGGGTATCACAAAGCACACACAACACGCAGTGTTGGGCACATTCCTTGTGCTGAAACAGCAATCTAGGGGCTGTCATTGGTGCCTCTCTTCCTCTCTCTCCAACTCAAGGACAGCAGAAGATGGATGCAAGAACCAGCCTGGCTTTTAAAGTACCATGTCCCAAATAGGACATGATCTTTTTAACAGTTTCATAGACATAATTTTCAGATCCCTATAAAACATTTTCAAGACAGAGAAGTCCCAGAACTGTGGCTTACCAATAGGTATTCATGTTCATTTATGGTAATCCAAGCCCAGAAGTATTTCAGGAGGTTTTATTCCCTTAAGTACTAATGCCTGGTAACACAGTTGACATTCCATCTTTATTAGGTTTCCAGGGGAACAGAACTAGAAATTTAACCCAAGGTCACATTTGATAATAGAGTAAGAAAGAATAAATTCCTATAAATGGAATTTCTGGGTCAGAAGATATTAGAGATAAAGAATTGAAGAAAAATTAGAGCTATCCAAAGAAGAAATATGCTCTCTTAAGAGGCAGTAGAGTCCTTATTGTAGAGGACCTCCTGAAAGGAATTTTATCATATAAATTAAAATTGGGTAGATAGTATACCTTGAGAATATTTTAGGTCCCTCATATAGATTATTTGATCTCATGATTCTATCATATGTGTTTTGCATGTTAGTGTATCTGTGATCACAAAGGATTAGGAAACTATTTTCTATGTAATTCAGGTGGTTATTTCCCTAATTCTAAATTACCTGGGCATTGTCTCACTTTACTTTGCCTGGAGAATCTTTACAGTAGTATTTCTGATTCCACATATATTTATCTTCATTTTCATCATAATATCTTAAATGTTAGTTCCTGCCATGCCAGGGAAATTATAAACATGGAAACATTTGAAGCAAAAAATAGATTTGACTTTAAATTTCAGTCTAGTCATTTTAAAGATGGCTTTTGTATTTCACTACTTTTAAGTGAATATTTTATCAGTCCCTCACTGGAAACATTTTAAATATATATCAGAGAAATCACAGAAATTATTAGGAATTGTCTAACTAAAATTTGTTGGTGATTTTCAGAATGAAGCAATGACTGGTTCTCATACCCAGAACCGAGTCCTCTCTCGAATCACTCTGGCATTAATGGAGGACACTGGGTAAGACAGCTGTGAGAATACATGATTTATGTCTTAAAATTAAATGAATATTAAGATTAGCTTAAGAAAATGCTGACATTTTACATCAAAGCAAAACTATTTACTGCATTATTGGATTTTGTGCAGTTAGCTGTCCATTATCACCAAATCTGTTTATTCATTCAATAATTGTATAAGGCCCCAAGATATAGTTATAATAGAGCAAAATGATGTTAATGAGATTTATTTTCTTGTAAGGAAAAGCTTCTAATATGAAGGAAAAACTAAATAATTTTTTAAATTGTGAATAAGATTGATGTATAGTTTCCTGGTTTTTAAAGTAGTGGAACTTTCTGGTAAAGCAGTAAACTGTTATTAAATGAACCTTTTACAGAATCTTTATGTATCAAATAAAATCGGAAATGCTTAGGTGGAAACAGTGCTTCTTTCTCTAAGATAGCCTGAGGAAACATTTGAAAATGAAATCAAATTTAAAATCAATAGTATAGGTATTATTAAAACCATGAAAATAGTTGATTTAACTTAACTTTGGGGGGGGTGATCAAAGAGAAATAAGGATTTTAAAATATAGAGCTCATTGTTGACCCTGAGAATAGTTTCAATAAAAATGGAAGAGACTGAGAAGTTCTTAGGCTGATCTGCTTACATGAGAGAGGAATGTATAGGTAAGAAAGGATTTTATTAACACATCTTTTCCCCTAAGAATGCAAGATGGATAGGATCCAGAAAAACAAGAGAGAATTAAGTTAAATAAGAATTAGCTTCCTGTCTATTAATTCAGGAAAAAGGAATGGGTATAAGAATGCAGCAAGTCATGGAACTGGGGATATAGCTCAGGGGTAGAACACTTGTCTAGTATGTGTTATCTAGTTTCTTAATTCTCCGTTAGCCCATTTGAAGAACAATAAGGAAAAAAAATATAGCATTCTTATGCCTAACAGAAATATCAAGATATTGTTATATCTTTAGAAGGTAGCAGATAGCACCCTGAAAAGTCATTAGCATGCAATGCTTTAAGATTAAAGATTATTTTCTATGAAGTGATAACAAATTTTTGATGTCTATATATATAGACTTCATCTCAGGGATATTATTCTTTTAAATATTTTATTATGAAATTTATCAACACATAAAAAAAATGCATGTATTAAACAGTCTATATAATACAATGAATACTGTAGGCCTATGAACTGGATTCAAGATGTCATACTTGGCAACGGTCTTTACCTTGCAAGTCACAGACATCACATCATTTTACTCCTAAATACTGCACCATGAGTCCCTAAAATATTGGATGTTTTTTAATGTAACCACACTTAGCAGTAACAAAATTAATAATTTCCTAATATCCTCTAATACCCAGTTCATAAGCACATAAATCTTTTATCTCTCTTTTTAAATCGGGATGCAAATAAATATCTCTTAAGCCCTTTAACGTACAGCAGTCCTGTACACCTTTGCCACCTCCCCCACCCCCCCATGGCAGTTAATTCATTGTGGACCCAGAATTCTGGATTCGCTTGTGTATTTCTTTGTTCTACAATACCCTGTATGTCTTGTAAATAGAAGTTATCTCTGTTATGGGTTAAATGTGAGGTGTTCCCCAAAAGTTTATGTGTGAGACAATGCATGAAGGTTTAGAGGTGAAATGACTGGGTTATAAAGGCCTTAAACCAGTCAGTGAATTCATCCCAGGACAGGGATTAACTGGGTAGTAACTGTAGGCAGATAGGATGTGGCTGGTAGAGGTGGGTCCACAGGGCATGCCTTTGGGGTTTGTCCTTGTTGAGCAGAGCTCTCTCTCTGCTTCTTTGTAGCCATGTCCTGACTTTTCCTCTGCCACACACTTCCACCATAATGTCCTGCTTCACCTTGAACCCCAAGGAATGTCACAGATTCAAGGCCAGAACAGCAAGAAACTAGAGCCAACTGAATTAGATTAGGTAAAAGGTAGCCAAGTAGTAATTCCACTATTTCTTTCTTTTCAGCTTCTCTTTTTCTGTCATTCTGTTTCCTTGTCCTTATTTTCCTTGTCTCACAATATAACCACTTTGTGTTACTCTGTGACTTCCATCGTTTTTGAAAATTACAATGGAAATATATTTTGTTTTGTTTTCCAAATATGAAAGTCGTTTGACATAGAACTGATTACCCAACTCCTGTCCCAGTGATACTGTACAACAGACCTTTGGCAGCAAGCACTTTGTAAATGTTCATTTGTGGTGATAGCCTCCCAAGTCCTTTTTAAGGTCCTAATTTGCTCATTATTGAGATTTGTAATTGGTATGCTAGAGTTGTTTTTTAAGTGAAGGTAATCAACAATCATTATTGGGGATAGCAGGTATAGATTGGTGATAGAGCACTTGTTTGGCCCTGAGTTTGATTCAGAGCACTGCAAAGGAGAAAAAAGTGAATTTAAATAATGGTAATACTAAAAGGTGCTTTGTCTGGATTGTTTCCACAGCTGGTATAAAGCAAATTACAGCATGGCTGAGAAGTTAGACTGGGGCCGAGGAATGGGCTGTGACTTTGTCAGGAAGAGCTGTAAGTTCTGGATTGATCAGCAGAGACAAAAGTAAGAATGTTTTTCTTTGTGTATCTTTGATTATACAATTAATTTCTGATTTTATTCTTTATCCTGAGCATAAAATGTCAATTATTTTCAAAAATGGTCTGAGCAATTCAGTTTCAAATCCTTCTACAGGTACTTCGAAATAATATCCTAATAAGTAAGTGAAGAATAATTGGTTTTTGTTTGTTTTTTGTGGTGCTGGGGATGGAACCCAGGGCCTTGTGCATTCAAGGCAAGTACTCTGTGAACTAAGCTATATCCTAAAATCATTATTTTTAATCATATATTAAAATAATCTGGGGCTGCAGTTGTGGCTCAGTGGTAGAGTGCTTGCCTAGCATGTGTGAGGCACTGGGTTCAATCCTCGGCACCACATAAAAATAAATAAATATAAAAAAAATTGTGTCCATCTACAACCAAATAATAATAATAATCATCATCATCATCATCATCCATAGCATCAGGGCTGGGGTTTGTGGCTCAGTGGCAGAATGCTCGCCTAGCACACATGAGGCACTGAATTCGATCCTCAGCACCACATAAAAATGAAATAAAGATATTGTGTCCACTTACAACTAAAAAATAAATATTAAACTAAAATAATGATCCATAGCAAGGTGGTCAGAGTTATGAATATTTCTATTTGGCTTATAATTCATAATTTTTGCATATTCTTGTCATTTTTTATTGTTTTCCTCAGTTTGCATACGTAAACATAGATGCAAATATTCATTCAGTATTAAAAAACCAGGCTGGGCATAAAGAAGAATGAAATTATGGCATTTGCCAGTAAATGGATGGAACTGGAGACTGTCAAGCTAAGTGAAACAAGCAAGTCCTCAAAAACCAAAGACCAAAGGATCTCTCATTAATACGCAGATCCTGATTTACAATAGGCAGGGGAGAGGGAGGAGTAGAGATTCACCAGATTGGACATGGGGGAATGGGGAGAAATGTGGAGGATGGGAATGGGAAAGACAGTAAATGAACTGGACATAACTTTCTTGTGTTCAAATATGATTACATGACCAGTGTAACTCCACATCATGTACAACCACAACGATGGGAAGTTATATTTTATGTATGCATGATATGTCAAAATACATTCTACTGTTATATATAACTAAAAAGAACAAATTAAAAAAAACAAACAGGGGCTGAGGATGTGGCTCAAGTGGTAGCAAGCTCTCCTAGCATGCATGAGGCACTGGGTTCGATTTTCAGCACCATTATAAAAATAAAATAAAGATATTGTGTTCACCTAAAACTAAAAAATAAATATTTAAAAAAAAAATCAGGCTGGGGCCATAGCTCAGTCATTGGTAGAGCACTTGCCTAGTATATACAAGACTCTAGGTTCCATTCCCATCATTGCAGGAAAGAAAAAAACACTTTTGAAAGAGGGTTTTTCATCTGGATACATATCATAATCACATCAAGATTTTTAAAGTTACAAAGTATCCAAGTTTGGGATAAATATACACAACACACACAGACACACATACTTAAAGAGTACATAGGATCTCTATGTTTTTTACAACAATGATCTCAAAATTAAAAATTAAATATATATAAATTTAAGCAAATATAAAAATTACATGTATTCTTCATTCATTTTTTCTAATCTTGCAAAATCATTGTAAAATATCACAACTAGGGTATTGACATTAGTATAGATTCAGAATATTTCTATAATAAGGACGCTCATATTGCCATTTTCCTCCTAACTTCATAACTCCTAGAAACCACTACCTATTCTTCATTTCTATAATTTTGTCATTTCAAAATGTTATATTAGAATGTTATATTAGAATGTTGTATAAATTTTTAAATGTGATAAGTACTATGTGCAAACTTTTGGCATTTTCTAGAGATTGATCCAGGTTGTTTTATATATGTCAATAGTTTGATATTTTTATTGCTGAGTGATATTCCACATTATGGCTCTTCCACAATTTGTTTAAACACTCACATTTTGAAGGACATCTGGGTTGTTTCCAGTTTGGGGTTATTATGAATAAAGTCACATTTGTATACAGGTTTTCTTATGAACACAAATCTTCATTTCTTCAAAGTAAATGCCTAGGGGGTGGGGATGTAGCTCAGTTGTAAAGCACTTGCCTAGCATGCATGAGGCCCTGAGTTCAATCCCCAGCACTGCAAAAAAATAAAATTAAATTAATAAAAATAAATGCCTAGGATTACAATTGCTGGTCCATATGGTGTTTGCAGGTTTACTTTTTTCAAGAAACTATCAAACTCTTTTCCAAAATTGCTGTATCATTTTACATTTCTGCCAGCAAAATATAAGATATAGTTTTTCTACATCTTTGTCAGCATTTGGTGTTGTCACTGTTTTTTATTTTAGTTATTCTCATAGGAACATAATGATATTTTACAGTGATTTTAATTTGTATTTTTCTAATGGCTAATGATGTTGAACGATTTCATGTGCTTATTTTCTCTCTGTATATCATCTTTAGTGAATTGTCTTTTCATTCTTAAGCCAGTTCTCCAATTGGATTTTTTTTTTTTACTGTTAAGTTTTGAGAATTCTTTGTATAATCTAGATGCTAGTGTTTGTCATATATGTGGTTTGCAAATATTTTGTTTTTTTTAAAAAATTTTTTAATAGTTGTAGATAGACACAATACCTTTTATTTTATTTATCTTTTTATGTGGTGCTGAGGATCAAACCCAGAGCTTCACATGTGCTAGGCAAGCACTCTACCAGTGAACCATAACCTAAGCCCACTTCTCTGGTTGTTCATGAAGTAGGGTCACACTTTCATGCAGTTATACATGTACCTAGGGTAATGATGTCCATCCTATCATTTCTGAGAGTTTTTAATCATGAATGGGTGATGACTTTTGTCATAGTGCTTTTCCTGCATTAGTTGATATAATTGTGCTTTTGTTGATTGTTTTTAGCCTATTAATATGGTGGATTACATTGATTG
This sequence comes from Ictidomys tridecemlineatus, assembly GCF_052094955.1. Classification (NCBI taxonomy): domain Eukaryota; kingdom Metazoa; phylum Chordata; class Mammalia; order Rodentia; family Sciuridae; genus Ictidomys; species Ictidomys tridecemlineatus. The sequence continues at coordinate 140,242,481 of NC_135479.1, read as the reverse complement.
ATTTTTTTAATATTAAACTTATATCCCTGGAATAAACCCATTTTGATCATAGTATATAATGATTTCTATATCATTTAATTCTATGTGCCAGTTTTTTGTCATGGATTTTTATGTCTGTCTTCATAAAGAATGTTGACTCAAAGTTTTCTCAGGTTTTTACCAGTTATTTCTTTTTCAACTAATATATATGGCCCTCAGAACAATTGTAATATGTCAGTTAAGTTTTATATTATTCAAAGATGATGTGTTATCATTAAATAAGCAAATAATGGATTATTTTTTTGTCACACTTAAATATTGGCTTGATTTTAAAGTATAATTTACATAATACTATGCAGAAATAAATCCTACTATAGAATGAGGTATTTATTTATCCCATTCTTTATTTTCATTTTGTTGAAAGTGTTTTTAAGTTTCTCTTGAGATTTCTTCTTTAACCTACTTGTTATTTAGAAGTCATTTGTCTATAATCTCCAAGAACTAGGGGATTTTCAAGCTATCTTTATCTAGTTTCCAGTTTAATTCCATTATCCTCTGAAAAGAAAAGACATTGTATGATTTCTTTTAAATTTTGTTGATTTATATTTTGTTGTCCAGAATATGCTCTAGTTGTGGTTAATGTTCTGTGTAATCTTGTTAAGAATATGTAATCTGCTGTTGTTGGATGAAATAGTATGTATATTTCAGTTATATCCAGTTAATCAGTGATGCTGTTAAGGTCAACTGCATCCTGATTTTCTGTTCTCTGAATCTATTTCTGATACAAAGGTACTGAAGTCTCCAGCTATAATAGTGGGTTCATCTGTATCATCTTGCATGTCTTTCAGGTTTTGCCTCACATATTTTGACACTGTTTTGTTAGGCACATACACATTTGTGATTTTTATGTTTTCTTGGAGTAGTGACCCTTTTATCATCTTGTAATGCCTTTCTTAATCCTTGATAATTTCCCTTACTCTGAAGAGTAATTTTTTTTTTTGTACAGTTTTTGCCTCATTTTTGTTTCAGGGTAATACTAGCTTCATAAAATGTAGTGTTCCCTTCTCTTCTATTTTCTGAAAGAGATTATTTAAAATTAGTGTTAATTCTTCTTTAAATGCTTGGTAACTTCTCCAGTGAAACTATCTGAACCTGGGGATTTCTCTTTGGGGAGTTTTAAAATTGTGAATTATTATAAATTAAACTTTTTCACAACTGTTTCACATTGAATGAACTATAGCAATTTGTGTTTTTTGAGTTGATCTGTTTTTGTCTAAGTCATCAAATATATGTGTGTAGAGTTGTTTGTAATATTCTACTATTTATCTATAAGGGCTGTGGTGATATACTATTTCAAACCTAATATTGGTAATTTTCCTCTCTCTGTTTCTTTGTAGAGATTTCTCAATTTTATTGATCTTTAGAAACCAGCCTTTTGTTTCATTGATATCTTCTATTCTTCTGTTTTCATATTTGTGGATTTCTATTGTTTGTTATATATTTCATTCTGCTTGTTTTTTGTTTTTGTTTGGTAGTGCTGGGGGTTGAACTCAGGGCCTTGGTCATGCTGGGCAAGTGCTCTACACTGAGCTGCATTGGTTTTTCTTTAGACTCTTGAGATTTGATTATTAATTAGAGACATTTCCTAATGTATGTATTTAGTGCTATAAATTTCCCTCCCAGCAATTCTTTAGCTTTGTGCCAGGAAATTTCAGTATGTTTTACTTTTATTTTCATTCAGTTCAATGTATTTTTTAAAAATTTCCTTTGAAATGTCCTCATTGACCCATGTTGTTTAGATTTTAAGTGTTTGAAAGTTTTCTTATTATTCTTTTGTTGTTGAATTCTAGTTTGATCCCATTATAGTTAATGGATATACTCCATATGATTTAAGTTCTTTTATATTTGTTGAGATTTGTTTTATAGCCCAAGACACAGAGCTGGGACTTATAACTTTTCACTTCAAGACCTTGGCCTTGCCCATTAAGTTTTAAGTATTTTTTTGTGTCATAAGGTATCATTGTTATATTTTCTTACCTGGGTTCAGTCACAGAGCAATTTTATTCAGTGGTCTAATGTCTGAATTATAACACTAATGTGAAAAGAGCTGCTAATAGTCACTAGCAGAAATCACCTGCCAACCACTTTGGGGCCAGCTAGTTAACTCCAGCACGATCTGCCAATATAGTGATTCCCAGATTTCAATGAACATTAAAATAATCATCTAGTTTTAAGAAAATCTCAATACCCAACCCCCAAAAAGAAAAGAAAAGAAATAGTTGGAAACATTAAATCTGTTTGAATAAAGATTAAAAAAACAAAAAAATCTCAATATCCCAGTTGCATTCCACAGTAATTAAATCAGAATGTTTGTGGTGATAACCAGGCATTGGTGTTTTTTGTTTTGTATTTTGTTTTAAGAGAACCTCAGATGATTTCGGTATGCATCAAAAATTGGAAACCAGTTTGTGGTGTATTAAAGGAAGTATGTTGCCGGTGGCACACACCTATAATCCCAGCTATTTGGGAGGCTGAGGTAGGAGGAATACAAGTTTGAGACTAGCCTGTGCAACTTAGTGAGACCCTGTCTCAAAATAATTTTTTTTTTTAAAAGGAGGTATGTGGCTAACACTGCAGCTAGAGAGACTTTTTTTCCTTCCTGTTAACAACTACAACTCTTTTTTTTAAATTTTTTTTATTTTTAGGTGCATACATCTTTATCTTATTTTTATGTGGTGCTGAGGATCGAATCCAGTGCTTCACACATGCCAGGCGAGCGCGCCACCACTTGAGCCACATCCCAAGCCCCAACAACTACAACTCTTAATTGTGCCCCTTTGAGTCTCAATTATAGGATCACCTAAGACCAAAAATAGAATAGTTCCTCTTCCCCTTTCTTAAAAATGGTTGCTTTCACAGTTTTTGTGAGTTCACTGCATTCTCTCCTATTCTGTGAATCATAAGTGATTAGCAGTTTTCTTGGTAAAAGACTAGATAGTAAATATTTTAGGCATTGATCATTATTAGAGTCTTTTCTTTCTTTTTTGGAGGCAGGGGAGCATAGTAGACTTTGAACTAAGAGGCATTCGACCACTAAGACACATCCCCAGCCCTATTTTGTATTTTATTTAGAGACAGGGTCTCACTGAGTTGCTTAGCGCCTCACTGTTGCTGAGGCTGGCTTTGAACTCACAATCCTTCTGTCTCAGCCTCCCTAGCTGCTGGGATTACAAGCATGCACCACCACACCTGGTTTGTTGGTCTTTATACAACTATTCAACTTCACTTTTGTACATCAAAAGACAAAATAAATGTGTATGGTCATGTTCTAATAACACCTTATCTTACAAAAAGAGGTTGTGTGCAAGAAGTATAACTCAGAGTAGAGCTCTTGCCTTGTATGCATAAAACCCTGGTTTGATTCCCAGCACTATGCACACAAAAAAAGCAGGTTGTGGGTATGATCCAAGAGTTGAGTTTATGGACCCTGCCATAAGCATTTCAGATATTTCACTTGTGAATAATTGAAATCTAGAATTATTTGCCATCTTCTGGCACCACAGGCCCAGTCTCACTATGTCCCTGAGTTACCTTAGAGGTTCTAGAGTGACCCTTCTTGGAGCACAGGGTCTGGTGCATAACTTTTGGGCTTCATTATCTGTGACTCTTCTCCTACATTGTTGGGAAACCAGTGTTAGAAGAGATCCACTGAGGATGGGCAAAACCACATTCATCTGAATCCCTGAATCTGTGCACACTCAAAATTCTTCCTTTTTATTTTTTGGTATTAGAGATGAAACCGAGGGCCTTACCCATGCTGGGCAAGTACCCTCCCAGTGAGCTACATGTCAGCCCTATTCTTCTGTTCTGAAGCAACTGGTCTGATAAATAACCAACTCCTGTGTCCAACTTATTTGCTATTAGTAATGGCTATAAAGCTATACTCTCCAGTATGGTACCATTTAGCCATGTATGGCTACTGAAATTTATATTTAAATTATTATAGTTAAATAAAATCTAAAATTGAATTATTCAGTTGACTAATCACATTGTAAATAGTTGATAGCCATATGTGGTTGGTGGCTCCTGTATTAGGCAGTGCAAATGTACAACATTTCCACATTTGCAGGCACTTCAACCAAACACTGTTGCTCTGCATTTTGTTAAGTCATAAGTCTTGAAGAGCTCTAACTTTGGAACTTAAAATTACTAATTTTTAACCTCTTTATTCCTTTAACCAAGACTGATATTTCTATTAAAGTGAAAAGGTAATATTTTGTTTTAAAGGAAGTGAGATTCATGACATCGAGAAAGTGACTAAGAACTACTGGTCATATACATTGGAAACTTTATTGTGGGATGTTATAAAATTGCTTCATAAAATGGTGGGGACAGTGGAAATACCATTTATTGAGTAACTTGTATGTGTTAGGCACTAAGTGCTTTGTAGTTGAAGCTCAGAAAAGTTAAATACTAAGTAAAGTGGCTGGCCCTGGTATTTGAATCCAAACCTTTGTGATGACTTAAGACCTTTGCTTTCCTAGTATACTGTGCTGCTTCAAGTTTACCAAAGACTATGGTAGGTATTTTACCTATTTTAATCTCAGGAAGCTATAATTCCCTAAAAATGTTATGTTAATGTTTGTTTGCTTGTTTGTTTTGCAATGCTGGCTATAGAACTCAGAGGTTATGCTGACTTAAATGAGAAAAGTACCAATCTTCCTTCAAATAAGAAATCTGTCTTAGCTTTTTTTTTCCTTAGGAGACATGTGGGAGAATAAAAATACCAGAATAAAAATTTAAAAATCCTAGTATAATTCTGTGGATACATCTTAACCAGAATTTCTATGGAATACTGAGATCTCATTTATATAATTTTGTATTATAAATTGCCAATTTGATGACTGATCAGATTACAGGTTTGTTTGAAGGTTAGTTTTACAAGACAATGCTACAGATTCTGATATCATTTGAGAATTTATAAGACTACTTTTATCAAATTGTCCTTCCAGGAATCAGTTTAACAGGGATTAGGACAAATTAGTAAAATTTAGGAATATTATCACAATCTTCATTTTGCCCAAGAATATAAAATTGTCTTTTGAATATTTTCAGTTTAACAATTTGTCAAAATTCTTTAAACTAGATTTTGACATAGGAAAAGATTGCACTCTTTGTAGCTTCAGAGCAGAGGGGATATGACTACCATTTCTTTCTGAGACTCCATTTGTTAATTATGATGATTTGATTTTTAGACCAGCATCTAGAATTTCATGTATTGGCATTAAAAACACAAAGCTGATATGCAGAAAACAGGAAAAAAGATAAATAGGATTTCATTTAGTAACAGTACAACAATGTTAGAATTTATCTAGCATGGACAAGCTCTATAATAGACTTCTAATTATTTTTTTTTATTTGATGATATGGTGCTTATTTTTGTGTACAGAAGGCAGGTGCTGAGCCCGTACTGTGACACACTCAGAAGTAATCCATTGCAATTAACTTGCAGACAAGACCAGAGAGCAGTTGCAGTGTGTAATTTGCAGAAGTTTCCTAAACCTTTGCCACCAGAATATCAGGTAACAGATGTTTTCAGCACAATTTTAGGAATCATATTTTTAAGAAGTCATCTCCATTTTGACTTCAGAGAGTAAATTCCCCAAAACCAAGTGCTATGGCACATGCCTATAATCCCAGGGACTCTGGAAGTAGCTTCAGCAATTTTGCTCTACCTGCCATTTTCAGAGTAATCTTAAGTCAGAAATGATGTCTCAGAAGCTAATTTTAAATGATAGCTGCTAAATTTGAGCTTCCTACATATATTTATGACCACACTCAGTGCTTCAGACACCATAAGATGGCAACTGTATTTTTTTTTTGGTACCAGGATGTGAACTCAGGGACACCCAATCACTCACTGAGTGCCACCCCCACATCCACATCCCCAGCCCTATTTGTATTTTATGTAGAGACAGGGTCTCACTGAGTTGCTTAGCACCTCGCCTTTGCTGAGGCTGCCTTTGCACTTGGGATCCTTCTGCCTCAGCCTCCCAAGCCACTGGGATTACAGGTGTGTGCTATTGCACCTGACATGGTAACTGTATTCCTAAGCATAGCTTTATAACTCATAAGTTGTTGCAAAATGTAAAATGTGAAATAGTTAGGCTTATCTGATACCTTGTTCTTTGGTATTCAGAGTTTTTTTATATATTTAATTTATTTTCTAATTTTTATTTTTTCAAAACAGCACATCAATTAAGCCTCCTAAAAACACCTGTACATTTTATTTGTCTTTGCAACAGGGTCACACTATGTTGCCCAGTTTAGTCTTGAACTCTTGGGCTCAAGCAATCCTCCTGTCTCAGCCTCCCCAATAGATAGGACTATAGGTGTGTACATCACCTGACACTTTATATTTAAAGTGTCTTAATTCTATGCATTTGTTTTATGTTTTGTCAATTATTAAAGCTCTTCCTTTTGCTGTCAAATTCTCTTTTTTAAAACATTGATCAAGTTTGTCCTCCTAAGAGATGTTGAATTAATTTATTTATCTTGCTTATTTTTAAACAATAGCAACTTCAAAATACCCTTCCTATGGCATATTATATCTTCTTTGTGTTATGCAGTTTATGAAGAAAACTACACTAATATCTTGTGTTATACAGCATTAGAGAGTTGTTATAAGTAGCCTACGGACTTTATTTTGATTATGCAGAATGACTCTTAATCTCTTGTCTTTCTGATAATATTTTTTAATTTTTGCAGTACTTTGATGAACTCAGTGGAATACCTACAGAAGATTTGCCTTATTATGGTGGGTCAGTAGAAATTGCTGACTATTGCCCTTTCAGTCAGGAATTCAGTTGGCACTTAAGTGGTGAATATCAACGCAGCTCAGATTGTAGAATATTAGAAAATCAACCAGGTTAGTAGTCTAGTTAAATCAAGTATTAAATACACAATAAGATCATGTATCAGCAATATAAAATAGTGGTGAAGGGCACAATCCTGGAACCAGTCTGAGTTTGTGTTTTGGTTTCACTGCTATTCATCAGTGAGAAGTCATTTAACTTTTTTTGTGCCTGTTTCTTCATCTGTATAATGGGAATAATAATACCTGACTGATAGAATTTTTTTGAGAATTATATAAATAAAATAATAATTGCATAGAACTATGCTGGCTCATAAAGAGGATTGTTATCTGTTAGATACATGAATTCATGTGCACACACTGCATTTTAGCAATACCTTACATCTTCGTGGCAATTTTCACTTGTAAAGCACTTTTCATTATGTATCATTTCCTTTTATTTTTCTAAAAACCTAATGAGAGACATAAGAGAGATATTATTGTATTTCATTGGTGAATGAACAGATATCAAGTAATATAGTTAATTGATATCAGTGTAAGACCCTCTGGTATTGGGTTGGTTTCCCCACCACCACCATTTTGGTTTTGTATCAGGTTGTTTTAATTAAAATGCCGTAGGTAACCTATTTTTTTTCTTTCATAGGAAGTGTGAATTTTATGTAGTTTAGAAGTAACATGACATGTCATTCTGTAGATCTCAAAATAATACTGTTGCCCCATGGCCTGTAAGATATATTACTAAAGTCATGCCGGTAATCCCAATAACTTGGGAGGCTGAAAAAACATCAAAGGAATAAACTATATGGTGATTTAGTATTTTTTAATACCTTTATTTTATTTATTTTAATATAGTGCTGAGGATTGAACCCGGGCCTCACATGTGCTAGGCGAGCACTCTACTGCTGATCCACAAACCCAGCTCCTAGTATTTTGAAATAATAGTTATAGCTCATACAATATTCTCACATCTGATGTGTTAATAAAAAGCAATAGTTTTTCTCTCTGTTTTTAAAGTTTTTAACATTGTCTTTCCCCACTCCCAACACTATTCACTCCTTTATTATAGATTTGGTCATTTATTTATTTATTTATTTTTTAGATTTGGTCATTTAAACTTCAAATTTCTACAATGTTTTTACAAATTATTCTGAAACCTGACAGGTTTAACTATATTTCTACAGTCTTGTTTTCCCATCACTCATCTATTTAATTCATGTCCTAAAGACTTAATATAACTATTCAGAAGTCCCATGTTAAAGCAAAAGAAATACACAAATCTGTCAATTGTGGGTTTTCTAGAGATAACCATTTTAGAGCTGGAGTTGGCAAACGTTTCTTTGTGAAGGGCAAAATATAAATATTTCAGGCTTTGCCATTCATCTGGTCTCTGTAGCAGGTGCTGTGCTTCTACAGTGTAAAATTAATATGTAAACAACATTATATGTAAGCAATATTATACATAATATAAACATATATTTTATAAACAATATTAAGTGTGTGAGGGTTTCAGGATTTGGGCTGAGGATTATGGTTTGCTTAACCCTATTTTGCTTACTGATCACAAGCTTTTTTGTTTGTTTTTTTCAATGGTACTGGTAATTCCAGGGGTGTTCTACTACTAAGCTACAACACCAACCCTTTTGATTTATTTATATATTTTAGCTTTATTTTTGGTTTTTATAAAAGGTCTCTCCAGGGGCCAGGTTGTGGCCCAGTGGTAGAGTGCTTACCTAGCATGTGTGAGACACTGGGTTCTAGCCTCAGCACCACATAAAAATTAATAAATAAAATAAAGATATTGTGTTCACCTATAACTAAAAAGATTTTTTTAAAAAAGGTCTCTCCAGATTGCCAAGTCTGGCCTCAAATTTGCAATCCTCCTACCTCAGTCTCCTGAGTATCTGGGATTAGAGACATGGAACACCACTATGCTTTTTGAAGACTTTGAAACTCATAAATAAAAGAAATATAGAGTTCTGTTTTGTATTTTATTTCTTAGCTCATATAATTAATATTTTTAAAAAACTGACATAAAAAATTTATTTCAAAATGGACTAGTTGAACTCTCTACTTTAAAAAAATGAAGCTTGTATAAAGAGAGTACACTATTACTAGGTTTGCCCATTAGGTTCATTCGGTACTATACCTCTGCAGGTGTATGTTTAGAATGAGACTAGATAGATCAGCATGTTATTTATGACTTTACAGAGGTGGCACAAATTGAAGTTTTTTTTAAAAAAAAGCTGCAAAACCCAAAAAACCCTTCATTATATAAATCATTTGGCCTCATCCTGTCATGAGTCACTTGGATATAACTCCTTACTTAGGCCAGTGATTCTTATTTTTTTTGTTTTGTTTTATTGGCACACATTAATTATACAGAATGATGGGTTTTGTTTGTGGCATATTTGTACATGCATACAATATACTTTGATAATTTTCAATCCCCCATTATACCCTTTGCCTGTCTCCTTCTTTTTATATGAATGTATATATATTTTTATACACACACATGTATGTATGTATATATTTAGTTGTAGATGGACACAATGCCTTTATTTTATTTATTTATTTTTATGTGGTAACCCAGTGCCTCACACATGATAGGCAAGTGCTCTACCACTGAGCCACAACCCCTTTCCACTTATTTTTCTCTAATAGTCTCCCATTTACATTCTGTAGTTCTTATTTTGGTATCTAATCATTTAATGATTCTTAGTGTCAAGTCCTTAGTATATTTAACCTAGATACTTTCAGCCTACTTTTATTCTCTTATTTCTGATATATAGTAATTCTACCATGCTAGTTCCTTTATGACAATTCATTTTGAATTTAAAATCCTGTTTATTTTAAATTTTTATTTAAAATGTCCATTTAAAAAGTTTGATTTGGTGCTGGGGTTGTGGCAGCGGTAGAGTGCTCACCTTGCACGTGCGAGACCCTGGGTTCGATCCTTAGCACCCCATAAAAAATAAATAAATAAGTGAAATAAAGGTGTTGTGTCCAACTACAACTAAAAAATAAATATCTAAAAAAATAAAATAAAATAAATAAAAAGTTTGATTTTCTTAAAGCAGCTTTTAATTATAAAATAGAATGCTTCAATTTCTTATTCTTTGTATTAAAAAATCTAATTTGAGACTCCTGGTTTGCTTCAGAAATTTTTAAAAACTATGGTGCTGAAAAGTATGGACCCCATTCAGTTTGTCTAATCCAGAAGTCGGCATTTGTCATGGAAAAGTGTGAGAGGAAGCTGAGTTACCCAGACTGGGGAAGTGGATGTTATCAGGTAAAGTACATGTTTTTAATAATTATGCTAAATATTATATAATTTTTATCTTGCGGTCTTTGAAATTATATTTTATGCATTTTTAGATACATAATTTACTGATGGATAATTTAGCTTATTTTGATTATTTATGTAATTATTAGTTTGGTGCTTGTGTTTTATGAAAATATTTTTATTTCTTTGAGGAAAAATTTGCCTTTCTACATTTGTTTAACAGTAGATATAATTGCAGCCACGTGCAATGATTCATGCCTGTAATCCCAAAGATTGAGGAGGCTGAGGCAGGAGGATCACAAGTTCAAGGCCAGCCTTGACAACTTAGCAAGACCCTGTCTCAAAATAAAAAATTGAAAGGGGATGTGGCTTAGTGCAGAGTGCCCCCTGGGTTCAATCCCTACTACAACCCCCTATCAAAAAAAAATACATATGTATATGTAAAATATCTATATATTAATAAGTTTCATAATATTTTTGCTTCTGAGCATAATGAAGAAGTAATGATAAAGATTAAATTTTGTTCTTGAACAAATGTTTTATATTGGAAGAAATGTAAAATTTTATTTCAAGAGGTCTGAGCAAAGCATGAGTTATAAGAATTAAAAAAACTAATTGTTGTTTTTGTGCAAAGTTCATACTTCATTTCACAATATTTAAGCTTTCTAGATGCTTGAGGTGACAGTGAATCATAAAAAGTAGTGCTAGTGAATTAGCCAACTTGTAAATATCTTTTTGTTATAATTGATAGAAAAGATGCATCTTGGACATGGAATTGTTGTATCTCTGGGCATTGTGTATCAGGACTTGTTCATTAGGCTGGCAGCAGAGGGGCACAGAGAGACACACAGAAAGATGGAAGCAAGTGCTCAAAAGATTTACATTTTGATGTGAGCCACTGGTGTGTGTGCATCTTCTGGCTGTACTATAGGAATATTTTAATTCACTGGGAACATGCATTCTTGCTAATATTTTAGTAGTAGAAATCTGTTAATGATTAACAAGCTTGGTGTATTCTGTTGCTGTTTCATTTTACATTGAGCATTAAGGGAATGAATTGTTTTAGTTGTAACTCTGCCAATATGTCTATCTAGAGGCCTGTTGCCATTTCTGTCTTCAGTGAAATTTTTGTCCCCAAGAAAGGATAACAGATTGAGTTGGTGTATTCTTGGTTATCAAAAAATACTCATGTAGCTTCAGGATTTTGAATTGGTGAATATTCATGATGTGTGGAAAAGCATAATACCACAATCTCAATCACACAAAATGGGATATTGTGTATATATGCACACAACCTAGAGGGACACGTCCAACTAAGCTTCTTGTGACTGAATGACTTTGTTCTTTGCTTGTGTTTTTTTTTCCCCCTGTAATGTATAATTTACTTTTAAAAAATAAAAATTATTTTAAAAACCTGAAAAAAAAAACTAATTGTTGATTAATAATGTTTTTTTATATAGTTCATACTTTTTATATAGCTCACTGGTGGAGCACTTACCTAATATGAGATAGGCTTTGAGTTTAATCTTCAGCCTTCCAAAGAAAACAAAAAACTGAGATTAGAAAGCCAAATGGCAGTGTATTCTACTGTCATGTATAACTAATTAGTAAAAAAAATAAATAAAAATTTAAAAAAACATTTAAAGTAATCTAAATGGCCAAACTACTACTTTCCCAATTATTTATATATCTGATATTGATTGACTGTCACCTTTTTAAGAACTGATCAAGATACAGGAATTCTGTAACTTAGAGGTATCCAACTTAATTTTCCATATCAGGAAGGATAATGTGACCCTGAGAACTGAAGAATAAGCATTGTGCCATTTCCACTACAAGAGTTAGATGGTCCTTTGTAACTAGGAATTTTGCAATTATTTTTAAAGTTGACTATGAAATTTAATTTTTTTGGTAACAGCTTTAGTAATATATATTTTATTTAATTTCATTTAATTCATATAGCATTAAAGTCTTACAAAGAAAATTAGAAATAAATATTTTCTAGCTGTAATGTGACAACTGGAATCCAGGAATCACGTTCTAATAAATCCCATTAAAGATGTATGCATTGAGGGCTGGGGCTGGGGCTCAGCGGTAGAGCACTTGCCTGGCATGTGTGAGGCACTGGGTTTGGTTCTCAGCACAGCATGTGGATAAATTAAATAAATAAAGGTCTATCAACAACTTAAAAACGATTTTAAAAAGATGTATGTATTGAACACTTTGTTGAACATATTGTTGGTGGGACTGCAGACTAGTAAACTACTTTGGAAAACAGTTTGGAGGGTCCTCAAAAAAAAAAACAGGGATGGAATCACCATGTGACTCAGCTATCCCATTCCTGGGTATTTTCCCGAAAGATCTAAAGTTGGCATAATACAACAACAAAGCCACATCAATGTTTACAGCAGCACAATTCAAAATAGCTAAATTGTGGAATCAACCCAATCAATAGATGAGTGGATTAAGACAATGTGGTACATATATAAATATAATGGAGTTCTTCTCAGTCATTTAAAAGAATGAAATTATGGCATTTGCAAGTATATGGATGGATGTGGAGAATATCATGTGAAATTAGTCAAATTCAGAAACTCCAAGGTTGGATGTTTACTCTCATATGCAGAAGCTAGAGATAAGAGAAGGATAAGATTATGTAAAGAACCAATCAAATACAATTTAATAGAGAGCTAAATAAAGTCTATTAGAATAGAAGGATAAGTGGGGGAAGATGGGAGAGAAAAGAGGGAACCATGAACTGAAGTAGATTTTCATGCATGTATGAGTTTATTGGGAATGAACCCAACAACTGTGTATAACTATAAAGCTCTAATTAAAATAATAGTATGTAGTTCTGACCTAGTTAAAGTCATGGTATGTAATTTTGTCTTACTGGCTTCACTTAATACTGTGGGGGGCCCAGTGAATACTAGGATTGAACCCAGGGCCTCATGTGTGCTAAACAAGTGCTCTAGTACTTTTAATAGGGGATACCTACCTCTTCCTTTCCATTAATAATGTTTATTGTTGTTTATGGCTATAGAACATGGCATCGTTTTAAAGTATTATAATTAGGAAAGTTACTCTCTTACATATTGAATTTATTTCCATTTTCACCATATAAAAATGCTTTTATAAATATATTTACATTTTTAAAATAAATTCCCATAAGTGGGAATATTGAAGGAGACAAAGCAAGAACAGTGACAAGTATAATAGGAAGGTGACCTTTTTAAGCTCTTTTAATGTTTTATAAATCTCAACCACTATGAAGGGATTATATAGACTTACCATGCCATCTGCAAAGATTGGCTCTACTTTCACTGTACCAAAATATTGTCAGTTATTTTTTCTAATTTAATACTAGCACTATTTATGTGGAAAATGTGTTTGATTTCTTAATGATTAACAGTTTGATTAGCTCTTTTGTGTTGGGGGGCTTTGAGGCATTTTTTGTTTATTGGTTTCATGATTGTTGTTTTATTTATTTTGATTGAAAAACTCTCAGAATGGCTCAAAAAATTTTTTTCTGAGTCATTTCATGCAGATTGCAGGCATGCTACCTGCTAAATACTTTCACTCCTAAATACTTTAATTCATATTTCTTATAAACAAGGACCGCCTTCTACATAACAATAATACAGTGTATTTCTTTTTCTCACTCTGCCCATTTGGTAGTATTTAGCTCTTTCACCTTTTCTTCATATTACATTCGCTTCCTAGTTCTCCGTCTTCTCTGTAGTAATTTTGGATAGGTATATTTTCTTTATATTTACCTTAAGATGACTATGTAAATGTGAAGCCATGTGTTTTACAATGATTACTTCTCTTATTCTCCCCCCAAAATTTTCCCTCTGGATTTAATAACTAATATCTTGTTTTCTCATTCAGTTTTTCTTTATTTAACACTAATTTAATTCCAAACTTTTTTCCTTGGACTCATCTAGTTTCATATAATCAGATGCTTTAGGTATTCTATCAGTTTAATCTTAAGAAAATCACCTCTGGAAATTTCTAATCTACACTAATCTGGATAAAGATAACCTTTAAATTTACAACATAACTGTCCCTTTCCTTCTCCAGTCATGATCTTCCTGGGGGTGCCTCTGTCCCTTTCTTATATTGGTTCCCTTACTTCTAGGTTTTTTTTTTTTCCCCTTCATTTTAATGGATCATATCCCCTGGTGGATTTTTGAGGAGTATCTGGGAGAGGAGAATTTTGAGACCTCTAGCATATGAAAGTATCACTATCCTGCCCTTATACCTGATGGTAGTGTAGGGTAGGCAAGACTCGAGCTGGGCCTGAGGATTAAGTTGGCAAAAGGTACATTTCCAGGAGTAAAGCATATGTGTTTATTTAATAAAAGTTTTATATGAAAGAAGTGGTAAAATCTAGATGCTTTTTTACTAGGTTAAACAAAGGGAAGCAATTATGGAAAAAAAAAAAGTAAAAGATATGGGGAGGCTAAAGAAGATGAGAATTATTTTAACAGCATTTGTTTGTACTAAAATTTGCTCAACTTTGACTCCCTGTCTCCAGTGATGTTTCTTTTTTCCTGGAATAAGGAAGACATCTTTTTTTAAAAAAATATTTTTTTGCTGTTGATGGATCTTTATTTGAACCCAGTGCCTCACGCATGCTAGACAGGCACGCTACGCCTGAGCCATAACCCCAGCCCCAGGGAGGACATCTTTGATGTGGGATTTTTATCTCCTACTTTCAAGAAGAGAGGGAGAGTCAGAACACTTTCCTTGTTCTGCTGTTTTTCAAATGCCTTTAGCTCTAAATAATTGTTATGCCAAAATGGCATATTTGGGGATGGCATATTCTACTATTCTTCAGTAGTTTGGGTATAGTTTTCTTTTTGAAAATCATTGTCCATCATAATTCTGAAGGAATTTCTCCTTTGCATTTTGGCTCTCAATATCACTGTGATTTTTTTTTTAATGTATATAATCTTTTTTTCTTTCCCCTCTGGAAGCTGGTAAATTCTTTTTTTAACTCTTTACTTTTTTAAAGAGTATAGTGAAGGTAGTGGTCAAAGGCCTTATGTACATACTCAGAGTTTCCAAATTGCTTTTCAGTTGTTCTTCAATATATACAGGCTGTTTAAGAACACCATAAATAGACCTAACTCTTAATAAAATAAACTTTAATCTCTCTAACTATAGCCTATACTTCTTGATTTCTGGTGCCAGCAATTCCAGGCCTTCCTGTATTCTTCAAATTCCATCATGTTGCTTCTTGGGTTTCCTTGCTGCTGGATTTTGATTCAGCTTGCTTGAGTCTATTAAGTCTTCTACTTCTTGTACATCTACTTTGTCTGCCAACACTTAATTCCCAGAATTAGCTTCATCAAGGGAATTTTCCCATCAACACTCATCTAATTCTCATCTTCTTCCCGAACTATAACATCTATATGTACCTTACTCTGCTCCAAATCCTTGCTGGGTGTAGTGGTACACACTTGTGATCCCAGTGACTATGGAAGCTGAGACAGGAGTACCTCAAGTTCAAGGCCAGCCTCTGCAACTTAGCAAGACCCTTTCTCAGATTTTTTAAATAAATAAATAAAAAGGACTGGGGATGTAGCTCAGTGGTAAAACACCCCGGGTTCAATTCCCAGTACCAAAACAAACAAATGAATGAATCCCATGTCCATCTTAGGGTATAAATGCTTTTTTAACATGAAAATCTCTAATATTTGTTGCTATTGTTTTTACCATTTTCAATTCTTAATCATAGTCTTTTTTAAAAAATATCTTTATTTTATGTACTTATTTTTTTTTAATGTGGTGCTGAGGATCGAACCCAGCACCTTGCACATGCCAGGCGAGCACTCTACAGCTGAGCCCCTCATAGTCTTTTTTTAAGGAAAAAGTCATATGTTATGTCTTTTTATCTCAGTTAAAGCTTCAAGAAGGCTGACACTGTATCATGGACTTCTTTGGTATTCTTTTCAGCACCAAGCATAATGCTCAATCAATTCTTGCTTAAAATAATGATCACTTTGCACTATTGAGTGACAGGACTTAGGGAAAAGGTCACTTTGTAGTTTGTTTTTTGTACTTATTGTAACAAATTTCCAAATTAGTCTTATATTTCAACTTCACTAATGATAGAGTTATTTTTTAAATGACTCATTGTTCAAATGTACTTTTGTAATTCTTCTTTTGAAATTGCCATTTGAAGTAGTTTAATAATTAAGAAAATAAACTTTAATGTTTTCTATTACCCCTATGTTAAATCTTATGTTAACTAGTTTAGACAGCTACATTTATCAGACGTGGTTCTGGGCAGCTTTGGGCTATTTCCATAAATTGCATCTACTTTGGCAAGTAAAAATTTGTTGCCCTCCGACACATTCAGAAGCATTCACTGACATTGAAGGTAGTTCCAAGAAAGAAGTTCCAGAAATATTCAGTGTGAAGTAGCATATTTGAAATTAACATGAAGTCTTTGTAGGAAACGACTTTGAAGAGGACACAGTGATTTTTAAATGTTTTGAAAGTTGTCTTTAATGTGTTTGTTTTTTAACATTAGTTACCCCTGCAGTTGAGATTTGAATCTTGCCTTTCAAGATGTTACTAGTCTAACTAGATACAGTGGCACATACCTGTAATCCCAGCTACTCATGAGGCTGCGGCAGGAGGGTCCCAAATTCAAAGCCAGCATCAGCAACTCAGCAAGACCCTGTCTCAAAATAAAAACTTAAAAAGGGCTGGGGAGTAGCTCAGTGGTAAAGCTCCCTGGGAATCAATCCCTAGTACCTTAAGAAAAAAAAAAAAAAAAAAGATGTTACCAATCTGGATAAAATCACCATGACTTTCTAGACTTTGTATCTCTGAGCAGAAGATCTGGGTTAGGAAGAAAGAATGAAGAACTTTCTCTATGTACATTTCTATATTGTATGCTTTTTTTCTTTACAGTGAATATATATTATTTTAATGATTTAGATAACTAATAAAATTTGACTTACAAAATCTCCTGACTTGTAGAGAGAGGTGAAATGGTTGATGGTTATTTCACAGAGATTTAGGCTGAAGGATGCTGAAAAATATAGAAATATTATTCTTTATAAGTTGGCTTCAGGGTCTGTGAATTCCAGTTGCTGAACTGAGAGTTTAAGAAATACTACCACAGGGGCTGGGGTTGTGGCTCAGGGGTAGAGCATTTGCCTTGTGCTTGTGAGGAATTGGGTTCAATTCCCAGCACCACAAATAAATAAGCAAATAAAATAAAGATCCATCAACAACTATCTATCTATCTATCTATCTATCTATCTATATATATATATATTTTTACATACATACACACAATCACACACACACACACACACACACTACTATAGTGAAAATCTTTTAGAAACTACGAGTTAAAAGTATGCTGGGGGGTGCTGGGGTTGTGGCTCAGCGGTAGAGCGCTCCTCTAGCATGGGCGAGGCCCTGGGTTCAATCCTCAGCACCACATAAAAATAAATAAATAAAGGTATTGTGTTCAACTACAGTTAAAAAAAATTTGGCATTGAGCATATATATATATATGCTCAATATATATATATGCTCAATGTATATATATGCTCAATGCCAAATTGTGCTTTATAGCCAATATTTCTAGTGAATTTTAGTATATTTTCTGCAATTGAAGGAGAAATCTCATATCCTAGAATCTTACTGATCTGATTTTTTTTTTCCTCCCTATTGGAAGATTTCTTGTTCTCTTCAAGGTCTAACGGTTTGGGTCCAAGATACTTCATATTTATGCAGCCGGGCTGGACAGGTCCTCCCTGTCAGTATTCAGATGAATGGTTGGATTCATGAGGGAAACCTGCTCTGTCCATCATGCTGGGATTTCTGTGAGCAGTGTCCTCCAGAGACAGATCCCCCAGTGGCTAACCTGACTCGAGCTCTTCCACTGGGTGAGTACTCTTTGTGGTTGGAACTAAGAGGGAAAGTAATGAGTAACACAGGGTTGAAATTACCTTTATAAGAGCCTGGAGCAAGTTGAGTTGCTTCTCTCCTGGTTGCAGCTTGTAGCGAAATCCTTCTTCCTGCCATTATAGAACTCTAAAGTAGTAAGGAGACAGTTCTTTAGAGCTAGAAGGAGGATGGAAAAATCTGACTTGAGAAGAATGCCTTCCTCATTATCAATTGTTCATACTGAGGCTCACAACCCATCACTAAGATTGTAAGTACAGAATTCATGAATTCTCAATTAAAATTGTGGCTTAAATGGACTATGAGTAAATCTATGGCAGCACAGCATTTTAGAATATGAACAACAAAAATCTCATGCAGTGTTTTATTTTCTTAACTACAGTTATTTTTAAAAATGAAACTGCACTCAGAACCCTTTGTCTCTTCTGTGCTCTGGTTGAAAATACAGGGCTACATTCAGTTTACACGTGAAAGTTTTTCCACCTTTAGGATTAACTTCCTTTCTTTTCCAAGTCCTAGGGGCTGTAGCAGAGGGTGAGTTTGGGGAGATTAGTACTTACGTTGAGGGTCTTTAAGACCACCTCTAGTTCTGTTGGATCAATAGAAGGATTCACAGGACTTGTCATACTTAAGGCTTAGCCTTGTTCAAGCAAAAGGATGTAAAACAAAATTAGCAAAGGGAAAGTGTGCATAGGATGAAGTCCAGAAGACAGAAGTTCCAAGACAGTAGCTAAGGGGACTGTCTTTGCAGACAGAATTACTAAGCCTGCCAGGTTCAAATTCTTTTTTTTCCACAGTATTTTAGTTAGCTGAATTTTCTGCAGTTCTGATAGTAATCACACAATTAATTATTTGAAATTCTATAAAGCCTTACACCTTTTGATGTAATATACAGTAAATATAGTGATAAATCTGCTCAATTAACTTTTGATGTGGAATTGATTGGAAGACTTAGTTTTCTTACAGTTGTTATTAAATTACATTGGCTAAAATCCATAAATAGATAGTTCTGATGAGTTCTCGTTTCAGACCTAATCCCAGATTTAATTGTAAGAAACTATTACCATCTCATTGTCAAAGAGACAAGCAGGGATTCAGACTACTAGCCTTTGAGTTGAAATAAAGGGAGCATTAACTCCAGCTGGCTAGGGGTAAAATTCTTTGGAATCCAGGAGAAGAATGTGTAGGAATGAGCAGAAAGCCAGACTCAGTCAAGGGCCTTTGAAAAGTTCCCACCTAGGAGCATGACAAAGACTAGGGAGTCTGTTGAAAAGAGGTGGGCAGCACTTGATCATGGCACTTTACACTCTACTTTTTATCCTGCTTCCCTCTTTATCAGTCCTTTTTCTGAGGCCTTTGTGTTGTGGTCTTATTTCTTTTCATGTTAACTTGCCAGTTCAATCGGAGGCAGGCTCAAAAACATTGTAAACTTCAAATTACTAACACTGATATTGAAAAATGTGCAAAAATATTATAAGAATGGATAATTTCAAGCATTACTTTTATAGTTTGTAAGCATCACTGTTGAAATTCTAGAATAACACATCCTCCCATATTTGCTAATATGTGTGAATAGAGTACACACAGAGCTTTAACTGAACATGTTAAACTATGAACTAAGGACCTGAACAGACTTTACATATGCTATTTCTTTTAGGTAGATTGTTTCTCTTTAATACAGTTTTTGTTGACCAACAAATTGTAAAAATGTTGACACTTGAAATGTACTTGTATGAATAATATTAATAATTATTAAACAATCATCCCTATTCTGTCTTCTGAATTAAAGTATTTTTTAAGTGTGACTTTAAAACATTAAAACTGCTGATATTCTGGAGGAAGTGTAATGATATTTCTCTCCCCAAATTCTTCTGATTTTTGTCATTGTTGTTGTTGTTTTTCTCAATGATTTGTTCACATAGCTTCCTTACAGTTGCAGTGTCTTTTAAGAATGTTAAACTTGGGGTTGTGGCTCAGTGGTAGAGCACTTGCCTAGCATGTGTAAGGCACTGGGTTCAATTCTTAGCACCACATATAAGTAAATAAATGAAATAAAAGTCCATCAACAACTAAAAAAAAGAATATTAAACTTATTTTCTTTTCTCCTTCCTTTTCCATACTCATTACTTCTAAATGCTTGAAGCAATTAAATAATTGTTCTGTATTGCTCAAGACAGTTTCCATTATTGATTATGAAATCAGGAGATAAAGACCTGTGTTATAAGTAACTCCAGCCAACTCCACACTACCTGATGCAGTAGGCCAGAAATTTTTCTAACAGAACATTTGTGTTAACGGAAATATTCTGTAATTCACATTGTCCAATTCAATAATATAATAGTCATTGGCCACAAGTGACTATTGAACATGTGCAATGTGGATACTATGACCAGAACTAAATATTTATTTATTTGTTTGTTTGTTTATTGTTCAGTGCTGGGGACTGAACCCAAAGCCTCATGCATGCCAGGCAAGTCCTCTACCATTGAACTGTACAACCAAGCTCTAAGATTTTAATTTAACTTTAATAGCACATATAAGTACTGGCTACTACTATAGTGGACATTTACAGCTCTAGGTCAGAGGTTCTCAAACTTTAGCATGCATCAGAACCATGTTAAAACACGAAGAATTTGCATTTTTAATAAGGTCGTAGGTGATGCTGATATTGGTCTAGGGACCATACTTTGAGAAGCACTAGTTTCTATTAAGTGGACTTCTCATAGGATTTGTATACAATTACATTTGTGACAATTACATGATGATTCCATTGGGAAAGAATGGAAATTTCCCATAGGTTGCCTACGTAACATGCCACGAGACAATTTTTTAAATGATACTCAACACTAAAATAGATGCTCAAAGAGTGGTCTCATGCCTTGATAATTATCATTCTGTTCATCTGTAACTGAAGATCAATTCTATTTTTGTTACCTTTTAAGCAATTTAGACTTGAATTTAATGGTTCTTTGAAGACCCATCTGTAATTTTTTCCACTGCCCATCTCTTGACTTGAGTCAAGATTTACCTATAAGAGAACTTTTTAAAAAAACTGATGCTTGACTCACAGTTATCCTATCAGCCCACAATTCTTCAAGTTCTGTAATTCACACTTCTTTTATCTCTACTTGAATTGTGGACATTCTGATGACAACTTCAAAATTCCCATATAAGATCTTTATTGTTCAAAATATAAAAATAAAAACTCATCATAAATTAAGGTTAGGTTGGCCTTGTCTCAACTGCAATAAAAATATTTTCATTATGAGAATTATTTAGGGAAGCATTTTAGCCTTGAGAACAGCTCATGAATAATTTAAAATATATTCCTAGTGCCCAAAGCCCATCATCTGCTTTTTCCAAATCAAATCTTGCATGATATGGATGAATGGGTAGATTTCTAGAAATTGGGGACCATCTGTCTTAGTTTGACTGGGTAGGCCTCATGTCTCCCCTCCTGGTGTAATTATTAATAGTGCTGTCTTCTATTCTTGAACTGTACTGGTTTGGAATAATAAATTATATGGTCACCCTACTTATAAAGGACAAGTAAGGATAAAAGAAAAGAGTTCTTTCTCAGCACAGTGACATATCTCTGTAATCCCAACAACTCAGAAGGCTAAGGCAAGAGGATTGCAAGTTCAAGGTCAGCCTTGGCAATTTGAGAACTGTCTTAAAAATAAAAAGGGTTGAGGAGGTAGCTCAGTGATAGAGCACTCCTGGATTCAATCCCCAGTACTAAAAAAAAAAAGGAGAGAAAGTTCTTCATCCATCACAGAATAATCAAGTTCACGTACCATCTTTACCTTTGCTGGTTACCACCCTAAGACACTTCTTTCTTTTCATGGGTGCCATTTTATTATTACCTTGACTTGGTAGTTATCTTTTCTTCCTTTGTGTGTATATTCTATTCTTTTATAATATTAAAAACAATAACTGTGTGTTGGGGTTTCAAGAAGTCACTCTTTTTAAAAATTTTTGTTTATTTTATTAGTACTAGGAATTGAACCCAGGAGCATTTAACCACTGAACCACATTCCCAGCACTTTTTATTTTTTATTTTGAGACAGGGTAATGCTAAGTTGCTCAGGGACTCACTAAGTTCTGAAGCTAACTTTGAATTTGCAGTCCTCCTGCCTCAGCCTCCTGAACTGCTGGAATTTCAGGTGTGCACCACCATTCCTGGCCAGGAAGTCACTCTATTCTGCTAAGATGATTCTTATTCACCTCTACGCATCTGTCAATATTTAATTGGTATGATTTAGTCACAAAAATGGTTATGGAAAGTCAACTTCTTGTTTTCAACTCTAGATCTCTGTTCCTGCTCCTCCAGCCTGGTGGTCACCCTCTGGCTTCTGCTAGGCAATCTGTTTCCTCTGCTGGCTGGATTTCTTCTCTGTGTATGGCACTAGGAATGGAAAAGTGAAATTTAAAGAAAAGTGAATTCTCAACTCCTTTATCTCGTATTCCTGTGAACAAAGCACAAAATCTGGGCAAGCGTGAACCTGTGCAAAAATGGTAGAAGTGGCATTCCTGACTTTGGCTTGGGCCTGTTGACTACGATGGACCTTGAAGCAAAACTTCACAGCAGTCGCTCCTCATCAACTACCCAGCCACCTCAAAGATTGGAGAAGGAGAAGGAATTACAAGTCACCACATCTTGTACTTCAAGATACATAATCTCCCTGAAGTTTTCTTTTGAAAACAGGATAATTGGTGAAATTCCCAGAGTGATTACATACCTCAGCATTTTCATTAACCTAATTGATAAGCAAGTTCATCATGGACACCACAGTAACAAATAATAGCCAATTATTACAAAATTGTAAGTTGTGGATCTTGCCCTCAGAAGTATCAGTTGCCCTTTAATTTACAGAAAATAATGAATTAAAATTTCTATATCACTATTACACTTATTTTAAATTTGATGGCTGTACGTGTAGTATACTTTTATTTGCCTTAGTTTAGTTTGATTTGATTTTGGTTTCAAGACAGGGTCTCAGTATATTGCCCAGGCTGGCTTTTAGCTGGCAATCTTCCTGCCTCAACTTCCCAAGTAGCTGGGATAGAGGCTTGTGCCATCATGCCCCACTTGTCCATAGTACATTTGTATCATTGTTCTCATTGTTTGTCCTGAAGAGTTTTAAACTGTTTTACTAAGTCTTGTGATTTCATTCCGCTTGCCTTTTTTGCCAGCTGTGTAGCAGTCTACTACTGAACTGTTATCAGTGTATCGTTAACCCTGTCTACTCACCGATCTTCAGGGCTCAGCTTCCATTTCATTGTCCATTAACTTAATAAATTGACTCCAAAAAATGTGGAAGCAGAGAGAGTAAAATACACTGCCCTGCAAAAACGTTGAAGATGTGCAACCAGAAGAAAAAATTGTTGTACATTTTTCAGGTATTAGTTATGACAACTGTAATCCAATGAAGCAAAACCATTTATTTTATCCCTTTTGAACAATGTAGATGAAAGGAAATTGTGTTATAAACATGTATGTGGTTATTTTCAGTGGACTAAAATTGTTCGGGAAGAATTTAGAATACCTGAAAAATTTTTTATGAATAAGATGAAAACTGTATCTTTTACCTCCTGCTTTTGATAACTCTCTTACCACATGGATTTTGTGAAATAATTCTACTGTGGTACCAGAGCACCAACCCCATTTAGCGATTCCTCTTTGAAATTTCTTTAATGAGAGGCGATGCCCAGTTTTTCTCTCTAAAGCTAATAAGTTCTGTAGCATTAAAAATTCAACCCTTGAAGGAAGCTTGTTTAGAAATTGTGCTAAATGAGCAAAGCAGCATAACTACTGTTTTGGCAGTCCCATATAAAGGAAAGTTACTTTTTAAAATACATAAATCTAAAGTATATGTTTGCATGAGATATAAATTGGAGGTATTTGTGGTATTTGTTATTGTGAAAACTGGGGCCCCAAACATAGTTAATTTTAGTTTAAGAGAAAGAGTGGTCTGCTGGACAACACTCAGTATTATACATCCATTAAATTATGCAAGGTGAGAGATAAGTAGAGTATATTTTTAAATAAATGTATAATTATCTAAACTTACATACCTATTATGATTATGTATCACCCCACAAAGTTGTATAAAGAACTTCACCAAAAAATCAAATGGATTAATAATATATTTGAGATTCACAGTGCTAGGTTTGACTATATTTTGACTGTTGTGCAGTAATGCCATTAGGTAGTATTGTTTCCAAGCATGGTGCTTTTTATACTTGAAATATATCTTTGCTTTATTTTTTGATATAATTATATTTGCACTGATGACTTTATGAAGAAAATATTATGGATGACATTTTTTGTATATATATTTATTAAGCTTGGAATCTGGTGGCCCAGTGTTTTCTCTGCACAAACATGAAATGTGATGGAGTATGAGATTAAGAAATTGTGAGTTCCTGAAGGTTACTAACTGTATTGATGTCTCCCTTTCTCTTCAGTAAAGCTTAATCAAGGTTGTTTATAACTGATTCTGCATAGTGTACTTAGCAAGACTTAGAAGGACACTGATCCTGTAAGAAATTTTAAGAGACACATTTTAGTCTCTTAGAATATGACAATTTTGAAGCAAAAACTTTTAAAATCTGAGACAATGCAGAAATATTAGTCTAAAATTCAGCTGTGAACTGAAGAATTTGAAATTGCATACATGCTGGTATTCTGTGGTGGTTAGGCCCTTCATGTTAGGAAAAACAAAACCAGTTCCCTCTGTCAGAGAGATGGAGTGGGCTGCAGCTGGGGTAGAAGTTAAGTGGAGCAGGGAAGAAGAATGCAGAGCTGCTAATTTGGGGACAATGAACTAGAGTCCCCTCCCAATTCAAAAAAGGTCAAGTGCTTATAAAAATTGACTACCTCGGTTTTCAATTCAAACTTAGATTCATTTTGATTGTTTTAAGGTCCCAGTTATCAAAAATATCATAAGAATTTGTCTCAGGTTTTGAAGACCAGAATTTCAGGAAGGAAATAAAAGCCATGTCAGTAGCCTTGAGCTGACAGCTTTAAAGAAACTGGCAAGCAGTTAGGTAGTCATAATGTAGTTCTCTCTGGTATTTTCTCAGAAAACATTCTTTTTCCTTGCTTTTTTCTTAAAATCGACAAACCTTACCTTTTTCCTATAAGATATTTATTTTTGTTAAGACCAAATGGATATTCTAAAAATGTTAAAATATGGTTAACATAAGTTTTCAGTGTATTTTGGCTTAGTTTATCAATATTTAAAGTTGAAACCTAATTTTTCGATGTTTAAATAGTTTTAGGAAGATACATAAATAGATATTATCAGAGTATTCCACAAAATTTTATTGATGTGCTTTTCAGTGTGAGAAGACTTACTGTTTGAGGCCATCTAAAAAACAATTAGATGATTTCTCAGAATCCTTCCAGCTGTAATATTCTATGACTAATTCTCAGCCACATTGCTTGTCACCACTGGCTCTGATCCACCTCCTGGAGTGTGCAGCCTTCATGTTGTGCTCATCACAGAGTCTTTGCTCAATGCCTTACTGCTGTCCATGTCTTTGGACACCTGTTGGACAGAGAAGAATCTGTCTCTGAGGGCAGTTGAGTGACAATCCCCAAAGAAGGAGACGGACTTAAGTCACAGCCCCACAGCCCTATTTCATAATGGACACTGGTCATTCCCACCATGACCTTGCAGTCCAGGAGGATGAACATATTTTGATAGTCTATAGTTTTCATTCTGAAGAGAGAACTTTCTGAAAATAAGGATTTTTTTTTTAATGTATATTGGGTCGGGGGGAGGGAAGGTAGTGTTGAATTATTTACTTTTATGTTTACACTTTTAATAAGTAAAATAGAAGATTTGAAAATCATTCCTTATTTATAGTAATGAACCTTAAGTGTAATATATTCCTTAGAAAAAAAACAATTTTAATAAAAAATGGAAACTAATTTGTATCTTGTCTTTACTTATTACCATCAATTTTTTAAAACCTGAATGAGGAATAAAAACATAGTTATGCTCCTTTATTTGAAGAAGAGTTATTATGACATAAAGTTCAGTTTTTACCTTAATTTGAGTAATATTGTCCTTACAGAATGGGGACAGATCTTATGCAAAGCTATAGGGACTAGCCCTCAAATAATTAAGCAGGAGAGAGCAGACCAAACCAATGCACAGAACAGTTTGTTCCATGCTGCAGGCCAGGAGTTTCATTGCGGGACCACCTGGAGCACTAAAGTACCACGTTTAAATGGTGGCATCAGATAGACTGTGACTATCGTCATGGAGTTAGTTCTTCCTCATAACCTGAATGTAGTGAGAGAGAAAGTCCCCCAGGCGTGCCTTTCCAATGTACACACAGAACTATTCTGCCTGTGACACAGACTCAAGCATTTTGTGGAATTGATAGCTGTGTGACCTAATTGTTGAACCTAGATCTTTATGGGAATTTCATAACCTATAGATTTTAGGAGTTTTAAATATTCCATATAAATAGCTAAAACTATATACAATTAACTATTTAATGCAGCTGAATAAATCCAGTGTTATTTGTTCGGCATATGGAAGATAAAGCTGTATACATGTGTTACCTTGTTCGCTTTAAGTTTTGTTGTAGACATAGAATATAGCTTCTTTAGATTGGTCTTTTGTTCACAATTATATATAGGTTGGTCTTTGTTCACAATCTCTCCACTAGATTTTTTTGAAATGGGAGTTTATTTAAATCAAATCCTTCCCCTGCTCCCCCACCCCGCTAGGAATTAAATCCAGGGAGTAGCTACCACTGAGTTACACCCTAAACCTTTTTATTTTGTGTTTTGAGACAGGTTATCACAAAAGTTGATAAGCCTGGCCTTAAACTTGTGGATCCTTCTGTCTCAACCTAAGTTGCTGGAATTATAGGTGTGTGCCACCACACCTAGCTCAGAAGTTAATTTTTTAAAGTTAAAAATAAATTGACCAGGCTGGGCATGGTGACACATGCTTATAATCTCAGTGACCCAGAAAGCTGAGACAGAAGGTTCACCGGATTGGACAGGGGAAAACAGGGAAGGGAGGGAGGGTTGGGATGAGAAAGACAGTGGAATGAATAGGACATAGCTTTCCTATGTTCATATGTAAATAATGACTACAGCATGTACAACCACAAGAATGGGAAGTTATACTCCATGTATGTATGATGTCAAAAATACATCCTACATCATATATAACTAAAAAGAGCAAATAATTAAAAAAAAAACTGATGGGATCACTGGATACTAAAAAACAAAAAAAAAAATGTGGGGAGTTCTGGGAATGTCACTCAATGGTTCAATCCCCAGTTTAAAAAAAAAAAATCTTTTATTTCAAATAGTGTTTTTTTTTTTTAATTTTATCTGTTTGTTTTCAGTTATCCTCTTTAGGAATTCCAGTTATGTATAATCTTTAGTTCCTGATTTTTATTTCATTAATATATATACAACTAAATATATATATATATATATTTAGTTGTAGATGGACACAGTACCTTTATTGTATTTTTACGTGGTGCTGAGGATCATACCCAGTGCCTCACGTGGGCCAGGTGAGCATTCTATCACTAAGCCACAGTCCTAGCCCCTATTTCATTGTCTTTTTCTCATCTCTGTCTACTCTGTTCTATATGCTGTTTTCAACTGTGTATTTTGTTTTTGCTCTATTTTCTGCAGTTTTGCTCTCTGTATGGCATGTTTTTCCTGAGCCTACAACAACTGTCAACATCTTCAAGGCTGATGATTGGACACTGGAACTCTGGGTATCAGTGCAGCTGTCTCTAAGCATGTCAGTCTTCATAATTTTGTTTGCTAATAGCAACAGCAGCTAAAAGATGAGCCCTGTTTCAAATCTGCCTTCTAAATATTGACAGAACCTAATTACATTCTGAATCCTAACTTCAGGGGAGTCTCAGAAACACATACCCTCTACACACAGCAGGAAGGAGGAATGGATGTTGACTGCACTGACCCACAACATCTATCACAGTGTTCTGTGTTGTCAATCCTTTTTACAATCTTGTCACTTGTGAGCAGAAGTTTAAAATGATTCCTAGTATGATTTTTTGCCTTTGATGTTATACTCAGAAGTCTTCCTTACCCCATTATATTTTTTTTTATTTTTAAAAGTTTAGCCTTTTTCTTTAGAAAATATTGAGCAGAAATAATAAAATAATAGTTTTACCACTCTTAAAAATATTATATATAGTGATAAAACTACTACTACTTCCTCTGTCTCCTCCACTTCCATCCGTCCAGAAGTAATCTGGAGGGATTGAGTTGGTACATACCTTTCAGACTTTTTTTTAACCATTATATATACACATATAAATATAGAACAGACATTCATATTAAAAATAAAAGTAGAACTACCCTATACATACTATATATAGACATAGCTTGAAATTCCTACAAAGATGCTTAAGGTTCAACACATCTTTCCAGATCAGTAAACTTATAGTTTATATGATTTCATGATACTCAGAAGATATAGCATTCCTTATTTAACTACCCCCTCACTAATGGGTATCTGTGTTATTTCCAGTACAATTATGTCCTATATTTTATTGTGATTTCTTTAATTTTCACATTATTCTTTAATATAGCAGGAATTCATTTTGTTGTTTAGCCTGAGGAAGGATTCCAACTACATTTTTTCCAAGTAGTCATTCTAGTATTATTTATTAAACCAATAGGAAAAGATTTTCCAAGGGCCAGGTAAGATATTCCCTGGAAAGAAAACAAAATGGCTTAGTGCCAAAAGAATTCAAACACAAAAATCCAAAACTCGTCCATCCCAGAAACTCCTCTATCCTAGGCTTACATATACCTTTCTGGTATTTCCTTCAAATTAAAGGGGGGGGGGGAAAGCATATATTTCTTAGGTTAGACAAAGGTATTCATCCATTTTCAAGAAAACTGTTACATTCTCTCTTTAGAGACAGGATTTTTTCCCATTGTAGGCAGATTTTATTGTGAAATGAGATATGATATTCCTGGTTTTACTCTACCCAACATAGGGAAGCTTATGTTCCTTTCTTCCTTCCTTTCTTTTGTTTTTGTTTTTGTGGCACTAAGGATTAAACCCAGAGGCTGTCTACTATTCAGCCACATCCCCAGCCACTTGCAATCTTCCACGTCTTTTTTTTTGAGACAGTCTCCCTATGTTGCCTAGGCTGACCTGAACTTGTGATCCTTCTGTCTCAGCCTCTAGTCACTGGAATTATAGGTGAGCACTACCACCTCCTGCAGGGAAAAAAGTATTCTAAATTTATTAAAGACAGTAGAATTTACAATCATGAAAAAACATCATAATTCACTTAAACATATACAGCATTAGGTGGGGAGTACAGAGGTGTTTTTAGTCAATATGATATGGTTCCTAATCATATTCCATCAGAAATCGATGTATTATTTCTGATTGTAATTCAGAAGACAGAGGTAAGACATTCTACCTGGGATCATAAAATACATTTGGAAATTTCACTCATCTACACCAAAGGGACAATATTTCTCAGTCAAGTTAAGCAAGACATTGTCTCAATTGAATATGTATTTATTTTTCTCTAGGAATTAAATAAAACAAGTGTTTCTCTCATATTTGGAAGCTAGAAAGGAAAAAGGAAAAGAAAGATTGGGGATCTCATGAAAATCAAAGGGAGATCAGTAGCTTCAAGGAAAGGGATCAGGGGGAGAAAGAAGGAAGGGGAAAGGGGAATGATATTGGCCAAGTTATATTGTGTACATGGATGAATATGTAACAACAAATCCCACCAATATATATAAATATAATGTACCAAAAACTGGAAAATGAAAAAAACTAAACTATTATGTATCAGGGTCATGATATCCTACTATAACCCCAGTGACAGGAAGAGGCTGAGGCACAGAGGTCAAGAAGGTCAAAATTCTAGGACACCCTGGGCAACTTGGTGAGATCTTGTCTCAAAATATAAAGGGCTGGGGTATAGCTAAATGGTAAAGGAACCCAGGGTTCAGTCCTCAGCACTGAAAGAAAAAGACTAACATGACAAATGTTATGTATACTTCACCATAATAAAAAATAAAAATGTAAAAATAAACAGTCTTCAGTGGAGCATTTTCCTCACATAATCATTAATGCTAAAT